>NC_134852.1:27643928-27947857 GCF_049852395.1 Peromyscus maniculatus bairdii | reverse complement strand
CTTTTACATTTTACTTTCTCTTTAAATACTTTATTTTGCTTTTAAACTATTCATTTTTTTCAATGACTATAGCCCTTTTCCTTCTTTCTTAAGCTTATATACATTGTAAAACACACTGAAACCCATTTAGATTGTTTCCCATCTGGACCTTCTTAATGCATATCTTTTAGCCATTTTGACTGCATGAACAAACTTTATACTGCTAAGCAGCATGGACCTCTCCCCAGGGCTTTGCAGGCTGGTTCCACTCACGTCTCAGGTCCTGAAGGTCAAGCCTAAAGCTCAGGCACCCAGTCAGAGGTTCATGGTGAAAACTGCATTCAACATTCCTAGAGTTCTAGACTGACAATACTTGTGCTGTAGCAAGCATTTGTTCTTAGGTTTTTTTTTTTAAATTTTTTTAATTTATTTTATTTTACAATACTATTCAGTTCTACATAATAGCCACAGATTTCCTTGTTCTCCCCCTTCCTGCCCCCTTCCCTCCCCCCCAGCACACCTCCCTTTCCCACCACCTCCAGATCAAGGCCACACCCAAGGACTGAGATCTGTTTTGGAGGCATCTAGACAGTGGTACCAGGTCCTGGACTCGCTGCATGAGATAGCTGTTTGAAACCTGGGACTTATACAGGGATGCTTGGCTCAATCTGGGAGGAGGGGACTGGACCTGCCTGGACTGAGTCTATCGGGTTGTTCTTAGTTTTTTGTTCCAACTTAACTTACTGGCTGTCCAAGGGCTTACCAGCAGGCAGAAACAGTTAAAGGATCTGTATCCTTTTAAAAAAAAGCTTTCTCAGACATTATGGAAATTCAAGTGTCATGTTGATACAACAAAATATTCTTGTTTATTACTCTTTGTCTCTCCAGCAGCCAAGCACCTAGCCACCCAGCCAGACATGAGGTAAAAGTAAGGTTACAGAAGTAAGAAAAAAAATCCCAGAGGCAAAAGGTGAAAGGGGCAACTTAAAGTTAGAAAAAAATGGCTCGAAACACATAAAGTTAAGGCTGGAAATTGTAATTTAAATGGCTCCTATGTGATTTATTTGAGAGCTTTTTGGTAGATTCCCCAAAGAGACAAAGAGTAAGAAAACAACCAAAAAGACAGTTATGTATTCAATCATATCATCTGCAAATAGTATTACTTTGAGTTCTTCCCTTCCAGTTTATATCCCCATGAACTCCCTCAGTTGTCTTATTCCTCTAGATAAAACATGAGGGAATCTCTTCAATAGATATGGCAAGAGTAGACAGCCTTGTCTTGTCACTGATTTTAGTGGAATTTCTTTGAGTTTTTTTTACATTTAATTTGATATTGGCTATTGGTTTGTTGTTTATTGCCTTTATTATGTTTAGATATGTCCCTTGTATCCTTGATTTTCTAAGATATTAATCAGGAAGGAGTGTTGGATTTTTTAAAGGCTTTGTTAGAATCAAATGAGAAGCTTATGGGGCTCTGGAATGAAGCCCACTAGATCATGGTGGATGGTCTTTTGATGTGTCCTTAGAATCAGTTTGTGAGTATTTTATTGAGTATTTTATTGATATTCCTGAAGGAAAGTAGTGTGTAAATCTATTTGTTGAGGCTCTGTGTAGTTTGGTTGTTGGGGTGACTGTGGCCTCATAAAAAGAATTTTGGGGTGGGAAAGATGGCTCTGAGTTTAAGAGCACTAGCTGCTCTTCCAGATGTCCTGAGTTCAATTCCCAGCAGCCACATGAGATCTGGTGTCCGGTCCTGGCATGTAGGCAGAATACTGTACACATAATAAATAAATAAATAAATAAATAAATAAATAAATAAATAAATAAATAAATAAATAATAGACAAATAAATCTTAAAAAAATAAATTGGAAATGTTCCTTCTGTTTCTGTTTTTTGAAATAATTGGAAGAGTATTGGTCTTTACTCTCCTTTGAAAGCCTGGTGGAATTCTGTGCTAAATTCATCTGGCCCTCAACTTTTTGGGATGGGAGAATTTTAATGACTGCTTCTATTTCTTTGGGGGTTATAGATCTATTTAAATTGTTCATCTGATCTTGATTTACCTTTGGTAAGTGGTATCTATTGAAAATATTGTCCATTTCTTTTAGATTTTCTAATTTCATGGAAAGCAGTCTTTTAAAGTATGACCTAATGATTCTTTGGATTTCCTCAGTGTCTGTTATTATATCCCCATTTTCATTTCTGATTTTGTTAATTTGGGTGTTCTCTTGGTGCTGTGGGATGTTCTGCATGCTGTGAATGTGTGTTGCTCTGATTGGTTGATTAATAAAATGCTGATTGGCCAGTAGCTAGGCAGGAAGTATAGGCAGGATAAGCAGACAAGGAGATTTCTGGGAAAGGAAGGCTGAGTGAGAAGACACCAGCCCGCCATCCAGGGAGCAGTGTGTAATGGCACAAAGTTAAAGTCACAGAACACATGATGACATATAGATTATTAGAAATGGGCTGAGATTAAGTGTAAGAGCTAGTCAGTAGTTAGCAATTTTAATTAACATAAGCATCTGTGTATTCCTTTGGGTCTCAGTGGCTGCGGCCCCATGCAGGACCTAAGAAACCTCCAGCTACATCTCTCTGCCTTTTAGTTTGTTGGGGTAGTTTGTTGGTTTGTCTCTCTTGTTGATTTTCTTAAAGAATCATCTCTTGGTTTCATTAATTCTTTGTATTGTTCTCATTGTTTATATTTTATTGATTTGGCCCTCAGTTTGATTATTGCCTGTTACTATCTATTCCTTGAGTGTGTTTGCTTCTTTTTTGTTCTAGAGTTTTCACGTATGCTGAGAAGTTACTAGTATGACACTTCAAAAATTTCATTATGAAAGCACTTAGTGCTATAAACTTTGTACATACCACCACTTTCATTGTGTCCCAATACTTTGTGTATATTCTGCATTCACTTTTATTGAATTCTAGGAAGTCTTCAATTCCTTTCTTTTATTTTTCCTTGACTCAGTGGTAATTCCATTGAGAGTTGCTCACTTTTCATTAGTTTATAGGCTTTCGATTGTTTCTGTTGTTGTTGAAATCCAGCTTTAATCCATGGTGGTCTGATAAGACACAGAGGATTATTTCAATTTTCTTGTATCTATTAAGACTTGCATTGGTGACCAAGTATATGGCCAGTTTTGAATAATGTTCCATGAGGTCTTGAGAAAAATGGTGGTTGGGTGAAATGTTCTACAGATATCTGTTAGGTTCATTATAGTCATAATGTCTTTTAGTTTCTTTATTTCACTTTGAATTTTCTCTCTGGACCATGTGTTCATTGTTAAGAGTGGAGTGTGGAGGTCTCCCACTGTTAGTGAATGAGGTTCAATGTGTGATTTAAGCTTTGGTAATGTTGCATTTTATAAATGTCATTGCTCTTGTATTTGGAACATAGATGTTCAGAATTGAGATATTATTGTGGTGGGTTTGTTCTTTGATGAATATGAAATGTCCTCCTCCATCCCTTTTGATTAATTTTGGTTTGATGTCTATTTTGTTACATATTAGGATAGCTACACCAGTTTGCTTCTTAGGTAGTTTGACTGGCAAATCTTTTTCCAACACTTTACTATTGTATCTAGTAGTGAGACTGTGTCAAGTTTTGGAGTTTATGTTCTAGCAGTTAGCTTTGCCTTTGGTGCAGCAGGGGTTTCTGTTCTTCTTAATGGTGTGGCCTATATCTTTTCTTCTGATTGATGTAACCTGTACATAAGCAGCAGAAGTGAGCCAGAAATAGAAACATGGCTCAACAGCAGTACATTTGATGATCTGGGATGGCTTTCTCTGTGGGATGGGTCTTTGGTGACAGAATCTAGGGACTGTTGCATTTCAGCTGGCAAGCAAGTAATGCACCAGTTCTTCTGATAAATGTGTCCTGTGCCTCAAAACTGTTTTCCCCTAAGGTGATTTTGGGCAGTCTCAGGGTGACATTTAATGTTAACTAGGACTCTGTTAAGTACTACTCCTCCATAGGGAGATTCCAGAGAGAGTTCCCCATTCTCCAAGTGAGTGTTCCTCTTTGTTTGCCATGGTTATCACATGTGCTGATGTCCAATTAGAGCCAAAGTACAGCTCAAACACATCTATCCTGAGTGTAACTTGTCCCATCTCCCAGATACTGATCTCAGAGAAACTGTGACAAAAAGAAAAATATACTCAGCCTTAAGTAAAGTTTTTCTACCAGGGAAGTTCCTCCCTCCTGGGAGAACACTCCACTTTACATCCCAAAGCCAGTCCAAGGTGACCCAAGAGAAATAAGAAATGCATGGAGAAGAAGAATCATAGCTAGAAAATTATAAGAGGACTGGGTTTGTTTGTGCCCATGACACAGGCTATAAATTAATTTCTGTATCTATCCATAAAACCAAGACTTCACCCAAAGCTTGATGCTCTCATTTCAGATATCCACTTCCCAACACCTGTAATTTTCTTCACTTTGGTTCTATGGATGCCTATGGCTGAGTTCTTGACAGGGGAGATATAGGACTTATAAGTATTAGTAATGGTGCTTGGGATAAAGAGCATTTGACAGAATATCTGGGGATCTCCATTGATAAACCAAGAGTACTGTGCAGGTGGCTGAGAGGCAACATTGTAGAAGTTGAGGTTTGACCCTGGATACAAATGATTATCTGACATTTGTATGATCAGATCACCTGGACCATATAGAGCAAACCAAATAAAGCCTCATTTGACACCTGCAAAGAAATGGGAAAATCCTGGTGTTTAGAGACTCTAGAATCTGTTCTATTACCTTATTTGAGTAGGTCCCAACCAGAGCTGCGGTGCAGATTAGTAGAATAGTACTCACATGGCATACACAAGTCTTTATCCATTACTGACACAACACACAAAAAATCCCACTGGACTCTCATGTGTGCACTGAGCCTGAATCTGAGATGTTCCTTAACTTCGTCACCTTGAGCCTGTCTAGGAGGAATCCCCCCTACCCCCCGCCCATTTTAGCTCAGTGCTGGCCCTAGCTATATGTGCTTGAGCTAGAGCAGGATTTCCTAACTAGCCTATGTATCTGTATGTTGTGTCTGTCAATACTCAAGAGTGGCTGAGTATCTCACTTCTAGGTCTCTGTGTGTAGGCAGTCATAGTCATGGGGAAACAGAAATTACTCACAAGTAACATTCAGGCAGAATTGGTCACTTCAGGTGGCAGTCACTCATTTCCAGATCATACACTCATAGTATCCTGTGTCAGTTGTGACACTGAATAAGTGAGAGTCCAGTTGCCCTCTGACAATTTCAGCTTGTCACCTTCTGAGAGGCTTTGACCATTTATCCCTCACAGATAGTTTGTATTTTGACTGTCATGTAGATGCTTTAGTGCTACTGTGCTCAATCTACATGGGCTTAGAATTCTCACTTCTGATGGTGGCCTGGTGTAGCAGTACTGTAAAGACAACAGACAGAAGATGGCCTGCTGTGGGACCTCTGACCACTAAAAAGCTTCTTTCAACTAGTGTTGATCTTTGTACATCCACCCCCAATTCTTGTCCTTACAGAACCAGGCAGAAAAATACTCACAGGCAGATGCAGGAGGAATTGAGTAATCAGAGATGGTGGGTCTCTTGTACTGTGTGGAGGAAATAGTCTTTGCCATGTGTGAGCTGAGCTGCAGAGCTTGATAATGCAGACCTAGGATCTGGAGTCAGATGCACACTGATGCACACACAGATGTCTCTTCTTGACCTCACTGACCCACTGTCTGCCTTGCACCAAAGAATTCTGTGTTCCTCTAGTTGTACTGATGTCCACTGCTGAGCCAGAGCCAGTATGCTCCAAGGCAATGATGTTTAAGGAAGTCCCACAGATAGGACAGAATAAGACTTCCTGTTTAGCTTCCATGAGAAGCACCCACAAACAGTTTTCAGGACTTGTGTGTACAGAAATCAAACACATGAGACAAGGAGTGAGCCTGTCATTCATTCAGCTAATTGAGCAGACTGGATCATAACATCAGCCAGTCTTCCCAGGTGTTTGAAGGTGATGAGGCATGGATCACCAAATTCCAAGAATGAGTCACAGAATGATCTAGAAGAGGGCATATTATAGGTTAAAAGTGAGCTTGAAATTGAACCATTGTCTTGGTCTGTGATGCTCTGTCTTTCACAGTTAAGGGCCATAGCAAGACATTTCCTGAAATGCAAGTTGCTGTTTTCTTTCTTTCTTTCTTTCTTTCTTTCTTTCTTTCTTTCTTTCTTTCTTTCTTTCTTTCTTTCTTTCCTTTCTTTCTTTTTTTCTTTTCTTTCTTTCTTTCTTTCTTTCTTTCTTTCCTATTTTCTTTCTTTTCACGTATATGGGTATTTTTACTGCAAGCATATCTGTGAAACACAAGTATGCCTGGTGCCCACAGAAGCCAGAAGTGGGCATTGGATACCCTGGAAATGGAATTACATTTCGGTTATGAGATGTCATGGGTGTGCTGAAAACAGAACTTGGGTCATCTACAAGAGCAATCAGAGTTATTATCCATTAAGGCATCTCTCCAGCACTTCCAGGTGAATGTTTTCAGTGGCAGATCTGACTGGTAGAAGTTAGTAAGCAAGAACATGCTGGAACTTTGGATGGAAAGGACAGGACAGGTTTGTTTGGCAGATTGGGAATAGAAATTTAGGACTCTAACTTTCTCCATATGCAACAATTGTTACTAATACCAAGGACCTAAGACCAATCTCTGAAAGCATTATTTCACTAAAAAGTGCAATGAGGCATGATAAGAGATAAAGGTTATGTTGTTTGAAATCAGTGACTTCCTGACCAAAGAGAGCCTTCTGTTAGATGCAGGATTTATTAGAAGAATGAAAGAAAGCCTGGCCCTTTGCCTTTCTGGAATAATGACAGTGGAATGCCAGAAAACAAATGTTTTCCTGTCCAGTATGTAAGCTTGGGAGTTCTGAAACTCTTCAGAAATTCTACAGAGGCAGGTAGCTTAGATCTAAATTCAAATTGAACTGTCCATTTCTTTTCACTTCCTGGAACAGACATTCACTCAAGCTGCTGATGACCAAGATTAGCATCTCTGAAAAACAGCTTCTCACACTCTACAGACACTTGAGAAGGCCTCCAGCGCAAAGACACTGGATACATTGCTGTACATAAACAGCTTGTTTGTCATCCATGTCATGTGTGAGGCAGATGTACACAGTGAGGACTTTGTGTCTCAGTTTCCTAGTGATGGTACTCATGGTGAATAAATGTTGCCATGGAGATAAGGTAGCCTCAAATATGAATAAAGCCCAGACACTGGGACAGAACCACTGTCCAGATCAGAACCATATGTTGCTACTTGCCTGCATGAGAGAATTCACTAGACTTAATTGCTGAGGACACACAGTCATTAGGAGGACCTATGTCATCTGTCCCTCCCCTTGGGCTCCCTGACTTTCCTATAAAGTCTCATAAGCCCATCAGAACAACTGGGTAAGGGTCTGGGCACTGGAGCAGCTGGAGTTAGATAACCTGATGAAGCCTCTTCACATAGGTGCTGGAAACTGAACCCAGGTCCTTTGGAAGAACAGAATGTGCTATTAAACACTGGGCCATATCTGCAGCCCTCCTTTCCCATTCTCTTCCCTTTTCCCTCTATGGTTCCAGTTAACCCTTGAATTCACTTTCTCGATGCCTGTCTGCCTTCTGGTCCCTTGCAACTAGGGCTTTGGAAGGACTGAATGCCCCCACTGTTTTGGGGATGTTCCACTGCCTGGAAAATCCTCAGACATCTGTGGATGAATGAATGAATAAATGAGTGAATGAATGATGATACAAGGGCACTGACTTTTGAAGGAATCTCAAGTTGGTAGATAACAAAATAGGCTAATACTACAGTTTGACATTCAATTTACATTTACTTATTATTTTTGGATATGTGTATGAGAGGGAAGAGAGAATACATGTGTTTACTCATATATACACCAGTGTGTGGGTAAGAAAATGCTACTGCACATAGGTGGAGAACAGAGGACATGAGTGAACTGGTTCTCCCCCACCAAGTTGGATCTGAGTGCCTTTACACACTGAGCCACTTTGGTGTCCCACCCTATTCTTATTTTCTGTGTTCTGGAGATTGGGGGAAGAATGCTCAATGAAGCTGCCCAGAAATTGAGAGTGCTCTCAGAAGAGGCTCCTTGTCCTCTCTCCATGATCAGTCTCATGGCAGCTATTTCTTATTCTCTCAATTTCTCTAGCCCTCTTTTGTTTTTACTCATTTTTAAATCTTTTAAAAGTATTTTGTTTAGAATTTTCCACATGCTTATTGTATTTTCACCATTTTCATTCCTGGTCTTGCCCTCTACCTCTTCCCACACCTTCCACTCTTGCTTTCCAATTCATGCCTCTTCTACAATTGTTATTATTGCCATTACTATTATTACACATATATATTTATTTATTTATTTATTTATTTATTTATTTATTTATTTATTTATTTATTTATTTATTTATTTATTTTTTTACTGTTAATAGCATTTTACTCTTAGCTGGTTGGGATTTAAAATTTTGAATATTAGAAATTATATACTTTCTATTTTAGATCTGCAACACAGAATAATTAAAGCATTAACTTTTAGAAATAAACTAATGGTTTTCTTATGATCTTACAGTGTTTATTTTAGGTATTTCCAAATTTTTAATGAAAAATACATAAATATCAACCAAGACAAATGGGTTCTATTCTATGGAATTTGAGGGCTCCTATATAGACCTAATGGCATCTTTTCTGGAATATATTTTATTTTTAGATAAATGAAGATTCTTTTTTTACTGAATGGACTTTATGTTAACTGAGTCACTTTTTAGGACCCAGGACACTGCTGGCCAACAAGTCTAGCAGAAATGGTTTGCATCAGGTTCTCTGAGAAAGCCTGTGTCAAAATATAAGGTGGAGGATAATTGACAAAGACGTATGACATCATGTATCCTCCACACCTGAACAAACTTATGGGCAAGTACACCCTTCCATGTGCATGTGCACACATACAACAGTCTGTACAAGCATGTACACATACAGAAATTTTAGAAAATGGCAGACTTTTTAAACAAACTGTTGTAGAGGACAAATTCTTTATTGTTTAGCTCCTGAAGTTGCAGGTGAACTAAGTTCAAGAAAGTGAAATTGAAGTTAGATGCTGTGATATATTTTCTGCCAGAGAAGCAAGCTATTAGCATTTTCTTCATGTATGAGAACTAGCATGTAGGATGTCTTGGCATAGAGGTCCCTGTATTATGTTCCTTTGACAAAACCGAGAAATGTGTTCTATATAAATGTGTTCTGTATAAAAACCTGGTTTCCTTTCCATTGGTTGAAGGCGTTGCATTGCAAGGAGACTTTATACAGTGTATCCTTATGGGAGGAAGACTCAATGTGTTAGATTAATTTTTTGACAACTTCCTACTTGGTGGTGTTAAGTGTATTTTCTCTGTCAACTGTTCTGAATTTAATGGGTCATTCTGTGTGTTTGCAGGAGATGTTATTATGTGAATTACAGTGGAACATTACAATCCATATATTGGTAAAGTGTTTAATACAGATTTTGCCCCTAGTATGCTGCCCCAAAACATACCCATGGGGGATTTAAATCTTTGAAAATGAGCAATGCTATTTTTCATTGGGATGATTGACAGGTATATACTTGACATAGTGTTTCAATAAAGTTATTAACACCTATAATTTACATGTAAATTCTATGTCTAGTGCTTAAAATTGACTCAACTACCCCAGTGGCTAAGATTCAGTTTCACTTTTATTTACCTGAGAATAACATAGGATATTGTATAAATGTCAGGAATATTTGAGATTGCTGTTAGACTTCAATATGCCTTTTGAATATGATATATGATATGATATATAGGAATGTGTTAGGTTTACAAATTCTTTCAGAATTAATAAGACAAATTTTAATTGTCTTTCATGCTTTGCTATAACATAGTATTAATCTATTTTTTGAGTGTAACAAAAATTATTTTTTATTAAATTCATTCATTTACTTTACATCCCAGCTGCAGTTTCATTCCTTCCTCTTCTCCCATTCGCTCCCCCACCACATCCCCTTAGGCCTGCCATCCACATCTCCTCTGCGTCTGTTCAGAAAGAGGCAAAACTCCCATGGGTGTCAACAAAGCATGGTGTATCAAGTGAGGTAGGGCTAAACTCCTCCCATTATAGTATTAAGGTTGGACAAGGCAACCCAGCATGAGGGACAGGATCCCCAAAGCCAGCCAAAGCATTAGGGTTTGGCCCTGCTCCCACTGCTAGTAATCCCACAAGTAGACCAATCCACACAATTGTCACACATATATAGAGGTCCTAGGTTGGTCCCATGCAGGCTCCTTAGTTGTCAGTCCAGACCCTGTGAGCTCATATGAGCACAGGTTAGTTTGTTATATATGTTCCCTTATGATGACCTTGAACCCATTGGCTCCAACAGTCCTTCATCCCTCTCTTCAACAGGATTCCCTGAGCTCAGTCCAGACCTTGGCTGTGGGTCTCTGTGTCTGTTTTCATTGGTAACTTTATGTGGGCTCTCTCATGAATAATGGGGTATTTACCAATCTGATCATAGGAGATGGCCAGTTCAAGCTTCCTATCCACTATTGCTAGGAGTCTTAGTGGGGTCATCCTTTTTTTTCTGTTTTTGTTTGTTTGTTTGCTTATTTTTTGTGGGTTTTTTATTTGTTTTTTTTAAGACATGGCTTCTCTGTGTAGCTTTGTGCCTTTCCTGGAACTCACTCTAAAGCCCAGGCTGGCCTCAAACTCACAGAGATCCACCTGGCTTTGTCTCCAAAGTGCTGAGTTTAAAGGTATGCTCCTTCACTGCCTGGCAAGGGGTCATCCTTATAGATTCATGGTAGTTCCCATAGTACCTGGTTCCCACCTGACCCCAAAATGTCCCCCAAATCAAGACATCTCTTTCAGTACTCTCCCCCTCCATCCATCTCCAAATCCAATCCTTCATGTTCCACTCCCCACCCACCCCAAGTTTACCTGGTAAATCACTTCTATTTACCCTTGCAGGGAAATCCATGTATACCTTTTGGGTGCTCCTTGTTACCTAACCTCTCTAGGACTGTGGACTGTAGCATAGTTATCCTTTACTTTACAGCTAACATCAACTTATGAGTGAGTACATATCATGTTTGTCTCTCTGGGTATGAGGTACCAAACTCAGGATGTTTTTTTTTTCTTGTTCCATCCATTTGCCTTAAATCTCCTGATATCCAGTAGCCCTGGTGACACAAACACCACCTGCAGTGACTGGACAAAGAGTTCAGTGACTGGTCTTCTGGCTTGACAGCCCCATCTCTAGGCCCTAGGCTCCAAGGCACATCCCATGCCACTCCCTCATCCATCACTGCCACTCTAGCTTGTACTCAGGCAAGACTCCTGCAGACCATTCCATTAGACTCTGTAATCTACAAGTCCCACCCAAGCCCACAAACCGAACCATCCACCAGCATTAGTGACCCTCAGAGGCACAGACACCGCCTACACCAATTGGATGTAGAGCAGCTCCCAGAGCCATGGGTACTGCCTGCACCAATTGGAGGAAGAGATGGATAGATGCCAGTGCAAAAATACATTCAACAACATAAAGAACAATATGTCACCACCAGAACCTAGTGGTTCTACAGCAGCAAGACCTGAACATCCCAACACAGAAATGGCAGAATAATTTTATGAAGATGATAAAGGCCCTTAAAGAGGAAATGAATAATTCCCTTAAAGAAATCGAGGGCAAGACAAACAAAAAAATTGGAAGAAATCAATAAACTGCTTAAAGAAAGCCAAGAAAAAAAAATAATCAAACAGGTGAAGGAAAACAGTCTTGAAAATTGAAATAGAGGCAATAAAGAAAACACAAACAAAGGGAATTCTGGAAATGGAAAATCTGAATTAATAAATGGGAACTACAGATGCAAGCATATCCAACAGAAGACTTCATGCTGGTGGGTTTTTCCTTTGATGAGTATGAAATGTCCTTCTCCATCTTTTTTGATTAATTTTTCTTCAAAGTCTACTTTGTTAGGTGTTAGAATACCTACACTAGCCTGCTTCTTAGGTTCATTTGATTGGAAAATATTTTCCCAACTCTTTACTCTGAGGTAATGTCTGTCTTTGAAGTAGAGATGTATTTCTTGTATGCAGCAGAGGGATGGATCCTGTTTTCATATCAATTCTGTTAGCCTGTGTCTTTTTATAGGTGAATTTAGTCCATTGATATTCAAAGTTATAAATGACCTGTGATTGGTAATTCCTGTTATTTGGTTATTGGTGGTGGCAGTATGTGTGTGTGTGAGTGTGTGAGTGTGTGTGTGTGTGTGTGTGTGTGTGTGTGTGTGTGTGTGTGTGTGTGTTTCCCTTCTCTGGATTTTGTTTGTGTGAGATTATCTATACTCTATATTTTTGTGAGTGTAGTTAATTTCCTTTGGTTGGAGTTTTCCTATATTATCTTTTAGGGCTGGATTTGTGAATAGATATTCTTTGTATTTGATTTTTCATGAATTATTGTGTGTTCTCCATCTATGGTGTTTGAAAGTTTTGTATGGTATAGTAGTCTGGACTGGCATCCATAGTCTCTCAGAGTCTACAACACATCAGTCCAGGCCCTTCTGGCTTTCAGAGACTCCTACTGAGAAGTTGAGCATAGCTCTAATAGGTGTGCCTTCATATGTTACTTGGCCTTTTATATTTTGCAGCTTTTAATATTCTTTCTTTGTTCTGTGTGTTTAGTGTTTTGATGGTTATGTGACTCAATGACAATCTCTTTGGTGTTTTCTAAGGTTCTTGTCCCTTTATAAGGATGAAATTCTTTAATATAGGAAAATTTTTCTTCTATGATTTTGTTAAATATATTTTCTGGATTTTTGAAATGAGCATCTTCTTCTTTTATTCCTATTATCCCTAGGTTTGGTCTTTTCATAGTAACCCAGATTTCCTGGATTTTTCTGTTAGTTTTCTTGTATTTAACATTGTCTTTAACTGATGAAGTTATTTTTTCTATCCTATCTTCAATGCCTGAAATTCTGTCTTCTATCTCTTGTATTCTATTGATCATGCTTGCTTTTATAGTTCCTGTTCACTTTCCCATATTTTTCATTTCCAGAATTCCATTATTTTGTGTTTTCTTTATTGCTTCTATTTCAATTTGCAGAACTTGAATAGTTTCTTTCACCTGTTTGTTTCTTTCTTCTTGGTTTATTGACATTCTTTGTGGGACTTATTGGTTTCTGCCAATTTTTGGATGTCTTTCCCTTAATTTCTTTTAGTAAGGCCTTCATTTCCTCTTTAAAGACCACTAACATCTTCATGAAATTTTTTTAAGGTAATTTTCTTGTCCTTCAGCAGCATTGGAATATTCAGGTCTTGCTGTTGGATGACAGCTGGGCTCTCTTGGTGCCATATTGTCCTCTCTTTTATTGACTGTATTCTTACACTGGTGTTTAGGTTTCTGGGTTTGAGGTGATTAGATCTAGGACCTAATTTCCAAGTTTGTCTTTGTAGGTTTTGTGTTTTATTCTTTTGTTTCCATTTGTTCTTTGGTCTTAGTCTTTATGGCCTCAATTTATGCATTAATGCATGGACATTATCTCTGATCTAGTTTGGAGCCTCTATCCGAGTTGCGAACTGGCCTTCTGATGGTTAGTTTGGTATTTGGTGCAGCAGGGATCTGTGTTTTTCTAACTGGTTTGACATGTGCCTGATCAGAAGAAGACAGGCAGGATAGGACATAGACCCCCAAGACCAGGGCAGTTGGTGAGCTGGTAAAGCTTAGGCTGCATGACAGGTCTTTGGGAACAGAATACAGGGATTTGGGGGTTCAGCTGGCAGCCAGGTCACACACCTGTTCTTCTGACATGTATGACCTGTGCCTCAAGACTTTGTTTTCTATACAGGTGACTTTGGGCTGTGTCAAGTTAACAGTTAATACTAATTAGGACACTATTTCAAACAGTTAAGTCTTCCTCCTCCATTGAGAATCCACTGGAAGTTACCCATTCTATAAGCAAGTGTCTGTCTGTGAGTGACTGTCACAGTTATCACAAGTGCTGGCATCCACTCAGAGATAGGGTAGCTGCTCAAGAACATCTACTATGAGTGTTACTTTTCCCACTTCTCAGACAGTGAGGTCAGGGACATTGTGATATCCAGCACAGACATTGTAAAGAGATAAGCAAATAGCATCATCAAAACATAAGTCTCACCCTGACTCAGGACAGGCCTCCCAGGCACACTCATCACCTGCCTCTTCTGGCTCCATTAGAATCAGAGCAGAAGCCACTCACCAGCTGACAGGGTCTGGGAGCATTTGGGGTAAAGGAACATAGGCATGGTTCAGAGTTTTGGGTTATTCTTCTGGGTCATGATGATCATAAAAGCAAATGGAGAGGACATGAAAACATGAGTTACTGACAGAAATAAAAATCTACTTGACGTTAAGTAAAGTCTCTGCCCAAGAACTTCCTCTCTCTTGGGAGGACCCCACACTACACATCCCATTACCACTCCAGGGTCACTGAGAGAAATAAGAGATAAAAGGAGAGGAGGAAGAATCATAGCAAAAATCTCATGAGAGGATTGGGATTTGTTTGTGCTCATGACACAGGCTGGGAATTAATATCCATATCTATCTGTAAAACCCAGGCTTCACCCCAAAGTGCAATGTTGTCATTTCAGGGATCCACTTCCCAAGACCTGTAATTTTCTTCACTTTAGTGTCATTGATGCCAATGGCTGAATTCAGGACAAGGGGATATAAGATCTTCAATTATTAGTAGTGATGCTGGAAATAAAGTGATCTTGATGGGATCTTCAGCTGCCTATTGAGAAGACAAGAGTACTGTGAAAGTGGGTGAGAGGCAATGTGTCAGAAAAGATAGAGGTTCGATCATGGATACAAATAAATACAAGTGAAGGATATTATCAGGTTACTAGAAAAATCTGAAGCAAACAGAATGAAACATGTTATATCAGCAAACGGAAGGGAAAATCCTGACCTATAAAAAGCTATCTTATCTCTGGTATAACCTGAGTTGATCAGGTCCCACACAGAGCTGGGGTTCAGATTAGTAAACGTGTACTCATGTAGCATGCACAATCCCACATGTGTACAATGAGCCACGTCTGAGATGCCACCATCTCCATCAACCTGAGCCTCTCTAGGCTGTAGAAGTGCCTTAGCCCATTCTAGCTCAATGCTAGGCCTAGCTGCATGTATTTGTGATAGGCCAGAATTCACAGGCCAGCCTAAGTGTTGTGTAGTGAGTCTGTGTCACAAAGCCAAAAGGGTCCAAGTGTGCTGGCTCTAAACATCTGCATTTAGGCAGTTGCAGCCATGATGAAACAGAAAATACTCACAGGCAATGTTTAAAGTGAATTCTTGCCTTTGAATGGAACTCATTAAGTTCCCAATTTTACATTCATAGAGTCCTGGGTCAGCTGTGGCATTCATGAAGTAAGAGTCCTCTTGCTTTCTAACAGCTTCAGCTTTTTATCTTTGTGAGACTTTGACAATTTTCCTCCATAGGCAGGTTGTATTTTGACTCTCATGTACATGCTTTAAGACTACAATACTTAACCTTCTTCAGGTTAGAATTGTTGCTTGTGATGGTGGCTTTGAATAGCTATAGAGAACAGACAGAAAATGTCTCTCTATGTGACCTCTAACCCTTGCTGGGGTTGATCTTGAAGCAAAACCATTGTCTTGGCCGATAATGCTCAGTCTTTCACAAGTAAGGACCATAAATATATTTTGTGAAATAGGTTGCTGTTTTCTTTCTTTCTTTCTGTTTTTCTTTCTTTCTTTCTTTCTTTCTTTCTTTCTTTCTTTCTTTCTTTCTTTCTTTCTTTCTTCCTTCCTTCCTTCCTTCCTTCCTTCCTTCCCTCCCTCCCTCCCTCCCTCCCTCCCTCCCTCCTTTCTTTCTTTCTTTCTTTCTTTCTTTCTTTCTTTCTTTCTTTCTTCCCTTCTTCCCTCCTTCCTTACTTCCTTCCTTCCCTTCTTTCCATGCACACGATTTTTTTTTACTGCATGTATATCTGTTGAACCACAAGTATGTCTGGTGCCAACAGAAGCAAGAAGGAGCCATTGGATCCCCTGGAAATGGAACTACAAATTGCATATGAGCTTCCAAGGGTGTCCTCTACAAGATCAATCATTGCCTTTAACCACTGAGACATTTCTTCAGTAATTCCAGGTGGTGGATGTTTTCAGAGACAAATATTACTGGTAGAATGTAGAAGTGTCTTTGGTAGAAATAGGCTAGGGAATTTGGAGTATGGCTGAATTCTTCTAGATAGGAGCTTGAGAGAAGACTAAAAGTTTGTTGTTCTAGCATAAAGGGAGAGGACAAAGAGGGAGAAATGTTCAGTGGCAGGAAGTCATTGGTGAACTGGAAACAGTAAGGTGAGGGAAAATCAGATTGTTTCATAGTCAAAGTTTACCACTTACACTACACTGAATAAAATACATGATGTAAAACTTCCCTCTTCCCCTATAAAGTTATAGATCACACCTTTTCTATGTGCTGGGGATTTGGAGAAGACTGCTCAATGATATTGCATAGAACTGGAGAGTGTTCTCAGAAGAGGCTCCTTAGACTCCCTCCATGATCACTCTCATGGCAGCTATTTCTTGTTCACACACTCTCCCTAGCTTTCTCTTATTTTCCCTCCTTTTTAAAGCTTTTGCAATTTTTTTAGAATTTTATACGTGCTTATTTTATTTACACCATCTTCATTCCACAGTCTCACCCTCTACCTCCTTCTATGCCTTCATCTCTCTCTAATTCATGGCACTTCTATAATTATCATTATACATATGTTTATATAAAATTTATGAATATATGAATATGATCTGCTGGGCACATTTATTGTTGCTCATGTGTATATGTGTTTATGGATGATCATTTGTGATTGGACAATCTCTCAGTCTCATCCACTGGTTAAAGGCAATGATTGATCTTGTAGAGGACACCCTTGGAAGCTCATATGCAATTTGTAGTTCCACTTCCAGGGGATCCAATGGCTCCTTCTTGCTTCTGTTGGCACCACACATACTTGTGGTTCAACAGATATATATGCAGTAAAAAAATCATGTGCATGGAAAGAAGGGAAGGAAGGAAGGAAGGAAAGAAGGAAGGAAGGAAAGAAGAAAGGAAGGAAGGAAGGAAGGAAGGAAAGAAGGAAGGAATACTAGTTTTCTCTTTCTCAGTACTCATTAATTATTGTACATCTTTACTTATAGTTGGAGCCCTGGGAGATTTCCTCATTCATGATAGCATGTAAGTTGGTGTTGACATGGTTTGAGTCTTGTTTAGACAGGCATATTGTTGACAACTCTTGGTTCTAGCTTCTTTGTCATACAGAGAAGACAAAGTCTTATTGTAGATATCTGTTCCTTTGATTCTTACAATCTTTCTACCTCACTTTTGAGATGATCCCTGAGCTCCAAACAAGAGGATTGTGATGCAGACAAATAACTGGATCTGGACATACTATGATGGCTGTTGTTCTACATATTTGTACAATTTTTTAAATTCTTTGCTGGTCTCCATCTGTGCAAATAGAGAGTTCTTAGATGACAATGTGAACTATGTAAACTGTAGGTATAAGGATGTGTGCTTCAATTTATAGTTTAGGAAAGTGACCATAGTATATTCCTCTCTAGGATTCCTGACCTTACTAGCCAATTGTAGTTGTCTAGGATTCCAATACCAGAAATGATCTCCCTCCTGTCAAGCAGGCCTTAAGTCTAATTAGGCAGTTGTTGGTTAACTCCAAGATATAAGTGCCACTCTTACAAAGTTAGGGATATCTTCATATGCTGTTTATTGTTGAGGGTTGTGGGTATCACAATTGAGTAGTAATATTGGTTGTTTCCCTCTGTTTCCAGCTTTCATAGAAATTTCAACTACTATACGATCCGTTTTTCAGGGAGAAGACATCTGAGTCAGATCCAGTTAGATTCCTCAAAGTCTTGTGTCCTATTAGTGCAGCATGTCTTCCATAACAAGGACCTATCTTCAAATTCTCAGAGACAAGCAAGGGCAACAGTAATAGGCTATATTGTTTGGGGAGTTTCTTGGACTAGCCTGACCAATAATTTGAAAAGTTTCTATTCCCTGGTTCTGGATTTCTATAAGTTGAAGGCAATTGGTGGGGAGCATTCTTATCCCAAGTAGCACAGCATCTATTATACACACACACACGCGTGTGTGTGTGTGTGTGTGTGTGTGTGTGTGTGTGTGTGTGTGTGTGTGTGTGTATACATATATATGATGTAATTTTAGGTAAATATAATATAACAATATGAGTCCCTATACTTTTCAAATATCCTTAATGTGATTTATTGCTGTGGGATGTTCTGTATGCTGTGAATGTGTTGCTCTGATTGGTTGATAAATAAAACACTGATTGGCCCATAGCCAGACAGAATGTATAGTATAGACAGAGAGGAGAATTCTGGGAAGAGGAAGGCTGAGTCAGCATATACTAGCCCACTGTCCAGGGAGCAACATGTAATGGCACACAGGTAAAGCCACAGAACATGTGGCAACATATAGATTAACAAAAATTAGCTGAGTTTAAATGTAAGAGGTAGGTCTGAGCTAATGGCTGAGCAGTTTTAATTAATATAAGCTTCTGAGTGATTATTTTATAAGTGCCTGCTGTTTCTGTGGGGCTAGGCAGGACTGTGGAAAACTTCAGATACAAATGGTGTCCAATGGGTTGGTTCAAGTTTCCACCTGAAACCTGAGGATACTTAATAAGGAGACAAAAACAGGTCCCTGCTTCATGTCTCATGTGGGTGGCGAGACGCTGCAACATGCAGGCTTGAGCTACAGTATGGAGGGTTCTTGGCATGTGTGCTAGGGCATGGATACAGATTACTGCCACAGTACACAGAGATGTCTCCAAGCTGCACATTGTGGTGCCTGATGATTCAGTCTTTGCTAGTACAGACAAACAAACAAAAGGTTTCTGGGCTACATGCTGGCTTTGATAGAAGCATAGAACTACTACCTCCCAGAGTCTGATGGTAACCATGTTTTCCCCAGAGCTGGTGGTAAACATAGTTCTGCCATGTTGGGAAGCTGAGGTGAGTGGAGTCAGCAGCCAAAGCTGCCATTTCTTTCCTAGTAATGCTGCAGTTTAAAGCAATAGATTCACAATAAGTCAGATTCAGATTAAATAAACCTCTGAATGATTTACAGTGTGTGTAAAAATGTACATAGGCTTGAAAGAGAGAGAAAAAGGAATATAGATAGTTATATAAAGAAATAGTTTTAAAAATAAAGTCGTTAAAGAGACAGTAAAGGTAGTATAAAAATAAGCAACTTGAAGATGGATATTATACAGAGAATCTGGATTGTGTTTTAATTGATATTTTTAACTGCAGAAAGACATTTGATTGTAAAGGCTGCTCAGTTAAACAAATATGTATATTTTAAAGGTATCTTGATTTCAAAATTTGGATATAAGGTTATGTTGCCTTGGAAAGGAGGCTCTGCTTTTGTTTCCACTGGAAGCAAGAGGCTATGTATTTGTTCCAGATTAAGATACATCAGATTTGACCAGCCAAGACCCCCTGAAAGGTCCCTGATGACACCATGGCCCAGATGATCCAACATCCAGAATAGTTTCAAGGTAACTGGATCAGGCAATGCAGCCATACAGACTATTTCAGTAAAGACTTAACCAAAATTCTTAATTTTCTCAGGATCCCCATAAGAATACAGAGCCCTTTACCAGCAGGAAGTAGCCTAAAACATTATGCCCACATTCCCAAAAAATGAATTATGGATGTTTGTCGTTGTTTAGGTTGTTGGTTACAAATTGTTATTGGCCATAGTCAATCTCTTTCTAAAAGAAGAGAGGGGGATATGATATGGAAATATAGGATATATATATATATATATACATATATATATATATATATATATATATATATATATATATATATATATATATATATATATGATAGTATAAAAGGGTGGATTGTTGAACCTACTTTAAAAGAGGAACTTGTTTAAAATATTTTACATTGCTGTAGATTTTAGTTTATTGATACAAATTTAGAGTTGATTTTGTTATATTTTCTAGTCTTCTTTAAGGTATTATGTTTATGTAACTCATTTAAATTATAATGGATAATTAAGAAATGCAGATTAATATTTAATCATCTATGATAATCAAACTTATAGTCATGTTAGTTTAGTTTTCTAGGTATACATAGATATATTTCAGCTAGATAGGTAATCTTCAAACACTTCAAAGATATACAGAATATGGAATTTAAAATGTTTTAAAAACTTAGACTTTCTTGGACAATGAGACACATCTGCTCCTGACAGCACCAATTGCTTCAAAAAGGATGGGTGTCAAAGACACTCTATATGGAGTTTATCTTCTTCTTGGCAAAAATAGCCATTTGGGCAAGAAACTGTTCTTGCCTGGACTGCTTGACATGTTGTATAAAGTGGACATGCAGGACCCATAGGAAGATAACCACTGAACTTTGCAAGACAAGATAGTCCTTCAGGTTCCTTCTTTACAGAGGAGACTGCCAGATATTCTATAGGACACAGGAAAAAGTGACTGAGAGACTAGGCCTATGGATGCCCCAACATTGCAGAGGAACTTTAGGTGACTGTCCAGGCAGCCAGCTGTCTCTGTCATTCTAGATTTTTTGGAAGTTGCTTACAATGCTCTTCCTGTTTATTTAAGTAATACATCCTTCTGAAGTCTTTGATGTAGTTGAAGACTAGATAGTTATAATTTTCCTTGGGTATGATAAAAGATAAATTAGATGTAAAACTTTAGACTCACAAATACAAGATAGATAGAATATTTCCTTTAATTTTGCAAAACATAAGTAGATTAGATACTGTAACTGTAATTCTTGTGTGATTACTGTTTTATTATGTAATTTTACTATGTTAAAGTTAAACCCTCCTGTTTCATTAGACAGGAAATGGGAGGTGCTGTGGGATGTTCTGTATGCTGTGAATGTGTTGCTCTGATTGGTTGATAAATAAATCACTGATTGACCTGTAGCCAGGCAGGAAGTATAGTATAGATGGGATAAGCAGAGGGGAGAATTCAGGGAAGAGGAAGGCTGAGTCAACAGATGCCAGCCCGCCGTCCAGAAAGCAGCATGTAATATCACACAGGTAAAGCCACAGGATATGTGGCAACATATAGATGAAAATAAATGGGGCTGAGTTTAAGTGTAAGAGCTAGTCAGTGGTAGGCCTGAGCTAATGGATGAGCAGTTTTAATTAATATAAGCTTCTGAGTGATTATTTTATAAGTGACTGCAGGGTCTGTAGGGCTGAGCAGGACTGGAGTAAACTTCAGCTACAATCTATGTCTCTTCTGTCCTTCTTCCTCTGTATTGCACTCATTCACTTCACCAATTAACTCCCCCTTTTCCATTCCCCCTTCATAGTATCTGTACAATGATTCTCCTACCTCCATTGTTTCTTTTAACTTTCCTGCTTTCTCTGGATTTCCTGGTTATGGGAATTGTAAATGTCAAAGAATATAAAGCTGTCTTTTTAGGTCTCAGTTACCTCACTCATTATACTTTATAGTTCCAATTATTTACCTGCAAAAGTTATGCTTTCTTTTTCTTACAGTTTAATAATTTCACTGCGTGTATGCAACACATTTAAACATACACTACGGAATCATCCAAATAGATGTAGAAAGGAACTTTGACAAAATTTAAAATCCTTTTATGGAAAAGATCTTAGTGAGAGTAATGACAGGAGGAGCATACATCAGTATGAAAAGGGTTACATATGACAAATCTACAGTCAAAATCACCCCCCAAAAAGAAAATCTTGACATAGTCTTATTATTGCTCTTATTGAGCAATCAACCATTTCTGCACAGTGGCAGGATACAAATCCACCTTACAAACATGAGTGGTCTATCTTTGCACCAAAACCAAGCACACTGGGAAAAATATTGTCACCAAACTCCCAAATACATTGTCCTCAGAAAGACTAAGAATAAACATAACCAAGGAGGTATAAGACATCTACTATGAAAACTTTAAATTTCTGAAGAAAAAGATTGAAGAAGGCAGAAAAAAATGGAAAAACAATTCATGCTGATAATGGATTGGTATAATTAATATTGTGAAAATAAACATTCTAACCAGACAATTTTCAGATTCAGTGTAATTCCAGATAAAACCCCCATTTTTTTTAAGAAAAATAGAAAAATTCCTAAAATTCATGTGGAATTGCAAAAGTTCTCTAGTAGTCAAAACTCTCCTGAGCAAAAAGAACAATGCTGGAGGAAATACAATTATAGACATAATATTACAGAGCTATAGTAATAAAATGGTATGGCACTGGCACATAAACATACATATGGACTAGTGGAACAAAATGGAAGACACCAAACATGAGTGCACATAGTAAAATCCATCTAGTATTCGATAAGGATGCTAAGTATGCACTGGAGAAGAGATGGCATCTTCAACTACTGCCAATGGGAACAGGGAATGTCCACATGTAGTTGGACCAATATGTATCACTCTACACAAACGTTGACTCCTTATGTGTCATGGACCTCAATGTGAAATATGAAATGCTGGAAGGCCTACAAGAAAAGATCAGCAGTGTCCTACATGATACAAGTGTAGGAAAGGACTTTCTGAACAGGACTCCATTGTCCCAGGAAAGAAAACAATTGACAATTGGGACTTCATAGAAATACAAAGCTTCTATAGATAAAAGAAAATCATCAAGCAGCTGAAAATAAAGCTCATAGAGTGCAAGAAAATGTTTTCCAGTTATATGTCTGACAGAGGATCAATATACAGGATATTTTTAAATACATCAAAAACAAACCACAGAAACAAGAAAACAAGCAGAGCCTGGTATGGCTCACCTTTATCTATATCACTCCCCTTTAATCTCAGAACTCAGAAGGCAGAAACATGAGAATCTCTCTTATTTTTGAGGCCACTTTGGTCTACATAGTGATTTCCAGGACAAGTGGGGCTATATAGAGAGGCATTGTCTCCAAAACCAGAGAGATAAAGACAGAGAGAGAGAGAGAAAGAGAGAGAAGGAGGGAGGGAATGAGAGAGAGAGAGGGAGAGAGAGAGAAGAAAAAACAAATATTGTAGTCATGCTGATTAAGTTTGGGTAAAAGTAATCTGACTCTACTTTCCCTTCCTACTTTTTGTTCACCAAGAGCTTCCTGATGGTAGCTTCTTTCTGGTTCTGACTTTTCCTGTGCAATCCCAGAAACTCCTCTCAGGTCTTTGTGCCATTCAAAATATTCCATACAGTAGCTGTGTCCTCTCCTCTCATACATTGTCAAGTTATAACCTTGAAACCTTTAAGAGGAGCCCTAGACAGGTAATATGTTGTGGAATATTGATTGAAGACGTGTAACATTTGTTTATGCTGTGGAATATTTGTTTATTGATGCAAAGATGTGTTGCATTCTTTTATGTAGCATTTGTTTAACTCTGTGAAGCTTTGTTACTTTGCCTGTGTGAAACACTTGATTGGTCTAAAAAAGAGCTGAACAGCCAAAAGCTATCAGGAGAAAGGATAGTTGGGGCTCGAAGAAAGAGAGAGTAAATAGGAGGAGAAATTGGGGAAGAGAGATCAGGGAGCAAAAGGAAAAGAAGAGAAGAGCTTCAGAGGCCAGGCACCCAGCTACACAGCAAGCCAAAGAGTAAGAATTAATGAAAGGAATACAGAAATATAAAATCCCAGATGCAACAGATAGATGGGATAATTTAAGAAAATCTGGCAAGAAACAAGCCAAACTAAGGCCTGCACTCATAAGAAGAGTAAGTCCCCATGTATTTATTTGGGAGCTGAGTGGCAGGAACCCTAAAAAAATAAAAAACAATTACAATAGTTTATCCTTTACACAAGGGTACTGAGGGTGTCTCTCTTGTCACTGTGGCATAACTGTCCTTCTCTTGTGGCACTTCTGCTCCAGAACAGCTCCAAGGTCTGTGGTCCTTCCCCGCCTCTGAGCTTAGTGTCCTCCAAGGTATCTGCATGTCCCAGATTACCATGAACTGTGGGTACGACTATGGTCAAAACACTGCTCTCTCTCCTGCATTCTCTCAGTGCTGACAGGTGTACCTCTCCCCTTCTGTCTTTACACTTCAGTCCTCCAGACCACATGTGAACAAGTGATGAGCATCTCTGTGCCCTGAGATAATAGTAGCTTAACCCAGGGCTGCCCTCTACTCTGTCCTGGCCTTGGTCTGTCAGCAATAAAGAGGGAGTCTCTGTACTTCCTGTGGGATGCACAAACAGAGCTATACAGACAGTGTACCCTGTGACCTCCATGCTGCAGAATGATGGAATTACTATCAGCAAGATGTGGAAAGAGATGTGTTTAAGGGCTCTAAAGAGATCAGGTGCTGCATGATGCATGAGGAAAAAGACAGAACTATTCTCATGAAGTCACAAGGCAAGGTTCTGACTCAGGATACAGGCCCAAGAGCAGATGAGTCATGAGTCTGACATCCTGGGTATGTTGGACTAGGAGACCTGAGTCATAGAAATAGTGTATAGATTCTACTGTCCCATGCTTAGTTGCAAGACAATGCTCCTACTCCCTCTGCTTACTGAGCTGTGTCATAGTCTACCAATGAGCTCCCCAGGCCTTCTAAGATGCCCTGGACTTCATTCTAGGTCATTCCCCTGGGGTACACTATTGTTCACAAAGAAACTACATACAAGGGGCAACTGAATTTAATCCCTTGCCAATGTAGCAGACACAGGAAGGAGAAAATAGGTCTGAGAAGGCTGTGTCCATGACTTAAAGGTCTGAAGTGATAGAAGTAGAAGCCAGGCTACAAGGTAAGATCCTGATTCAGACAAATACTTTTCTGAGTATTGATTGTATGGCTTGATAGTTGTACCTGTTTATCACTGGGGGAATTGCACCTCATGTCTAGGGATCTGTTCACATTAACAGAGCCTGTTGTCATTTCCATGAGGGATGGAATTCTCTGAGTTAGATCCCAGAAAATAAGTACTTGTAAGGAGCATCTGTGTCCTCTGATTCTCTCCTTGGTGACCACTATCCTCCAGTGAAGTCTCATAAGCCCATCAGGACAGTTAGTTAATTGCCTGGATACCTGTTGAGTTATGTTCCCCTGATGACACCCAAAGAGGATGACCAAGTAACCTAGGCCAACCAAGACTGTCATGACAGTGAGCCAGCTGGCTCCACACAACTCAAAACTTTGACTACCCAAAAATCACTGTTCCCTCCATTCAGAAAATTAAAATACAAACAGAAAAATGATTTTCAGGGCTTCCTGGAATTGAGTTTGAAACAAAAGTCTACCAACAGGGCCTTTTGGGGCTCACTTTTCTGTGAGCTACCATTTTTCCTCAAGTAGGCCCAACATTCATCCCTCAGGGACACATTCCTGGTGAGAATCCAGAGTCTAGAAACCCTAGACTGATGTCCCTTGGCTGATACTTTGGGGATGAGTTACGCATCATGCAACCAGATGCCTGCAAAGTGAGGTCAAATGAAAGATTCTGGCTTATTGTCATTATTCTATACCATGTGTGTCCTGCACTAAATGCTTAAACCCCAAGATGGGGACACAATGCAGAAAGAATGTGTGCAGTGGACAGGCTTGTGCTCATGTGTGTGGCCAGTGGAAAGAACCCTACCCAGCTCCCAGAGTTCACAAGGAATCACTTACTGTACATGTAGAAGTACATGATTGTTGATGTAATTACTGCATGTCTGTTTGAGGATGGTAAGGGATAGAATCCTCTGTCTTTCTGGGTTACATTGTGAAGTGTCAGGGATTATTTTCTGTATACTATCTCTCTAACACTATATTCAGGATCACTTACACTTGCACTAGTGGTCAGTACATATAGTGAAATTCTGAGGCTCCTATTCCTCACCACTTTGAACCAGGCAAAGCCTAGCAGATTCTCTGGCAGATGGTCGGCATGTACATGGTTGTTTTCTCCTTCAACCACTTGGAGTAGCACTGATTCAGTGTTGATTTGGATAGTTGTAGAAAGATGCCAGCATGTTAAAAGGGAGTCCAGAAGAGAGGAGAGAAAAACAATCAATAATATTCTGGTATGTTCATCATTCAGCTTAGGTGTGTGGGTTGTGGTGTTCCTATCCTCCTTAATGAAAGTGAGCAACCTGTCTTCCATTATCTCAAAGCTTCTAACTATGTCCTTTCCTCTATATGAGATTCTTTGCTCAGGTGTCATCCTAGCTCCCCACACAGTGTCCCCATATCCCTCCTCACATAAAGAGTATTTGATAAAAGGAACAATGACTCTCTGACCTCCTCTTCTAGAGGATCTTCATTTTCTGATGCTTTTTGTCTGTTCTCTTTTTGCTTCTAGTTGGCCAATGAGTTCATCTTCTGGATACTCTGATGTTGGGTTCCATAGAAACATTGCTTAGTGAGGACATGAATTATTCTGACATTTTTGGCACGGTCAGTTCCT
This sequence comes from Peromyscus maniculatus bairdii, assembly GCF_049852395.1. Taxonomy (NCBI): domain Eukaryota; kingdom Metazoa; phylum Chordata; class Mammalia; order Rodentia; family Cricetidae; genus Peromyscus; species Peromyscus maniculatus. Next base: position 27,921,370 of record NC_134852.1, on the reverse strand, counting down.
GAAAAAGACTCAGACAATGGCGGAGAAAGAAAAGAAAGCAGGAAGGAAGAATAGAAAGAAGAAAGGGAGGGAGGGAGGGAGGAAGGGAGGGAGGGAGGGAGGAAGGGGAGAAAGGGAGGGAGGGAGGGAGAGAGAGAGGGAGGGAGGGAGGAAAGGAGGGAGGGAGGGAGCATGGGAGGGAGGGAGGGAGGGAGGGAGGGAGGGAGGGAGGGAGGGAGGAAGCTAGCAATTAAGGATGTCTCCATGGGTTCATCTACATAGATCATGTGTTTGGCATTAATGACAATAATTGTACTCAAATATCATTTGAATTTTCTTATATTTAGTGATGTTTTATGTCTGTGTGTTTGTGAAGATATGTGCATGAGTGTGCACATGTGCCAGTCCATGCAACAGTGATTGTGTGACAGCTAGTGCCCAGGTGTGTACATTTGCAGTTTCATGCATCAGTACCAGTGTAGAGGGCAGGGAATTGCCTGCAAGAGTTTTTCCCTCCATCTATGATGTGGGAACTAAGGAACAAATTCAGGTTGTCATGTCTCTATACACTGATCCATCCTCATGGCCCACCCCTGCTTGATTTCTATTTGGAGAGTTATCCTGTCAAGTTTGAGAACATCTGGCTTCAGAACATGGTAGCCAATGTGACTCACTTTGAAGAGAGAATGGTTTGGGCTTTTCAATTTCCCTTATCACCTCCTATTTACTGACATCTTCCAGTTGCTGAGCCTCTGTCCTTCACTGTATCTTCTACCCTATGACTGTAAAGAGGAAACCTTTGTGTGTTGCTGGAGGGCTTCTCTCCAGGTTCCCCAAGCCCCGCAGTCCCACAATCCATTTATAAAATAATCACTCAGACGCTTATATCACTTATAAACTGTATGGCCGTGGCAGGCTTCTTGTTAACTGTTCTTTTATCTTAAATTAACCCATTTCTTGTTTTTTTTTTTTTTTGTTTTTGTTTTTGTTTTTCGAGACAGGGTTTCTCTGTGTAGCTTTGCGCCTTTCCTGGGACTCACTTGGTAGTCCAGGCTGGCCTCGAACTCACAGAGATCCACCTGGCTCTGCCTCCCGAGTGCTGGGATTAAAGGCGTGCGCCACCACTGCCCGGCATAAATTAACCCATTTCTATAAATCTATACCTTACCACATGGCTGGTGGCTTACCAGAGTCTTCACATGCTGCTTCTCTTGGCGGTGGCTGCAGTATCTCTCTCTCCTTCTTCCTGTTTCCCCAATTCTCCTCTCTCTTTGTCCCACCTATACTTCCTGCCTGGTCACTGGCCATCAGTGTTTTATTTACATAGAGTAATATCCACAGCACTTCCCCTTTTCTTCTTTTTTTTAAAAAGGAAGGTTTTAACTTTAACATAGTAAAATTACATATAACAAAACAATTATCAAGCAAGAATTATAGTTACAATATTAAAGAAGATGTCCTATCTATCTTATATTTGTGAGTTTAAGGTTTTATATCTAACTTATCTTTTATCATAACTGAGGAAATTATAACTATCTAGTCTTTAACCACATCAAAGACCTGAGAAGGAAGATAATGGTATCTGAGAAATGGTAGATGGATGCAAGCAACTTTCGGGAATCTTGCAAGAGTAGATCAAGACAGCTGGCAGCCTGGACAGTCACCTAATGTTTCTCAGCATTATTGGTGCATTTAAATTGGCTACAGGCCTAGAGGATCTGACAGACCATTTTCAGAAGCAGGAATTCTGAAAGACCATCTTACCCTGTCTTGGCAGAGTACAGTGGTTGCTCTCCTTGTGTCCCGCTTGTCCAGGAAGGACAGCATTGCATTCATACTGTCAGCCGTCAAGGCAAGGGCAGTTCTTTGCCCAGTAGGCCATTTTGTGCCAAGAAGACAAACTATCAAATGGAAATGTCTTAGAAGCCCAACATTCTCTCGGGATCAAATTGGCGCAGCCAGGAGCAATTGTGTATCATGTCAACAGAAGTCTAAATTATTTAAATGCCATATTCTCTAGGTCTATGAAGTGTTTGAAGATTACCTATCTATCTGAAATATATCTATGTATACCTAGAAGACTTAAGTAACATGGTTACAAATATGATTATCATAAATGACTAATTATTAATCTATTTTTAATTATCCATTACAATTTTAAATGAGTTACATAAACATAATATATCAAACAAGAATAGAAATATATATATATATATATATATATATATATATATATATATACAGTATAACAAAATTAACTTCAAGCTTGCATCAATAAACCAAAATTTATACCTATGTAAAACATTTTAAGCATAAACTAAAATCTATACCAATGTAAAACATTTTAAACAAGTTGTTCTTTAAAAGTAGGTTGATTAATCTATCCTTTTATCTTATCATCTCTATATCCTCCTATATATCTATATCATATCCCCTTTTCTTTTTTAGAAAGAGATCACATTTATAATCAACCTATTTTAAATAAAAATATTGGTTTTTCTCTGTCCCACACCAGAGGGCTCTTCTGATTTGGGACACAAGAATCTCTTAACCATTTTTTTTAAAGCAATATGTCTGGATTTAGAGGGGGAGTGAGCCAATTCCACCTCTAAAGCCAGCTTGGTATATTTGGGAATTTGGGCATAGCATCTCTTACTACTTCCTGCTGGAGGGGGGCGCTGTATCTTATGGAGACGCAAAGAAAACTTTAGGCCTATGGGGTAGTCCGTGAGGCTGTATTGTGTGAACCAGTTGACTTGAAACTGCTCTGGATGTTGGGTCATCTGGACCATGGTGTCATCGGAGACCTTTCAGGGGGTCTTGGCTGGTGAAACCCGATGTATCTTAATCTGGAACAAATCCACAGCCTCTGGCTTTCTGTGGAAACAAAAGCAGAACCTCTTTTCCAAAGCAACACATCCTTAAATCCAAATTTTGAAGTCAAGTTACCTTTAAAATATACATATTGGTTTAATTCAACATCTTTTTTCATCAAATGTTTTTTTGTAGTTAAAAATCCCAAAGACAACACAATCCATATTGTCTGTGTAATATTCATCTTTACATGGCTTTTTACATTAATTTTTTTGTCTCTTTCAAGCCTACGTATATTTTACACACATTGTAAACGATGTTATCTGAATCAGTCTTTTTGTGAGCCTATTGCTTTAAACTGCATCCTTCTAAGCCTGAAACAGCGCTGTGGCTGCTGGCTCCGCCCACTTCAGCTTCCCAACATGGCAGTGGTACGTTTTCCGCCAGCTCTGGGAGTCATCAAGTCTCAGAAATAGTGGGTCTAAGCTTTTATCAAAGCAGCATGTAGCCCAGAAACCTTTTTTTTAAAAAAAAAAAATACTAGTAAAGACTAAATCTACTACACAGCATAATGTGCCTCTGGCAGACCCCTCATTCCCGCCATACTGCCGGTCAAACGCACACGCCAGGAACCCGCCAGTGTTCAAACCTGCGTTTTGCGGAGTCTAGCTGCTCATATGACACAAGAAGCAGGAACCTGGTTTTGGCTCTGTTTAGAATTGGTTATTAAATATTCTCAGGTTTAAGGTGGAAACTCGAGCCGTTAGGCGCCATTTGTTGCTGGAGGGCTTCTCTCCAGGTTCCCCAAGCCCCACAGTCCCACAATCCATTTATAAAATAATCACTCAGACGCTTATATCACTTATAAACTGTATGGCCGTGGCAGGCTTCTTGTTAACTGTTCTTTTATCTTAAATTAACCCATTTCTATAAATCTATACCTTGCCACGTGGCTGGTGGCTTACCAGAGTCTTCACATGCTGCTTCTCTTGGCGGTGGCTGCAGTGTCTCTCTCTCCTTCTTCCTGTTTCCCCAATTCTCCTCTCTCTTTGTCCCACCTATACTTCCTGCCTGGTCACTGGCCATCAGTGTTTTATTTACATAGAGTAATATCCACAGCATTTGTGTCTCCTGGGACTCCTGTCATGATTAGGAGACTCCACCCTGTGTCTGAGCTCCCATCCACCATCACAGTCAGTACCCTTACCTGTGAGCAGGAGCCATAGCCAGAGGGGACACCCTTGGCAGGGAAGCATAGAGGATGCCCCATCTCTCTTCTCTCTGTGAGAATAGCTTAAAGGCCAACATGGCCTCCAGGCTCTGCTGTCCTTCCTCATTCTGAGCTGAGCATTCCACAAGACTGAGTATTTCCAATAATCAATTTGGTGGTAAATAATTGGGTCTTTGTCCAAGGCTCAGCTCTGTCTCTTCCACTCTATGCAGTCCCACATCTCTCTGAACTTTTCTATGTTCCTTCTGCAAGCAAAAAAAAATGAACAAGGCTGATAAGAATTCCAATGCCTTCAGAGAACAATACCTCATCCCAGGGATGACATATGCTATGTTTTGGACTTGGGTCTCTGAGCTGTAAAGAGGGAGGCTCATTCCTACCTATGTCTCCTTGTGACACAGAGACCCATGGGAATGCGCAGTCTGCAATGTGTTCTCAGTGCTCTGGGATAATGGAATTTACTCAGAGCAGGAAGAAGTCTGAGATATCTGTGAAGGGATCAGTTTAAGGATCAACAGGGATGAAGATCAATTCTTTGTTAAGGGTGTAACCAGTCAAAGTTCTGATACAAGAGAAGCACCCAGAAGAAGTTGTGTGAGTAGTTTTACAAGTCAGTGTGAAGGAAGACGTGATCTGTGTGTGCTGGAAAGGATTGTGGAATCTCTATTGCTATGAAGGATTTCAAAGCAGCATTCTGGCATCTTGTGTTGGTTGAACTGTGTGTGGGGTGAGCCCATTGAGGTAATCATATCTTTCCAAACAAAATATGCCATGAGGGAGGGGATCTCAGGTTCTGAGGGCCAAGAGATGTTCTCAGACACAGGAAGTGGCCAGTAGGCTAGAGCAGTTTCCTGGATGGAAGATATGGGGTAGCACAGACAGAGATGGAAACCAGTCTTCAAGGCAAGGTCATGATTCACAGAAGCAATTTCTTACTGTTCAGCATGTATCCTCATGTCACACACTGGAGATCACTAGTGGAACTTCACTCTCATGTCTGGGGTTACACCATGGATGGTCAACATCTCAACTGTGAGCTGCCCTGATGCCTATAGGACAGGTGGGATGCAGCACCTGTCATTTTGTTCCCTGTGGCTCTCCAGTACATTTATTCCATCTAGTAGGACTGGTCTATTCAGGGTTTCAAATTTGCCTGGGAAAGCCTTGAACTAGAATTGGAAGTTGTGTTCATCCAGAGAATGGGCATCATTGGGGGAAGACTTTTGTCCCAAAATTTTCAAATGAAGGTCCTTGGACATTTAATTTTTCTTGATACTCAAAGAAAAGGACAGTACTGTAGGGGATGCAACTGCACTTGCTGGCCCATGTCTGATGTCTAAATCCTTCCTGATCTTTTTCCACATTGGGAACAATTCCCACATTTGGCAGAGTACATTGATTCCAATGTATGTGTTCTCTACTCTTCCTTATAATGGGAGAAATATTGTAAACAACCCATGGAGTCTCTTTAAATGAATTTATTAGAGGAAGAAACTCAAAATACAGAACTGAGGATTTATTGCAGGATCCTGGAAGGGTGAGGCATGATCCCATGCTGTTCTTCAACCTCAGATCATCCCAGCATCCAAGTCCCATGAGGAAGTGAAGAAAGTCACTTATATGCCTCCCAGGTCTTAAGCGTCCTGAGCAGCCATACTCTAGGGGCATTTACTTTGTGGTCATAGGCAGGTGTAAAAGTTACCTGCTAAATCACTAGGTGTGCTTCATATCATAGCTAGAACTGCTACCCACTACATCTCCCCCTTTTTGTCTAAATAAGAAAGTTCTAACCTATCACAAACCTATATACAATAGCAATGATTGTCCAGGAGAAATAAAAGGCAATGATCTAAACAAAATGGAATTACAATCAACAAGAACAACAACAAACAGGAGACATATACTGCAATCCAGAGATGTACAGAACATAGGTAAATGGCATGTTACAGAGATTATTCCAAAAGCTGTCTTGTCCTGAAGAATCTGAATCTAGTACTTAATATGTTCTGGCAAAGATACAAGAATATTGTAACTGTAACTATTCATCTTCAATCGATCAAAGAACTGAGAAAGAATATAATAATATCTGAGAAATTGGAAAATGCATGCAAGCAATTTTTGAAAATCTTGCGAGAATAGAAAGAGACAGGTGGTAGCCTGGACAGTCACCTAAAGTTTCTCATAACTGTGGGGGCATCCAATTTGGCTACAGGCCTAGAATATCTGACAGACCATTTTCAGAAGCAGAAAATTTGAAAGACCATCTTACCCTGTTTTGGCAGAGTTCAGTAGTTGCTTTTCCATGTGTCCCTTTCATCTGAAAAGACAGTATTCATACTGTCAGCAGGCAAGGCCAAGGGCAGTTCTTTACCCAGCAGACAATTAGATGCAAAGAAGACAAACTTCTAAACCAAGTGTCTAGAAGCCCAACATTCTCTCAAGATCAAATTGGTACTACCAGGATAATCTATCTCACATCAACAGAAATCTAAGTTATTTAAATGCCATAGTCTCTGGGTCTATGAAGTGTTTGAAGATTATCCATCTGACCTATGTATCTGTAAATCTGGAAACCTAACTAACATAACTATAGAAGTGACAAGCATGGGTGACTATAAATCTGTAAGTCTACCTATATAATCTAATGACTTAACCTTCACAAAAACAAGGTAAACAGTCTGTAAACAAATGTAGAGTAAAAGGACAATGACCTCAAAATTGTGACAATATACGTAATATATTAAACAGAGGTAGAAATATATAGTGTAATGTGCAATATGACAACTATCCTAAATATGTATCAGTATACAAAATACCTTAGAGGTAGAACATAAATACAGTATAACAAATATAATTTTTGTTTCAATATATAAGATATTTCAAGTAAGAGTAGAAATATATATACAATAAAATAAATATAGTTTTGTATTTATATCAATATACAAATTATCTTAGATAGGAATACAAAAAGTTTATATTTCTAGCAATATACAAGGATCCATAACCATGCAAATTATCTAAGGCAGATATTTTACTAAATTAGCTTACTAGTATATACAATAACCTATGTTAATGTCCTATACCTATCCATTTCCCTTTTTCTTTTTCTTAAGGAGAATATTGAGTCTAATTCTTATTATTCCACCCCTAACCTTATAACTATTATCCACAACCCAGAGAAAATAAAACCTTTGGAAGAGGGTTGTACTTTTCTTAGAATGGCTTCCTGCTGTTTAGCGAGTAATGTTATCTCTGTGGGGTCCTGTAAGAAATCTCAGATAGTTAGGTCTCAATAGGGCTAACTGTAGATTCTACAGCCAGGCTCACAGTAATGAGTAAGGTTTTCTGAGATTCTGGCTAGAAATCTAGTATGATGAACCATCTTATCTTGGAACTGTCCTGGATTTTTTTCAGTCCAAAGTTGAGTAATATTCATGGGTACCATGGCTTCATTCTTCACTGGGTAGAGTCATTGTTGTGGGGCCCTGTCTTCCTTTTGGAGACTTTAGAAATTGCAATTGGAAAGACTTATTTTGTATTGTGGAAAAACTTGAACATTATTAATATCAAAATAGAAAGTTTGGATTTATTCTGGAGAGAGAAAGGATTCTCCAAAAGCAAGGACAAGTATGGAAAGAAATAGAATCTTGATGACAATAGTCCTTAGATTATTGGTTTTCTTTTGTCCCACACCAGGTGGCTCTTCTGATATGAGACAGAATCTCTTATTATTTTTTCTTTTAGAAATGTGCTTGGGTTTAGAAAAGGAGGGAGCCATATTCCAATTCCAAATCCAGCTTGATTTATTATTGAATTGGACCTATAACTTTTTTAGAATTAAAGAGATATAGATGTTAGGCAATGACATATTACATTGTGTATATTGGTACCAATGAGTTCTTTCCTTCTGGTGTAGATATCTGAGTATCCAAGGCCTTGTGATTTCTTGAAGATGGGTATTTCTATTATCTTGTAAAAGCAAAGTTAGAACCCTGTCCCAATCCTTGTTTGTTAAGTTTTTCATACATCTGGTAGAGTTGTCACATCTGTGGATGAGCTATTACTTCTCCTCATCAAGGTTTCTCCTGTTCAAATCAAATTTTCATCAACTTGTTGGTATACATAGATTTTCTTTCCCTGTAAAAAACAAAAACAAAACAGCTTCCCCAAAGTAGGACATACCATGATTTCCATTCTGAGGTCAATACATCATTCAAGTAAACCAGTTCATTTAGCTCAGGAGTTTTTGCTGTCGCCTAATGCCTCTCTGCAGCTGTTGTCCCTTTTTCATCAGCATTGAGAAAATTCAAGATTAATAAAGCATTATGTAATCTATTTCCAGGGATCATTGCTACCTCTTTCTGTTTATTCAGCATATCCTTTAAAGTTCAATTAGATCTTTCTATGACAGCTTGGCTTGTGGGATTGTGTGGTACACCTATAAAATGCTTCATATTTTTAATATGCAAAAAACTGTCTCATTTTATTTGAGGCATATGCTGGAGCATTGTAAGTCTTAATTTGTACAGATATTGTCAAGATGGCCATAACTTCAAAAAGGTATGTAATCACAGAGTCGGCTTTTTCAGAACTCATAGGAGTTGCCCATTGAAATCATGAATAGCTTTCAATGGTATGGTATACATATTTTAATCTTCTGAATTCTGCAAAATAAAACACATCCATCTGCCAAACTTCATTTATCTTTACAACTTTTGGATTGTTTTCTACAGGTAAAGTAGTTTGGTTATAAAAAAAGAACAAGTAGGACATGTTTTATAATCTCCTTGACTTGTTGCCAAGTGATAGAGAAATTCTTCAAATTATTGCAATGTACATGGTGTTTCTTATGAAATTCTGAGTCTTCCAGAACATTATCTATTAATCAACATCATCATTATCTTGTGCTAGAGGACCTGGCAGACTCATATGTTATCTGCTAATGTTCTCTGTTTCTGATGATTTCTTGTGTGTAGGTAGTGAAGTTAACTCCATATTATCAGGAATAAATTCAGCCATTTCAATATGTAAAACAACTCTCTCTGCATATTGAGAGTCAGTGACTATATTGAGGGGTTCCATGAAGTCCATTAGTACCATAAGAATGGCATAGAGTTCTGACTTTTGTAAAGATTTGTAGGGGCTTTGAACCATTTTATTTAAGTCTCCTGATTTATATTTTGCCTTTCCTAATTTATTTGCATCAATGTAGAATGTGGGGACTCCAGAGATTGACTTTTGTCATACAATGTAAGGAAGGACCCATTTAGTTCTTTCTATAAATTCTATCCACTAACTTTGGGGGTAACAATAGTTAATCTCTCCCAAGAATTACTGCATGCTCTCTGCCAGTATTCATTATCTTTCCATAAAGAGACTCTCCTCATTTGTTAAGGGTACTACAATTTCTGTTGGGTCCATTCCTGTCAATTGAGAAAGTCTTAATTTTCCTTTTAGAATCAAATCAGAGATCTTTTCCATATACGTTTTTAATTTCTTGCTCAGTTTATGTGGTAGAACTATCCATTCCAATACAATATCTTCCCTCTGCATCAAAATCCCTATGGGGGATATTTTAGAAGGGACTATGACTAGCATGCAGTTAAGTTCTGAATTCATAGGATCCATATCTGATTCTCATATTTTTTTTCTACCAGAGCCAGTTCCTTCTCAGTTTCTACTGATATTTTTTTTTGCACTGCTTAAGTCATTACCCCCTTTTAGGGTATTAGCCAAATTCATTAGTACATCTTTAGGTATTCCGATGATAGCATGTAAGTTAGAAATGCTACTTAGCAATTTTTGAAAATCATTAAAAGTCTGCAGTTGATCTCTCCTGAGTTGTACCTTTTGGGATCTAAATTTTTGGAGATCTGTTTTATATTCTAAGTAATTAATAGAATTTCCTATTTGTATTTTTTCAGGAGGAATTTGTAGTCCCCAGTGAGTCCAAATTTTCTTTACTTCTTCAAAAATGATTTTTAAGGTACCTAACTTTGGACCAGCTAATAAGATATCATCCATATAATAATAAATTATAGATTGTGGAAATTCCATACAGATTATTTTCAATGGTTTTTACACAAAATATTGGCACAGGGTAGGGCTATATACCTCCCTGTGGGAGGACCTTCTAATGGTATCTCTTGATTGGCTTGAAAATATTATAATTAGGTACTGTGAAGGCAAATTTTTCTCTATCCTTTTCTTGTAAAGGTATAATAAAGAAGCAATCTTTTGAATCAATAACTGTAGTGGGCCATTCTTTGAGTAACAGAGAGTGTAAGAGCATCCCATTCTGTAGGGAGCCCATAGGCTGAATTACTTTATTAATGGCTCTCAGATCTGTCAGTATTCTCCAGTTACTAGACTTCTTTTTAATAACAAATACAGGAGAATTCCAAGGGCTGGTACATTCTTCAATGTTTAGCATTCAACCAGCTGTTCTAAAGATTGCAGTTTCTCTTTTGTCATAGGCCACTGTCCAACCCAGACAAGTTTATCAGTAAGCCATTTCAAAGGTAGGACTGTCAATACTTCCGAAAGTGTAACAGCAGTTGTGCTCTGTTTATGTATAGCCTGAATGGTTGGTGGCTGTTGTTTATAGTATTTTGCACTATTATTCCCAGAAACATGAATAGGTCTGCATTCCTTTTTTGATATTGGAGGAATTTTAATCTGGGTATTCTATTGTTGTAACATATCTCAGCCCCAAGGATTCACCACTACATTTGCCATATACAGCTTCAGCCTTCCTCTCTGTCCTTCTGGCCCTCTGCATTCAACCCATTTCGAACTTTCTTTTATCTGAGACAGGGTTCCAATCCATAGAAATTGGAATCTACCTCTTGAAGAGGCCAATTTGGGTGCCATGATTTTGGTGTAATTATAGTTACATCTGCACCCATGTCTACCAGGCCCTCTAAAACAACACAACTTGTACTCTAAGCTTTAGTCTTTCTTCATTTATTAAGTCTGTCAAAATATTCATTTTGTGGTATTTTTGGAGTTTTTGATCCATCTATCAGAGCTGTTCTATCATTCTGTTCAGTATAATTTTTTATATTAGACACTAGGTTATTTAATTGACCTGGAGAGGAATTTCCTCCACAGTGACTGGAAATGTTTGGAACATGTTCGATTTGAGGGCCTGTGAGAATCCCAATTCCCAACAATAAAGGTTTGCCTCGTATATCTATTGTTGCTCTCCATTCATTGTTCCAATGTCTGCCTTTGCCATATCGTCTGCATAATCCAGAAGTTTGGGGTCTCCTCTTTTGGTTATTTCTACAAGAAATATTGCTTCTAAGAGCACCCTGTGTGCAATTTATTCTCATATGACCTGGTGTACCACAGTTTAAACATTTGGTATATTGAGGCCTTCTTCTACCTCTGGAAATTGCCTCTCCTATACAAGCCTCATTACCATGGTTAAGAGATGCAACACTGTTTATATATTGAATCCATTCCTCCAAAGCTGCTAACCTGACCTGTAAAGGTGTAAATATTCTTTTACACATTGTATTAGCATTGTTAAAAGTCAAGGTTTCAGTTAATACTTGTCTTAGTCATTGGTCTGATGCTGTCTTGTTTATACCCATGGTCAGCCTTTGTAAAAAGCAGGTAGTGGTTCTTGTGGCCCTTGGAAAATCTTCATATATAGCTCAGTTCTTTTCACTGGTTCTGGATTTTTTCTCAAGCATTTAGAGCTACTGATGGCTTAGGGATATTGTATGCTCATCTAAAGCAGCTTGTATATTTCTCTCAGTGAAATGGCCCTGACCGAGAATTTGATCTTGGGAGCTCTCAAAACCTCTAATCTTATCTTTTTGCTCTAGGATTCCGGCTTCCTCTGTCACCCAGCTTTTCCATTGTAACCTCTGGCTATATTCAAAACAGCTGTAATTAATTGATTCCAGTAACCTGGTATGATTCTATTTGTAGAAGACAATGTATTTAACATCTGTTTTACATATATTAAGTGTCTACCATAGGTGACCACTGCTTCCTTAATTTTTTTTTAAATCTCTTATATGAATTGTTTGCAAGATATATTACACATATGATGCAGGGTGTTTTTCATCTGCTGGCTTCTCATGGATGGTGACAGGCAACACCATTGTATAAGAGCCACCTGGAGATGTTACGACTTGTGTGGCCTTGCTCTTCTGCTTATTAGTTTCTTTCTTATCTTTACTGATAGAATACTCCAGAACTTGAAACAAAATAACTACTGCCTGTTTGAACCTCCTCTGTTACAAAAAAATCTAGAGATTTCATGGAATCATAGAACTTTTTGTGTTCTTCTGAAACATATGATCCCATAGACTTTATTTTATCAATTAATGATGGTCTTTCTCCTTATGAATTATCTGAAAAACATTAACATTTCTCTGAAGAGTTATTGTTTTATCCATTAAATATTCATATATATTGTCAACAGAATTAAATGTGGTTGTACAGCCATTATTATCGGACTGAAGTTATTGTGGTAAGTTAGCAGATTCCAAAGAAAGAATACTTTTATTTAAGTCCTCATTACTACCTTGTAAAGCCTGCATAAATCTCATTAATGTGTCATTTTTGCTGTTATTATTAAGCTAATTTTTAAAGACATGATGTGAATGACTATGTTAATTGTCATTATAGTGAACATTATATATATCCCAGGAAGTTCATATATGCCTCAGAAATTTTATTCATAATACAATAAAAAAAGATTTTTAAATCCCTGAGATGTAATATTTTCTGCCATTTTTTATAAATGTTAAAAATTTGTAAGGAAAATTTTTATTAATTTATTTATTAATCAAATTTATGGTATAAAATTATGGAATCATTTTACCTTAGATGAAATCCTTGAGACCTGGGGTCTCAGTTCTTTTGATAGATTTTTGGGCATAATGGTGATGTTCAGCGAGCTGGTGTCACAGGAGTAGCACTAAAGCAGGATCTAAAGTATGTTCCTATGAATTTGACCTGTATTGGGCTTAAAGAGCTACCATGCAAATTCTACTGGCGTGCACCACCACAACTGGCTGTGCGTGTATGGGATGGGGGATGCAGCTGTGGGCCAGACTCAGCCAAGTCAGGTGCTATGGAAAAGATTGGATGCAGCTAGTGGAGCTATGGGGTGGGACTCATCCTGCCACCAAGATGTGCTCTCTCACTAAGGGAAAAGATGGCCTTTGCCCAGAATCCAGGAAAACTGCATGAGAACTGGGAGAGAGTAGTACTAACACATTTAGAATGAAGAAATCTTCACTGCCACTGGTACCTGGCAGATTGCATGGGCTGCTCACAGAGCCTGTGGGTAGGATCCATGGAAGCTGTCTGGGTGGGTAAAAGGCTATGGATGGCCTACTCACACTCCCACATCGGGGCACCAGATAATGGAAGAAATATCTCTAGCAATCCGTGGAGTCTGCTTAAATAGCAAAGAAATTTACTAGAGAAAGAAACTCAAGATAATAGAACAGAGGAATTATTGCAGGATCTTGGAAGGGTGAGGCACGGTCCCTTTCTGTTCTTCCACCTCAGATCGTACCAGCATCCAAGTCCTATGAGGAAGTGAAAGGGTCCCAAGTGGCCATGCCCCAGGGACATGTACTTCAAGGTGTACTTGCTACCTCACTAGGAGCAGTGCTTCAAGGTAATAGCCAGAACAGCTACCCACTACATCCCTATGTACTGTTCTTAATTTGTTCTCTTACTGTGGAAAAAATACCCTGAACAAAACCAGTTTAGGAGAGCAAAGGATTCATCTGACTTCCAATTCTGGGTCATAGTGTAGCACTGAAGAAAATCAAGGCAAAAACATGCTGCTTGCTGACTCATTCGCTAGCTCATTCTCTCTTTCTCAGCCTAAAGTTTAGCTAGCTTTCTTATACAACCAAACACAATCTGCATAGGGGTGGTCTTCTTCACAGTGACCTGGATCCTCCTGCATCATTTAAGACAATCACTCACAGATATGTCCATAGCCTGGCCTGATAAGAGAGTTACATTTGAGACACTATTTCCTAAAATGTGACTTTTGCCTGTGTCAAGGTGAAAATTAATGCTAAGACACTGTGTAAAACTGTGTAGTCCTATTCCTCCACAGTGAGACTCTACAGAACATTACCCATTCTCCAAGCAAGTGTCCCTCAATATTTGCAGTGGTTATCACATGTTCTGATGTTCACAGGCATCCATATCTGGGTTTCTAGGGCACAGTTCAGAGCATCTGTCCTGAGTTTCACTTTTCCCGTTCCTCAAATGCTGACCTTATGATATTCTGATGTCCACCACTGACATTGTGAAGAGTAAGTAAAACAGCATCATAGAGACATTAGTTTCACCATGATTCAGGACAGTCCTCCAAGGCACATTATTTTTTGACTGCCTCTTTTGGCTCCATTGGAATTATACCAGAAGTCACTCACCAACTGACACAAGACAGGAGCTGGAAGCATTTGGGGCTAAAGGACATGAGCATGATTCAAATCTCTAGGTGTTCTTTCTGGGTCATGGAGATTATAAAACCAAATGGATAGAACAAGAAGGCATAAGTTAGTGACAGAAAGAAATGTCTATTGATGTTAAAGACAGTCTGTCCACCTGGGAAGTTTCTTCTATGTGGAAAAAGCCTTCACATTCCAAGTACAGTCCAGAGTGACCAAAGTAAAATCAGAGATGTAAAGAGAGGAGGAAGATGTGGAGCTGGAATCTCTTGAGGTGATTAGGATTTGTTTTTGTTCATAGACACAGACTGGGAAATAATTTCTCTATCAATAAAACCAAGAATTAATGCCAAAGCTCAGCACTGAAATTTCATTTCAGAGATCCATTTACTAAGATGTGTAATTGTCTTCACTTTGGTCCCATTAAGGCCAATGGCATAGTTCTGGACAAATGGGATATAAAATCTGGTATTATTAGTAGTGATGTTGGGGATAAAGAACTTTTGTGGGGATTACTGGGGTTTCCCATTGATGAGCCAAAAGAACTGTACATGTGGGTGAGAGGCAACATGGAAGAAGAGATTGATGTTTGCCCCTGGATGCAAATGAATATCTTAGGGGAATATGAGAAGAACATAAGGAATATCTGAAAGGAATAGAATAAAGATATGTGTGGTGGCAGCAGAGAGAAGGGGAATTGGTGGTCTGTAGAAGGTAATAGTATCTCTTCGAGCTGTGTTATAATCAGTTAGGCAAGCCACTCTAGGGAGAAGTCCCTCTGGTCCACTCTACCTCAATGCTGGGACTGGCTACATGTGCTTGGACTGGGCCAGAATGCCCTGACTAGCCTAGATATCTATGTGGTCTGTATCACCAATCCAAGAGGAGCCAAGTTTCCTAGCTCTAGCTCTTTGTATCTGGGTGTTATAGTGATGTTGAAACATCAATTATACACAGGAAATATTGAGGTCAAAAGAGTTACTTAACCTGGCCATCACTCAGTTCCATATTGCACACTCTTAGGATCCTGTGTCAGTTGTGACATCAAGTATGTGAGAGTTCTGTTGCTCTCTGAAAACTTCAGCCTGTCACCTTCTGAAAAGCTTTGACCATTTATATTCCATAGATAGATTGTATTCTGACTCTCAAGTTCATACTGTAAGGCTACCATCTTCATCCTTCATGGAGTCAGAAATGTTCCTTGTGATGCTGGCCTTGGGTAACAGTGCTGTGTAGACAATAAAGAGAAGATAGCCTGATGTGGGATGTCTGGTCCTGGCAAAGGCCTCTGTCGACCAGTGTTGGTCTCCCTATTCTCCACCCCATTCTATGTTCTTATGAACCAGACAGAATATGACTCACAAGCAGATTAAGGGGAATCTGAGTGGTCAGAGGTTGTGGGTCTCCTGTGCTATATGGGAAAAAATGGCCTTTGTTACATGAGGCTGACCTGCAGAGCTTTAAGGTACAGATTGAAAACCTGATTTCAAAGTCCCATTGTTTCTTCTGGTTCTCACAGCCAGCTGAAGTGACCTCCACTGCTAATCCTGGGCCAGGACCCTCCAAGGCTATGCTGGTCAAGGCTGTTCTACAGATAGAACATAATAAGACTTCCAATTGATCTTACCTGAGAAACACCCATAGCCTGTTCTCACATCTTTATGTGTGCTCATAACTCTTACACATGAGACCAGGAGTGGGCCAAGTATTAAGGTCACTACCCAGACTGGACATTAACAAGGACTAATCTTCCCAGGTGTTTGATGGTAACTGACATGAGTCACAGGACCCTAAATGGCAAGGGATGAGTCTCAAAACGACCTAGGTGAGTGTAGGTTATGATTCAGAGAATCATGGAATTGGTCTTGCCTAGCTGCCTGGGTCTATGGCCCTATGACAGGCAGAGACTGTGTTGATATTCATGGCTCCTGTTACCACCAAAGGCCATATAGATGTCAGGGTTCTAGACTGATACCTGAGAACATGTTGGTCTCCTAGGGTCTTGAGTATACAGCACCAGGGCCATACAGATATGAGTGCCATATGCTGCCACCCAGGGCTGTGGTGACACCTGAACACAATCTGCATCCCAGGTGCATGTCTGGGACTATGACCCTACTATAGCTTGGATCTGTGTTGATATCCATGATGCCTGGTACCATTGAAGGTCATTTGGATGCCTGTTTTCTGGTCTGCCAACAGGGCCCATGATTGTGTCTAATGCCACCTTGCAGCCAGGGCAATAATCATCTGAGTAGCCTGTACAGCCTGACAAATAGTGAAATCCAGGTGCAGGATGCTTCCAAGGTCCATGTTTGTGTCCATGGTCCTACTGCAGCTCAAGTCTGTGTTGATGTCTATGGTCAGTGTTGCCACCAAAGGCCAAAATGATGCCCCCATTCAGGGTTGGTATCTGTGGCCATGTTGGGGTCTAAGGGACTTGCCACTGCTGGGTCCATGCCCACTAGAGTGTACTGCACCATCACCCATTGTCATGATGTTGTCTGGGCCCAAGTTGCTGCCAAAGGACATGTCTGGATCAGTGGCCCAGCCACAGCAAGAGTCTTTATTGATGTCAGTGGCTCTGATTATCTCTGATGTCAGTGCAGATGCCTGGGGTCTGGGCTGACACAGGAGGTCATGTTATTGCCCAAGGGTCATGCTGCTGCCAGGGACATACAGATCAGGATGGCCTGAGTGTAGCTAGAGTTTTCCAGCCTTACCCATAGTCAGGACAAATCTTTGTCACCGGCCAGGCCCACAGCTGCTAAGACCCAACCAAGTAAACATGGAGACTTATGTTGCTTACAAACTGTATGGCCGTGGCAGGCTTCTTGCTAACTGTTCTTATAGCTTAAATTAATCCATTTCCATAAATCTATACCCTGCCATGTGGCTCGTGTCTTACCAGCATCTTTTCATGCTGCTTGTCAGGGTGGCGGCTGGCAGTGACTCCTTCTGCCTTCCTGCTCTTTTATTTCTCCTCTCTGTTAGTCCCACCTATACTTCCTGCCTAGCCACGGGCCAATCAGTGTTTCATTTATTGACCAATCAGAGCAACTTGACATACAGACCATTCTCCAGCACAGCCAAGTGCACACCATCTCATACGCCTGCACTCAGGCTTGTGGTCCTAATCATCCTCTATGTGGACCTATTGGGTAAAGCCACGATTAACCTGAGAACAGGCTCCCACAAGACATACAGAATATCCCACAGCATCTGAGCTGCAATCCAAGGCCATGTAAATATCCACACCTGAGCTGTGGCCTAGGGCCATGTCTGGATTCATGGCCCTTTTATAGTCAAGGTTTGTGTAAGATGTCCATGGCTTCTGTTACCATCAAAGGCTAGGAGACTGCATGTGTTATGAGATACCACCTGGGGCCATGTTGGATTCCAGGTACCACACTGTGCTGGGCTTGTGCTAAACTGAGAGACCTATGCTGTCATGTGGAGCCATGGTAACAATTGGGCCCAAGCTACTGTTGATGACCATGTTTGGGTCCATGGTCCTGCCACAGCTGGGGTCTGTGTTGATGTTGATTGGCAATGTTACCACAGGGGCTCATGTGAACCATGAGTTGAATCATGTTTTTAACCAACAGTTGAAGTAACAGGGCTATGCTGAGCTGCTCTCTCCCCTCACTGAAGAAGAGATTACCCTTGACAATCTTAAGATAATGAACTCTGAGTACCCCTGAACAGGAAGGCTGGCACCACACCTAATAGGAGAGTTGATTGATGGCTATTTAAAGAGTACATATCCATGCTGTCAATCACAGTTACCCCTTTTTATCAGTAAATGTTTTGAACATTCTCTGGCATATTAAGAATAAATAGAATGCTGGTGGTAGTGTTACATCCCTTTAATCCTAGCACTCTGGAGGCAGGGGTATAGGGATCTCTGAGTTAAGGCCAGCCTAATCTATAGAGCAATTTCTAGCCCTGCCAGGACTTCACAGAGAATACTGTCTTATAAAATAATCAGCCAAAAAAAACACCCAACCAAACACAAAGATCAAATAGAACATTTTCACCTTCATTTCTATTGTGTAACAGTGATTCAGTTGTGAGTTGAGCAATATGGGGAGGGTACCAGCAGATTGAAAGCAAGTGTAGGAACTAGAGAGAAAGCTTAAGAGCACTGGCTGCTCTTTCACAGGACATGAGTTCAATGTCCAGTACCCACAGGCAGGCATACCATGACATGTTACTCCAATTCTTGGGAATCTAATGCCTCTTCTTGCCTTGGAGGCATTGCTACTCCATGTCTGCTTTAAAGACTGACTACCATACCCTGAAATTAAAAGGTAAAAATGAGAAAAATGCAGGGAACCATAGAGCTGGCATGTCCAAGCAGCCTTGTAATAGGTTTGTCGTGTTAGAGTCCATGGTTCCTGGGGCACTGAAAGGATGGCAGTGCTGGTTACCTTTTGGAAAGGTCACAGTAACAACAGAACCCAGTGTTAGTTTTCAGAGCTTTATTAGGAGGGAAAATGGGGGGAAAGAGGAGAGCCAGGTCTGTAGAGAGAATGATGATGGGGGTAGGAGGGAACAGAGAAGAATAGAATAGAGAGAGAGAGAGCAGAGAGAGAGAGTGGACTGAGGTCTGTGTCTGGCTTTTTAAGGCATGTACATAGTCACAAGTGCACACTGAGGATATAAGACTCAAGATCCCAAACTGCACATGTGCAGAAGTGAGGGCAAGATCCTAACATTCTCGACTTTTGCTTATTATAAAAAAGTGAGTGGATAGGAATAGGGGCATCAACCTTCCAAGGTGGACAAGCATCCTGACATTGTGGGCTGTCCTGTTGTCGTGAAACTGTCCATCCCTCTTGACTTGGCATTCTGGCTACTTTTGTGTCTAACAAGATGCTGGTGAGACAGAAAATGCCTGAAGTAGATCTGACCTGTTCAGACGGATTTACGCTGGTTTTTAGAGCTTGGGAAAAATTTTTGAACATGTTAAGAAGCAGCCATGAGAAAATTGGTGACAATTGTAGTGTTTAGTACTCTGCTTAGTTTTTTCCTGAGATAAGCTTTATTGGAGGGAGAATTTTATTTTATTTTATTTTATTTTTGCTGGAATGCAAAAGCAAGGTTTAGTTCTGGATATACAAGCCTAGGCAGGGACTTCGTCCAATACATCCAATGCAGTGGCGGCTGGAGGAAGTGCCCACCTATCTGCAAGCTCAGCTTTTAAAGGGAAAAATCACAAGGTTACATCATTTAGGGGTGCTAGTATGGGTACAATTCTAATTGGCTTTCTTCTAGGGACTTCTAGAAATTACTTCTAAGGGAGTGGTTGCCCGCCACCATTTCTCATTGACTGCCCTCAGGTGGGGGCATTTCTGTGGAGAGTTACCCTGGAAACCAGGGAGAGGACATTCCATAGTCCAGCAGGCATTATCTCATGACTATCTTGTGAATCAGTACTTTTACACTTCCTGGTTTCTGGAATCTGAACTGACTGGTTTCAGTAACTAATGGCCTATTCCCAAAAGGAGAAATCTTAGGCCTTAATTTTAGGGTGAAAGCATTTTGGTCTTATTTCTAAGATGGCTCATTTTGGTCTCACATTTTCCCCTTCTCATGTGCCTAATGGAACGCAATCATGGGTTTTGGACAGTTAGCTTGTAAGTATCCCTCTCTAATAATGACCATGTATAGTGAGCCATCTTGTCTCTATGCCAGGGAGTTTCATTTTGACCCAACATTTTAGCCTTTTCTGAACAGGGAAAATGGGTAACATATTCTGTTCTGGAACTGCTTTGAGCTGGCATTGAGGCACTGTTGTCAGGGGCCCCCCAAATGCTGAAAAGCTAGTCAAAGACTGGACAAGGGAGCATTTGTCAGAAGCATGTAGCTGCCTGACCCCACAGGGACAGGGAACAACCATGTTAGCTGGGCTGGTCCACATCAGCTTTTAGCAAGTCCGGAGCTCACATTCATCTGGAGCCGTGTAGTCAGTGACTAAAACTTGGAGGTGACTGCTAGCCAAGTGGAAATCTGTTGAGACAAATTTAAACTAGGAACAGAAGTTAAAATTTACAAACTTATTTGGAACCCTTAGGTCCATACCCTTAGTAATGGGAAAAGCAGTAGTCCCAAGACCAGGAGAAAGGAAAAATACCATCTTTAGGAATACTTATTTGGGATCCTTTCGACCTCTGTGAAGTGGGTCTAGGTTTTTATGACTCTTTGATCCTTTGAGGCCTACTTAAAAAATGACATAAAAGTTTTAGATACATTAGTATTACCAATCTGTACTGAAATCCATATTGTAGACAAAGCAGGCAATGGGTATCTTGTAAAACAGCAGAAGTGGACTCATACCTTTAAGTCCCAACAAGAACTACAGTTTTGGGTTAAAAGTGTGTGCATTTTCCTTCTGTCCAGAAAGCCAGGTATAAATTGGACAGAGATTTTTGGCCTGATGAGAAGTACTTTTAGGTTTACATTTAAATATATTTAGATGACATCTAAAACAAATCCAAAATATTGAGCTTGTCACTGAACAGTAAGTAGTCATTGTTCTACGAGCTCATCAGGACTCCTAAATGTTAAGCTCTGAACCATAGAACAGGAGAGTAATCTAAAACTTATCTCATTTTAGACTCATATCTGAACCTTTATGACTTACTTAAACTTTTATATCTTAGAACATTTTCCTAAAAGTGAGCTAATGAGCTAGCTATAGCCTTGCAGAAGGATCTGGTTGATACTGCCATGCTGAAAAAGTTAGAGCTAGCTTGGCCATCAGTACTGTCAGAAATCTGAGAAGGATAAACTATATCTGAATGCAGACCAAGAAGCTTCCAATTCTATAAATTACAGGGACCAAACCCTACCCAGGTCTCCATAGCATTGGAGGCACAAGTTGGAACAGCATCAATCTTTTTTCACCATCCAGCCCATTACAATCCTGTTTCCTGACTTCAGCACCAGTGGCTCCATCATAAGCTTCCCATCAGCTCCTTCACCAGGCTCTAATGTGACCATCACTTCTCCAGCAGGCTGAGGGCTGCTTCAGAAGAGACAGTGTTGCTCCCGGATGAACTGTCCAGTCAACTTGATGTCCACATCTACCTGGCCAACCCTGGTGACACCATCTTTGATATGGTAGGGAAGACACTAGAGCAGATGTTGAGAGTATCTGAGCCATCAGCAGCTCCTGCCAATGTGCCACCTTTTTCTGCAGCTCTCGGGTAAGCCAGGCATTAGGGCATCTTGCCCTGTGGTCAGTGTAGGCAGAGATGTTGTGGTACCTCATACATAGTCTTCTTTGGAGACCTTGGGTGACTGCTAGGATCTGGAAGCCTGTCTGATATAGTAAGCTTTTAGATCAACATTTAAATGCCATATTCTTCAGCTCTCTAAACTATGAGGGCTGTCCAGGTATATCTGAATAGACAAACTTTGTTTCTAATTACTTGCTTCAAGCTCAACCATGAAAACATATGCAAAGGAATGAGTAAATGAGTAAACTTACATCAGTACTTACTTACCCTGACTACAATTAAAAAA
This sequence comes from Peromyscus maniculatus bairdii, assembly GCF_049852395.1. Classification (NCBI taxonomy): domain Eukaryota; kingdom Metazoa; phylum Chordata; class Mammalia; order Rodentia; family Cricetidae; genus Peromyscus; species Peromyscus maniculatus. The sequence continues at coordinate 27,899,368 of NC_134852.1, read as the reverse complement.
CTTGATTACTTATGACTGACTATTTATGTTCTCTAACAGTCTACAATCAGTAGCCTAAAAACAATGCTTTTAAGTTGAAGCTCTTCTAGCATCAAATACAGGTTCAGTAAAGAAACCAAAACAAAATATCAATATACAACATTCTTAAGCCTGAACATACCTTGGTTAAGGAGAAATGTTTTTTTTAAGCCATTGGTTTTTAACTATAAAAACTGTTCTTAAAAGATAAAGATCTCTCAAATGTCTTCTGTAATATAAACAATAAAGTATCATTTTTTTTTTACTTTAAGGGAGAGAAAACATAGCATCATCACAATCTATGTAAAGTAAAACTAAGCTCCAAAGTGTAAACAATCCCAAAGATCAATATCTAGGGTTTATTTATAATCCTTTTGGTTCTTTAAAATCATTATACAAAGTTTAGCTACAAGAGCAAGGTATATTCCTGTGTATAAAAGCATTGATGTGCAGCTTTAATATTTATCAAATACCTTATTTATTAAACATATGTTGCCATCTGTGGGAGTCCGTTCTCGGGTTCCTCGTGGCTTTACCCAGCAGATCCGAATGGAGGATGATCAGGACCATGGGCCTGAGTGCAGGTGTCTGAGATGCTCTGCACTTGGCTGTGCTGGGGGAGGAGGTCTTTTGCTCCACCCCTTGGCGTCTCTATAAAAACCCTGGGCCAGAGACAGTCAGAGCCCGTTGGAATAGGTTCCAGGCCCTCTCGAGGCTATCCTTTATTTCCTATCTGTTTATCTCCTCAAGATTCTCCACTATAAATCCTTCTATCTAATATTTCCTGCTGATGGCACTCAAGAAAACTCTGGGAAGCTGTGGGGGTGGTGGGTAAACGCCCCACAGAATGGCACCTGAACAGGGACTAAAGAAAAAAGACGAAAAAGGGACTGAAGAAAAAAAGGGGTGACAAAAAAGGGGGGACTAAAGACAAATGAACAGGGACTAAAGACATAGTAATAGGGACTAAAGATAAAGGAAAATAATAGTTTTATTACAGAGTTTTTGGTGAAAGTGCTGAGTCAGCCCTGCCAGTGGAAAGGCATGCCGGTGTTATGGAATATATATATATTTTATATATATTTTTGGAAGGCAGGGGTTTTATCCTCGAGAGAAAAGGAAAGCGGACTGGAAGGATGTCCGATGCTGCAGCAAAATTCTCTTCTGTCAAAATTTTCTATCTTCTATCCCTTTCTCAATTTCTATGTAATAAGTATAAGGTATAGGATAGTAATATAGTTTAGGAAAAACTTAGAAGTGTAAGATTGTGTAGGAAAAATTAAGGCAACTAGACAGAAAAACTCCAATTTTCTAGCTTTGGGGGCTATGAATGCAAACTGGGGAAAAGATCTGTCTTTGGGCTTTTCTGGTAGTAAAAAAAGCTCTTCTTTGAGCTTATGGGGAAGAAAAAGTTTCCTATGGAAGCTTTTGACCTGGGGATAGCTGAAATGCCAAGTCCAAGTGGCAGGAGAAAGCAATTTCTCCCTGAGGCAAAAATGGGGGTGTAAGAAGTCAAAGTTTAAAGTTGGGAAGTTTTGGGGAAAGTTGGTCTCTCTCCTGGGGGTAAAAAATCTTTCTTTTAAACTATAAAGCTTTTCTTGGAAAATTTGGGGGAAAAATCTCTCTAAAAAGCCTTAATCTTTCTCTCTTAAGAAACTTAGAAACTAAAGCCTTTAACTGTCTCAGAAGGACAAAAACTAGAATCACCTGAAGATATTAGTATGGGAACCACCTGTGATTAGCTCTAAGGGAAAACAACAAACCTCTTAAGACAGCAAAACCTCTAAGTTCTCTTTCAAGCTTTAACAATCCTCCCTGCAATGCAGGAGGCAGGAACAAGTTTCTAACAACCTTTTTTAAGCTCTCTTCAAGCTAGTAAGACAGTGGGTCAGAGTACCCTGAGGGAAACCCTTGGGAGAGTGTGGGTGAAGAGCTACAGAGAGCCCAAAATGGCAGGAAACTTTACCTGAGAAAAGAAAAAAAGGCAAGCTTTTCTGTTACAGCGGAGCTGAGGCAGCAAAGGTTCTGAGTGAGCATTTCAGAATGGAAAGGTGCTCCTCCTAATCGTCCTAATGCAAAGATCCCCTGAAGCAATGCAAACTGTTAGCATTGTATCCTTGCTTCTGACCAAAAACCCAGAGGCGACTGGCCAGCATCTCTGAGTTGGAGTGCATTTCGGGGATACTATGGTTCCTGCAGTCGTAAACTTCCTGGAGCATAGAGCTTAGGCAGGAAGGTGCAGGACCCAGGGGAAGATTGCTAATGAACAAACAAAGCTAAAGCCGGTGGGAACTGCACAGTTGCGCGCTTTCCTACAAGTCCCGGGTTGATAGGTCCACAACTGCAAAAAGAAATCTGAGAAAAAGCTTTCCTATCAGAGTAAGGACCTTTCTGGGAAAACAGTAAAGCTGAACTGTGTCTGAAGCAGTTGTGCTGCTGAGTCAGAACGCTGTCTGGGGAAAGAGCCCGGCCAGGGCAGAACAGAACTATCCAGAAGTAAAGCTTTCTTTTCTGTCAGAGAAAGCATCTCTTTGAGAAAAGCTTTGTTTCAACTGACTCCCATGAGATGAGGGAGTGTAGCCCTAAGGGGTGATTGCCTTTGGCATAAGCTCTGTCCTGAGCACCCAGACAAGCAAACACAACCCACTGGGGGACTGGGCCAGGTGAAGGCCTGAAGAGGCAAAACACCTGTCCTAATGGGAGTTTAGAAATGGCAAAAACCTCCCTTGTTAAATTTTTCAGTCTGTACGCAAACCACACAGACCCCCAAAACAGAAACGGACAAAAAAACCCTACCTTCAGTAGCAGGGAAAGCCACCACTGTAGTGTCAGAAAATGTTTCTGGGGTAGAGGGGATAAACTGAGACCAAACTGGGAACTGTCTGGGAGAAAGACTCTAAAGAAACAGAGAAGGGACATAATCCTCTCCAGAAAATATGTGACCTGAAAAAGCTGCTAGAATTGGAGGTGGCAGATTCAGGGGGAGAGAAAAAGCCCCTATCTCCAAAAGCAAGTAGCAGAGGAACAGAGCCGCAGACAGATAGCTGAAGCTCTGCATCTGGGGGGGGAAGGAACAAGCAAAATGAGAATAAGATCAGTGGGAGAAAATCTCTCTGAAAGAGCTATGGAAAAGCTGTTGTACATGATCTTGTTTTTCACTGACTGGCTAAAACAAACACAAGCCCCGAGGAAAGTTCCTATGAGAAATGCCAGCCTCAATGCCGGCTAACGAGGCAGGTGCGGTTCTGATCCAGGGCCAGTGTCAAATGAAGGAGAGACACCTGTTGAATCCAGCTGAGGAGAATAAAAACCTCCCAATGTGCCATAGCTGAAAATGTAAAATGCTTGTTCAAATCTCCCGTTGCAAAAGCAAGAGAATTTGTTCAAACTTCCCGGGCAAGATTTGTAAACAAGTCTGGTAAAAGAGAACCAGTTGACTCTCAAACCCGATAAGAAATATGGAAAATGATATAAGGGACTGATATTATTATGGACTGATATAAGGGAAATGCATTCTGGGAAAGGTAGTTTTTCTGCTAAAGATGGTGACATTGCCCTGAAACACTTTTGTCAGCTCTAAAATTAAAATACAGCCTTTCAAAGAATTAGGAAAACCATCTAAGGGTTTAAGTGTCAGTTCCAATAACAAATTGAAAAGATACGGAACTAGGTGCTTCGCGGTTTGGGGCTCCGTTGGTAAAATGCCTTATTTACCCTAATAGCTGTGCAAAATTTTTACGGCAGTTGGATGACAAAAAGCTACTTATAAGAGCAAACAAGTCACTTTAATATACCACCTAATAGCTGTGCAGTCTTTGGCGAAGAGCTTTACAGCAGCTAAATATGGTAATTTCACCCTCAGTGTGAAGTGAAGTTTTTTGGTAGAGCAAACCAAAAGTGCTGCTGTAATAGAAACGTTTGTCTAAATTGAAGTACTTAGGGGAGCTATTATGAATTTGGGTGAAGGGACAGCCTCTAGTTAAAAACTGTCTACCGCTGACAGTACATCTCTGCCGGTCCGGAACGGCTGAGAGAACTGGCAACTTTGGAGTGTGGCTTCATCCTGAGAATGTTACAATCCCCTAGCAACAAGTATCACAACTCTATAATGACAACACTCACTAAATCCCAGTGCTTTATAACAAAGCTAACTATAAACTGTAAACTTTAGAAATGATGTACGTACTTCCTGTCTAGTTAAGAGAATCTTTCTGATAGATGGTGATAATAATTAAGAGTAAGAAGTAGAAAGACAAATATAAGATATGTGAGTTTGTAAAAACTCTGTCTTGTTAGATCTGTGTTAAGAAATCTTTAGGTGTTTGCTAAGTTAGATATATGCTAATGGTAGCCTATATAAGTTTGTAAAATAGATCTATAGAGTTCCTTTAAGAATATAAGCTTGTAAGAAGTATCTAAAGTAGTCTTAAGACATGTAGTAATAAGCTTGTAAGATGCTAGTTGTAAATGTAAGTTTAAATAAGAAATAAGATGGAATGAATATAAGTATATGAGAATTAATAAGAAATATATATGCTAAAGTAGTTCTATAGTTTCCTTAAAGTATAAATAAGTAGATGTTAATATGTGAGTTTGTAAAAATGTGTAAATGTTGAGTGAGTTTATGCTTAAGCACATGTTAGGTGGGTTTGTAAAGTGTAAATGTTAAGTGTGAGTCTATTAATGTATATGGTGAAAACACCTGAGACACAAGAGATATTGTCCTAGTAGACTGCAAGGTAGGCAGTCTGAATGGTTTCAAAAGCTCCAGAAGCCACCAAGGAGCTAAGAATGGCAGATGCCAGAACCAGCACAAGGCATCTGCAGCTGAGGTCCATGGAATATCAACGCAGCACAGAAAAACCTGAGCTAACAGCAAAAACGGTGCAGTTTAAAATATTACTATAACTAAAAAGGTATGTCTGTGAGAACAAAAGTTGCAGAGACGCTTGTTTGAACAAAAATTAACTGCAAAAAGTTTTGGTTGAAAAACGTCTCTTCATATTTGGAAGTGAAAGCCTGATACCAGAATTTATTTCTTGTTTGAACTTTTTGAACTTAAAATGAGATAAAATTACAAAAACTTTTTGGTTATGGATTTCTTCAAATTTGGAAGGCTAGTACAAATATTTATCATTTGAATTTTGGTACTTAAATGAAATGAACAATAGAGATTTCATTGCAATGGGACAATTTTGAGCTTACTTATAGTAATAACCTAGGAACAGTTTTCTGGAATTGGGTTAAAAATGGAACTGTTTAAATGAAGAAATGTATTTCTACTTAGAATCAAGATGCAATTTTGTGTATGCATATATGCTTTATTGACTGGAGATTTATGAATTGTTTTGTGGAACTGTTTATGTAAAAATGAAATGGAACTGGTTTTGTGTTACAAATGGAACTGTTTAAACAGAAGAATTTGGGTTTGCTAACTAGGCCTGAGATTTTGCTTAAAATTAAAAAAAAAAGGGAGAGTTAATATTCCTTAGTCTATTTAATTTAAATTGTTGTTTGAGTGGATTAATGTCATGATTTGTTAGTAAGAAATGCAAATGTGAGCCGGGCGTTGGTGGCGCACGCCTTTAATCCCAGCACTCGGGAGGCAGAGCCAGGCAGATCTCTGTGAGTTCGAGGCCAGCCTGGGCTACCAAGTGAGCTCCAGGAAAGGCGCAAAGCTACACAGAGAAACCCTGTCTCGAAAAACCAAAAAAAAAAAAAAAAAAAAAAAAAAAAAAGAAATGCAAATGGGGTATACTAAGAGACTACTTTTAAAGTGTGTAAAGAGTTTAAGAAACTGCTTTTGGATGTTTTGCTAAAAGTTTTCAAAGTGTTAATGGTTAGATTGAAAATATTGCTTTTCAATATGGGCTTGTAGGAATTGTATAAGTTTGGGTTCCACTAACTAGGTTTGAGTTTTTGTTTAAAAATTATAAAGAAAAGGAGGAGTTATGAGATTGAATTATGTTCACAGAAACCTATTGATATTAATGCACCCTGGTTTTGTGGAGTTGAGGAAATGTTTAAGTTTGATGTGAATACATCGAAGTTTTTCCTATGTTCTGTTAACAAGAAAATTCAAATGACTGAGTTAAAGTTGTAAGATGGAGAAAATTGTTAACTATATATAGCACCATATATGCTAATTCAAATGGTTCTGTTAAGAGTTTGCTTTGAGTTGTAAGATTGAAAGAATTGTGACTATGTATAGCAATATTTATGTTAACCTGTTAATGGTAATGATGAAGCTAAGGGATTCTTTAAGTTTGTAGTCGCCTTAAGAGTTTTTGGTTTAGAAAGGGCTTGAGGCAGCTAAGACTGCTGTAGTCACCTTGGACCTAATTCAAAAGAGAAATGGCATCTATATCATCCTCTACTCCCATACTGGGAGGTGTAACAGCTATGGAGATTGCTATAAGCCATTAATAGTTATTTTTTTATATATTAAGAAGGGGGGACCTGTGGGAGCCTGTTCTCAGGTTCCTTGTGGCTTTACCCAGCAGGTCCGAATAGAGGATGATCAGGACCACGGGCCTGAGTGCAGGTGTCTGAGATGCTCTGCACTTGGCTGTGCTGGGGGAGAAGGTCTTTTGCTCCACCCCTTGGCGTCTCTATAAAAACCCTGGGCCAGAGACAGTCCGGGCCCGTTGGAGTAGGTTCCAGGCCCTCTCGAGGCTATCCTTTATCTTCTGTTTATCTCCGTGATATTCTCCGCTATAAATCCTTCTATCTAATATTTCCTGCTGATCGCACTCAAGAAAACTCTGGGGAACTGTGGGGGTGGTGGGTAAACGCCCCACAGCCATATATTTAAATTCTCTAGAAACTTGCTGTTTTACACTTGGTAAAGACATAAGTATTAGGTGTTAACCCGAGTAGATCTTTAGAACCTTAGTAAAAGATGGCTGCCAGCCAAATGGCTGCCCATGAGATCACCAGCCAAGATGGAGGGAGCCACGTGGTTGCTGTTTAAATCTCATTTTTCTAAACAATAATTACTTGCACATATACACACAGTTGAATCCAAGTTACACACATACATACGTACAGTTAAAACTTGCTTACATTTTCAAGTCACATACCTGTATACATACACACATAAGCAGTTTATAGAATCATTAGCCATTCTTAAGATGAAAACCAACAAGAATTAACTTTTAAATTCAGTATTTGCAGGTATAAGAAACCATAACAAACAGTTTACATCAAATCCCCTCTGACTTTCTACAACCTTCCATGTACCCTCAGTCCATTCCTTTGACCCCTCAGACATTTACTCTAGACAAATTCTGCTTTTTCTTTTCTTTTAAAACAGAAACTCTTACCAAAGTCTTTCTTGTGATTTCCCTCAGTAATCTAGAACATATTGCAAAGTTACAATATTTTAAACAAGAAGAGAAATACATGCATATACCATAACAAGAATAACTCTTAATTTACATCAGCACTGTACCACAGACAAGAAACTGTTGGTGACATTCCATTTTTGGAGCCAGACCTTGATCAGGTTTTAGCCCTAGGTCAGGTCTTGGGAGCCCCACCCAACAGCATGGTGGAGGAGGATGGGGAAAGCGTGTACCATGGGGACAAAAGATTGCTGCTAACTTCAGATTTTCAAGAACACAAGAATGGCAGACTGAAAGTGACTCCATGCCCTGGCTGGGCCCACAGACTTGTAGGCCACTCCTCAGCAGTGACCCTGGAGGGGCAGTTAGTTCTCCACCAGCCCCCACACTGAGCTCCTGGAGGGTCCTGCTGGCTCCTGCCAGCTCTGCCCTGTGTCGACACAGGAGCCCAGCCAGAACCTGCCGACCATATCTGGGCCCCATACTGCTCACAGCCTGCCATATCACACAGCCATGCCTAGTTCCCATGTGGCCTCTGGCCCAATCTGGCCACCACCACATCGTGCTGTAAAGTCTCTACTCCAAAGCTCTCTGAGTGAGCTGGGGCCCTGAACCCGGTGCATCTAGGCCCCATGATGCTCACGGGCTGCCTAGCCCTCTCAGTGGCACCCTGGGTCCCTGAAGTTCTGCTGTCGGTGCTCTGGTCAGAGAGAGAGCAAGGAAGCAATGCTAGGTTAGTCTGTGCCAGTTCAACCACCGACGGGGTCTCCATCCCTTCAGCTAGCAATCCGGCTCACAAGTCCCAACACATATACAAGCTCAGGCATAAAACACTCACACATGTGGCCACGGTTCTCACACAATTATACATTTATATAGGTATAACAAATCATACTGTCGGACAAGATAGGCAGACAAAAAGGAAGAACAAGGGCCCTACAGGTGGTACAGGCAAATGAGAGTCCAGAGAGGGAGATTTGATTATGCCAAAGACCTACTGATGTGACAGGGACAATTCAACAGTCTCCCGATCCCCAGAGTTCAGACAGTCCCCTCACAGGTGTCCAAACAGATGGATCCCTCACAGGCGTCCAAATAGATGGACCCCTCACAGGCATCCTATGACGGGGGGACCTCTGGGAACCCCCACGTCCTGATGAGGGGTTGGAACATCTTCTAACTCCTCCAGGGTCACCTTACAGGCACGTCCACCAAGGTGAGAGCCTGTTAGATTCAACCTCTGGCTTCGGATAAGAAAATGAAAGTAAAAGGAAAGCAAAGACAAGAAAATGGAGTGCTCTTACCGATCAGTGCAGATGGACCTCCAGAGCTCTTAGGGGTCCTGGCGGGGGGTCTCTGGGGATCCCGGAGAGCCCCCAAATGTTTTGCCCAGATCATCAACCCCAGAGAGACCACCAAAGACGAGCATGCCGGAATGCAAAAGCAAGGTTTAATTCTGGATATACAAGCCTAGGCAGGGACTTCGTCCAATACATCCAATGCAGTGGAGGCTGGAGGAAGTCAGTAGATTATTTTAAGGCACTTGTTTCCTTTACTAGTTCAGTATCCAGGAGATACAGGTAATCAGTTGTTGAGAGCATTTAACAGTAATAGATGGTTTATATTAATGTCTGTTTTTGTAGAGCCCAGACATTTTTGGGTCTGGAGGTGTAAATACCTTTTAGCTGTTACAATTTCTTACTTGATTATCCCTGGACTCCAGTTTTGTGGTGGTCCAAAGCAGCCATTAGCTGAGCAGTTAATTATAAGAGGAACTGGGAAGAGAAAAGCTTGTGGTGCATGATAAATTATTTCTTTGGAATTAGGGACAAGGCAGAGATCAGGGCCCTGTCTGTGTGCATGAGGAGGAGAAACACTTCTGACAGGTCTGGAGTGAGGCACATGGAGGGATCAATGAAATAAAAGCTTCCACCTTAGCTGGAAAATCTTTTCCCATTAAGTAACCCTGAAAGTACAATTAAATCTTGGAGGTGGGGGTAAGGCTATCCTCCCTACACCAACAATGGAGAAACAGGGAAAGGTGAGACCCCAAAACTCCCAGGATTGGGTTAGTGGCTCTGGTGTTCAGAAGGAAAGAAATGGATCACTTCCAAGTTGCATTCTGGGTTCTCTGTGAATGAGCCTGTGGCTGAGCCTAGGTCTGCTGGAGGTCTTAACTTGATGTTCCCTTGCTCCTTGGCACCTTGGTGCAGTCAGCTGAGCAGTTGTCTTTCTAGGTTGAACTTTGAACAAGGCTCAATTAATGGCCTGGTAAGGCATGCACTAGCCTGTGTGGTCTTTTTTCTGCACTTAAAACAGGGAACCAGTGGCTTTCAGGAGCCAGCATGTGCCAGCACTTGGCAATTCTGTTCTCAGGCTTTTTTCACCTCTCCCCTGGTACACCTCAAATGCCACAGGTGAACCTTCTCCCTGTGGGGTCAGGAGCCTTGCTCTCTGGATGCTTAAGTTTTAGCGCTCTGTCAGGGAGGTCTGGGGGACAAGAGACTTTACTCCTTGTCTTGAATTTTTTTTTATGTCTGCAGACATGAGGACAGCTTTAGGAAGACCTGCCAGGAGGCAGGCTATAAACTCATCTCTGGATGGATCCTAGCCTGCTTTCAGAACCATCTGTGCTTCTCAGGCAGCTTGAGAATGAGTAGGAGGAATTAAGGTGAGAGCCTAATACTGGCGAGCCCACTCAATACCAGAGAGTGGAAAGCAGAGCACAGAGCTGAGAACAGATAAGATAAGGTTCTTTGGAGTCAGAGATTCCTTATTTTTAGGAGTACATGTGGTCAGGAGGCAGACAGTCAGAAAGGAAGGGCCTTTAGTGCTTTAGAGCTTGGGTAAAAGCATGGAGGTAAGGTAACTCTTCATTTGCCCATTCGCTGGCAGAAGCTAGATAATTCCCATGAAATATTGGGGTTGAAACAGCCAAATTTACTGGTATCTGACCCTGTGTCCCATGGCTGCAGCACCAAGAAAAAAAATAAAAAATTAAAATAACAAACTGGATCCCAGGCTCCTATTTCAAGCATCCTTGAGAATAAGCTGTCTGTGGACTGGAACAGCACAAATTACCTGAATGGTCCTCACAATAAGGGTAAGGGTTGGGATGTATGTACTGGAGGATGCCCCAGGGGCCCAGACAGCATCCAATACTTCATCAAGATTGACTGTTGTGTTATGTAGCCGAGGACAACCCAGGGGTCTGGTGTGAAGAATATAGCTCAGGCTGCAGTCATAAAAAATGGTGGGGGTTGGAAAGCAGAAAAACTCACCAATCTGGTTGGTAGGTGCAGTGTGCCAGTTCAGTGGCCAGGCAAAAGTAAAAGTGGATCAGGCAGTCGCAGGTCCTCAGTATAGGTTTGCAACAATGCTCAGCTCCAGATACTGAGTGAGTGGAATGAGAAGATGATAAATGACTCTGGTGGCAGTGCTGTTTGCCACGTGGAAAGCTCATGGTCACAACAGAACCCAGTGTTAGTTTTCAGAGCTTTATTAGGAGGGAAAGGGGGAGGGGAAAGAGGACAGCCAAGCCTGGAGAGAGAGAAAGATGGGAGGGAGGGAGGCAGGGAGGAGGGAGCTGGAGCAGAGAGAGAGAGCAGAGAGCAGAGAGAGGGTGAGGTCTGTGTCCAACTTTTTAAGGTGCATACATAGTCACCAGTGCACACTAATGATGTAAGATGCAATACCCAGAACTGTCCATGTGCAAGAGTGAGCGCAGGATCCTAACAGGCACTGTGTGCTTTTTAGTTCCTGAGGAACTGAGACAGTCCCTCATACAGTGACATATTCAGGCCACAGTGGTTCTCTATGTTCCCTTAGAGGTCAATGAAGAATATAGTTTGACAGGACAGTTGATCTGAGGTATTAATCTTCAGTACCCTGAATGGCTTGGAGATATAATTGTATCCTAGCAACTACAATTATATTGATCTAGGCAATAGCTACTATGCTTTGTTTCAGATAAGAGTATGACAGGTTTGATTGCTCTCAGTAAAATGATCATAGCCTCAGTCTTGCTATGGTCCCTCCAACCTGAGCCTGTTTAATTCTTTGACAAGCCAAAACAGGTAAACATGTGTCCTAGTTCAGATTTCTAGTTCTGTAAAGAGACACAATGACCACAGAAACTCTTATAAAGGAAAACATTTAACTTTGGCTGGCTTAAAGTTTCAGAAGTGTACCACATTATCATCATGGCAAGACATGGTGCTGAAGTTGGAACTGAGAGTTTTACATCTGGATCTGCACACAGCAGAAGGAAACTGTACCACACTGGGCAGAGCTTGGGCATATAAGCCCTCAAAGCCTTCTCCCAATGACAGACTTCCTCCAACAAGTCCACACCTGTTTGAACAAGGTCATACCTCTTAATAGTGGCACTGCCTATGGGCCAAACATTCAACCACATGAGTCTAAGGGGACCATACTTATTAAAACCATCACACCTTGGCACAGAAAGTAAGCATATGTGCTTATAGTAGGGGAGATATGGAAGCTTCAAATAGAACCTTTGCTTTGTCCCTAGCCTGCAATGCCCCTTTTCACACAGATAGGACATGTGCAGAGATATTTCCTTGTTGGGGACCGACTCCGGACAGCTGTGTCTTGAACCTGTGTAACCTTCCACGATTTATCAAGCCTCGTGTAAATAGGAGGCTCTTAGTCTAACCTAGGAATGTACGATTAAATAAACTTCTTGGAGCCTGTACTAAATCAGCTAGCTGCAGGGGCCTGGGACCAAATCGACCTCCTGCTGACCCTCCCCTAGGAATTTTCTTTGTCCTCTCCTCACTCCTCCTGCTCCCCCTCCCTACCTGAAGCCCTGTTTATAAGCTCTAACACCCAGTCAATAAACGAGACCTTGACGCAACTCAGACTGACTCTGTCTTTCTTCACGAGCTTGGTCTCCTTTCCCTCTCGCCCCCCATTGATTCACAGGTAGTCCCTCCTCGAGACCCTCGAATAACCTGGCCTGCTGGATGGGTCAAGTGGTGCCCAACATGGGGCTCGAGGCACGGCAGCTCACTGTTGGACGGCAAAGAGAAAACGGGGTCTGGCCAGACTCACTAGGGTAGAGGTGCCCCAACAGCATCACTCGTGCACCATGGGCAACCTTGAGGTAAGTGCCGTTCATCAATCAATGGGTAAAGTACTCTCTAAAGAGGCTCTCTTCATTAAGGAAATGAAGATTTCAGGGAGAGGGGAATAAGAGTCAAAAAGAAAGAAAAAAAAAGATTTATTTAAGTTTTTCTTTTTTTTTTTTTTTGGTTTTTTTTTTTTTTGGTTTTTCAAGACAGAGTTTCTCTGTGTAGCTTTGCGCCTTTCCTGGAGCTCACTTGGTAGCCCAGGCTGGCCTCGAACTCACGGAGATCCGCCTGGCTCTGCCTCCCGAGTGCTGGGATTAAAGGCGTGCGCCACCACCGCCCGGCTCTGTTTTGTGGAAGAAAAATGTCCCTGGCTGGTTATTAATGGCCTGAGCATCCACCCTTTGACATGGAATAAAGTCGGAAAGGATATCAATAACTTGCTTAAGGACGGAGAGAATGTCCCCGATGCATTCTTTAGTTTCTATGGAGTAATCAGAGATGTTTTATAGGATTCAGAAAAGGATAGTAGGGTATCACATATTCTGGCACTTGCTGAGGACCTATTAAATGATGTGTCCGTCCCAGAAAATGGTAAGAGTGAGGTTGCCACAAATCACATTGAACAAAAGGCCAAAAGACCCCACCAAGACCCTCAAGGGTCCAGAGGTTTATTGACATCTACCGGTAAGAGCATTCTCTGTCTTGTCTCTGTCTCTGTCTTGTCTCGTTATGTTTTGTGCCGGTCGACTGATTTGTACTTTGCAGGCTCACTGGGACAGACGTGTCTGGACAGTGATCCTGGGAGGGAAAGAGAGACGTCTCATTCCCTGATTTGGGCAAGGGACCCCCTAGTCCCAAGCCATTTGGGGCCACCTCAGAGGTGACCATTTGATTTTAGGAGTCTTCTCCAGGGAGTGCTCAGGAGAGGAGCATCTTTGGGTACCTATCCCCATGGTGGGAGGAAGTGCCACTTTGCATTTTGTCCCGGGAAATTGTAAGAGCCATTTTGTGGGGGTTTTTTGTATGTTTTATTATGGTCATTGTTACTTTACACTCTGTTTCTCTTCCAAGAAATAAGGTACATGTCTGACTGACAGTGATGTGAAAGCCCCCTGATGTCTGTTTGATCAAGGACAGAGATCCTCGAGTCTGGATTGTTTTTGGTGTGATTGAGACTGAAGGGTCACTCTCCACAGAGCACATCAGGATGTCATTGTTCTTGGAGCTTTGTTGGTTGTCTCGTTGGGGCAAAGTTTTTCTTTCGTGTGCCCTTGGTCTTGTGTGTAGTGTGTTAACTGTTCTCATTGTTGAATTGACTGTGATGGACGCTATGGGACAGTCCCCTTCTTCTCCACTAGACCTTTGCCTATCCCACCAGAAGGATGTGCGAGCCACAATCGAGGGGCTTGCTTGCTGTGAGTGGGGCCATCATCATCTCAATGCTGATGTGCTGGTACTTGGATTGTCTGTGTAAATGTCATCTGTTTCTGCTATTCACCTCCCTTATTTTCCTGGGGAGAAGGAGAGAGAGGCACAGCGAGGGCCACCTCCCTCCCTCCCTAGCTCTCATGCTATCAGGACTCAGGCAGCTGGCTGCTCTCACGAGGGTGGGGGTGCGTGCTCTCAGTACAGGCGGGCTAAGATTCACATGTCCTGCTCTGGACAGGACAATGGCTGCCTGCAACTGACAAAACTGTGTGAACACTGAACAGAGAATCTGACTTTAGTCAGAGGAGTTAACAAAAACTTTTTTTCAGGAACACTGGCAGCCAAGGACATACTTTATGACCACTGCTCCCCCTCCCTTCCTTTACTGTGATAACTTCAAGGTCTCTTATGCCAGCTAGGAATTTCTCTTGTTAACCCTTCTCTGTCCTGATTGTGAAATCTCAGTAACCCTCACACACACTTCATCCCCTACAGACAAAGAGAAGCTAAAACCAGGATTCTTAAATGTAGATAAGAACTTAGACGCCTTTTTCCAGGTGGCTTTATCAACTACAGAAACATAAGAAAACACAGAGTTAGGATATATGACCATCTGACAGAGACTAAGTGGTCATAAAACATCCCAAACTCCCCAAACTCCCCAAACTCCCCAAACTCTCCAAACTCCCCAAACCCGGGAAACAGCTCATAAAACTCCTAAACATGGTTGCTAAACAAACGAAAAATAAAGATAACATAAAAACTACTGATATGAACCTAAAAGAGGGATGTGGGCGGTGGGAGATGAATTATGTGGTCTGTGCTAGCCTCACAAAGAAAGGCGCAAGCTCCTTCCAACCTCCCTGCTGTGTGTGAGAGGTTTGGAACTAGCACCCCTGCCAAGGCTTGTAAACTTCATTTGTATAAACCTTGCTTTTGCATTCTGTACCTGACGTCTCCAGTGGCTTCTTTGGGGATGCGATCCGGGCATAACACTGATATTGCTTGATAAAGAAATGTCAAATTACCAGTTCAAGATACTAGGAAAATTATGCTTTTGTTTCCACAGGAAAAGTAAAAATTTACATGGGTTTTGGTCTTTTGAGTTCAATGTGTTACAAATACTTGCCATCATTTAAGAAAATTGGTTTCAAATTATTGTTGGTTAAAATAAAAGTTTAAATAAATGATTTTTTGACTTGAGGAAGCAGTTTAAGATATAAAAATTTAAAGGCTTAAGCATGTCGTGAGGGTTTGAAAAAATAATAAAATGAAACTTTAAGGTCTAACTTTAAAGTTTAAGTAAACATGTTTCAGATTTCTTTCTCTTGTTATTCTGCTGTTACATGGAGACTCCAAAGGGTCATAGTTTTAAAACATGTCTGTCTATTCTGCAGGTATGAATGAAAATGTGGCCACATGTATGTTTGGTTTTGAATGTCTGAGTTTGCATGTTCTTTGTGTTAAGGAATACAAGTTAATACTAGTCATCTGGCTATCCAGATACTAGTTTAAAGCATAAACGGTTCTATTTAAAATAAAAACAAACTGAAAGGTATATTTGACTAATATATCTATAGGAGAACAAATTAGCCTGGTCATTATTACCAAACTTAGAGATATTTTCAAGATTAGGCCTAGATTTGTTTGGCTCAGATACATTTAATAGATAATGGTCCTCAAACCTGTCAATGATCTGATGAATATGACATTTAAATTATTTGATTAAAAACTTACTATCAGAAACAGAGACTCCTAGCTCCCCAGCTCCTAGCAATGACTCCCAAGGTCTCCAAAGAAGATATGGAATGACAAAAAGATGCCACCTGAATTGTGAACGACACTGACCACAGGGCAAGAAGCCCCAATGCAACGCCTGCCTCCAGGACCCAGCCCAGACTATGGACAAGTAGTAGGACACTGTCAGTCTTCCGTGTCCCTATTCCACAGAAAAGGTACTCTGCCTTATGGGCTTGATGGTGGTAGAAGATTGAAGTTGTTCTGACTGGTACCTCCAATGATATAGACCTGGGTAGGGATTGATCACTGTAATTTATAGGATTGGAAGCTTCTTGGTCTGCACTCAGATATAGTTTATCCTTCTCAGATTTCTGATAGTACTGATGGCTAGGCTAGCTCTAACTTTGTCAGCATGGCAGCATCAACCAGATCCTTCTGCAAGGCAATAGCTAGCCTGTTAGCTCACTTTAAAAGAAAATGTTCTAAGATGTAAAAATTTAAATAAATCATAAAGGTTTGGATATGAGTCTCAAATAAGATATGTTTCAGATTACTCTTCTATGGTTCAGAGCTTAACATTTAGGAGCCCTGATGAGCTGATAGAGCAATGACCACTTACTGTTTAGTCTCAAGCTCAACATTTTGGATTTGTTTTAGATGTCATCTAGATATGTCTAAATGTAAACCTAAAAGTGCTTCTCACCAGGCCAAAAATCTCTGTCCAATTTATACCTGGCTTTCTGGACAGAAGAAAAATGCCCAAATCTGTAGTTCTTGTTGGGACTCAAAGGTATAAGTCTACTTCTGCTGTTTTACAGATACCCATTATCTGCTTTGTCTACAATATGGATTTCAGTACAGATTGGTAATACTAATGTATCTAAAACTTTTATGTCATTTTGTAAGTAGGCCTCAAAGGATTAAAAGAGTCATAAAAACACAGACCCACTTCACAGAGGTCGAAAGGACCCCAGATAAGTAGTCCTAAAGATGGTATTTTTCCTTTCTCCTGGTCTTGGGATTAGTGCTTTCCCCATTACTAAGGATATGGACCTAAGGTTTCAAATAAGTTCATAAATTTTAACCTCTGTTCCTAGTTTAAATCTGTCTCAACAGATTTCTACTTGGCTGGCAGACACCTCCAAGTTTCAGTTGCTGACTCCAACACTCCAGACGACTGTGGACTCCGGACGTGCTAAAGGCTAACGTGGACCAGCCCAGCTAACATGATTCTTCTCTGTCCCTATGGGGTCAGGCAGCTACATGCTACTGACAAATGCCCCCTGCCCAGTCTTTGACCAGCTTTTCAGCCTTTTGGGGGAGGGGCCCTGATAACGACGCCCCAATGCCAGCTTGAAGCAGTTCCAGAAAGAAAATACATCGTCCCATTTTCCTTGTTCAAAAAAGGCTGAAATGCTGGGTCAAAAGAAAACTCCCTGGCCTATAGAGACCAGATGGCTAATTATACATGAACTATGCATGGCCATTACAGGCCATGAGTTACTAAAATAGGCCATGAGGTACCAAATGTAATGCCATCATTTTAAGATTAAAATTTGCCAAAAAAAAATGGGGGAATGAAAGACCCTAGCCCTTCAGGCTTACACCCCCAAGCCTCAGGAAAAGAAAAACTTCAAGCACCAGGAAATGAGAAACTAAAAATCTAGTTCCAAGAGCAACCTGACTTAGCCATTGTTCAATCTCCCCTGCAACCATATAACAATGTAAAGAGATTTCTGCTAAGAGATGTGCTCAACTGTGACTGGGATAGTTGTAGGTGTTCCAGGAAGGACCACTGTGACCTTTGTGTAAACTCCACTCCTGCCTTGACACCCCCCCCTTGAGGTTTCAGGAAAAATGTACCTGTTGATGCAAATTACCCATCTGTGATCACTCTGTGCCCAGACCATGATCTTGTGAAACGAAATTGTATTGAATTGTAATCTTGTGGGTTTTTCCTTTATTAGCCTTTATGGGGCTTCAGTAAGATGCGGCTCTTGCTCTTAGGAGCTGGGATTGCCCTTCTATATAAAAGCTTTAAAGAATCCCCTTGGCTTTTTACCCTGATCCCCACCCTCCTGGCCCCCCTGATTATTTTCCTTCTCCTTCTCATTACCTTTGGTCCCTGGGCCTTTCAGCGGTTGACTCGGTTTATCAAAAATCAAATTGATTTGGCCTTACCACGACACGTCTCGATTCATTATCACAGAGTAGATTCCTAGGAGGCCAGCCAGGAATCCCATCTAGGACTCAGATTCAGTGTCCTAAAGCCCTAACGTCCCCACTGTCTTGCTAGAGAGTACTCAATGACGGGAATAGTACAGGGCCCACGCAGGAGACAACAGCGTACAGAGGTCGTTGAGACCGGCTCAACATGGCACCTGCCATGTGTGGGAAACCCCCTGTATAGCCTAAGACAGAGGCTCTCTCAGACATCCACAACCCCGATCACATGGATTTGGTCCAATTTTGAGAAAAGAGGGGGAACTGTTGGGGACCGACTCCGGACAGCTGTGTCTTGAACCTGTGTAACCTTCCACGATTTATCAAGCCTCGTGTAAATAGGAGGCCCTTAGTCTAACCTAGGTATGTACGATTAAATAAACTTCTTGGAGCCTGTACTAAATCAGCTAGCTGCAGGGGCCTGGGAACAAATTGACCTCCTGCTGACCCTCCCCTAGGAATTTTCTTTGTCCTCTCCTCACTCTTCCTGCTCCCCCTCCCTACCTGAAGCCCTGTTTATAAGCTCTAACACCCAGTCAATAAACGAGACCTTGACGCAACTCAGACTGACTCTGTCTTTCTTCACGAGCTTGGTCTCCTTTCCCTCTCGCCCCCCATTGATTCACAGGTGGTCCCTCCTCGAGACCCTCGAATAACCTGGCCTGCTGGATGGGTCATTTCCTGTAATACAGGTGGCTGTTTTCTTTCTTTTATTTTTTTGTGCATGGCATTTTTGGTTGCATGTATATATGTGACCAAATGCATGCCTGGTGCCTACAGAGGCCAAATCGGACATTAGATCCCCTGGAACTGTAATTATAGATTGTTATGAGCTATCAAGTGTGAGATGGAAAATGAATTTTGGTCCTATAGAAGAGAAATCATTGATCTTAACTACTGAGCCATCACCCCAGCCATTCCAGGTGGAGGTGTCTGAGGCAGATCTGACTGGTAGAAGGTAGAGAGAAAGAACTTGCTAGGACTCTGGCTGAAAGGTACAATTGTGTTTGGCAGATCTTGGCTAGAGATTTGGAATGATACATTATTGCATATGAGATCATTGTTAGTAATACCCAGGATCTAAGGCCAGTCACGGCAAGGGCTATTTCTTTAAAGAGCACAATAGGGTAAATGAGAGATTAAAATGATTTTAAATCATTAACTTCTTCAGCTGAAAGTCATACTGCTAGATATACTATCTACTGGAGGGGACAAATTTAATCCCTATCCTTTACTTTTCAGGAGTAGAGATATGAGCATACAGGAAAACACATCATTTTGTGTCCAGTAGGTGGATTGAGGAGACATGAAATTATGCAGAAATACTCCAGAGGCAGGTGACTTAGTTCTAGAGTCAAATCTAGCTGCCTATTTGTTTACATTTCCTGGACCAGACATCCCCTCCAGCTGCTGATGACAAAGATTAACATCTCTGAAAAACAGCTCCTCCAGATCCACAGACATCAGAAAAATCCTCCAGGGTAAAGGCACTCTATATGTACCTATAGACAGATAGGATATTCTTCACATCTTCTATCCATGACTTGTGTGAGCCTAATTTGACCACTGTGTTTTCTGTGTCTCCATATTCCAGTGACATCACATATAGTAAATGAATGTTGTCATAGAAAAAAGGTAGGCTAAATATGGCTAAGGACCTGACATTGGGACAGGACAGCTGCCCACATCAGAAATGTCTGTTACTACTTACCTACAGGAGAGAGTTCACTAGACTTAATCCGTGAGGACCTGCAGACATCAGGAGAACCTATGTTCTCTGTCCATTCCATTGGGGATCATGACATTCCTTTACAGTCTCATAAGCCCATCGAAAATTTGGCTAAGTGCCTGGGCACCTGTGCAGCTGAGACTCAGAAGAACATGCCCAGGTGACATAGCCTAACTGTGGCTCTCATGGCAACAATGGTTGGTTCCATGAATCAGGAGATTCAGACAGCTGTAAAATTATTCTTTTCTGTTAGCTCTAACAGGTTAAATTCCAAGCCTTCCCACACTCACCAGCTTACCTAGAGTCAGGATTCTGAGACCATGATCTGGAGCCAGGATGTCCCAGTGGTGGGTCTCCCTTCTATTAGAGTCCATAGTTCCCTCATGTAGAATGTCCATTAGTCCCAAGGTTTTTCTTAGGGCTACATTTATGGTGATAGTCACACAATCTGAGTTTGTTCTGGTTCTTTGGCTAAGTTATGTCACCACACATCCTGCTCTCAGCAGGGTAAATTCAGATGAAAGATTGACATTGCAGTTGATCTTTAGTGGATGTGCCTGTACTAACTGTTTAAACCCTAATGTGGGCTAAAAATAAAATAAAATGAAGTAAAAATTTAAAAAAATATCATGTGTCCATTAGGCTGTTGTATGGCAAAATTCCATTGGTGCACGTTGTTTCTCTGCCACTGTGTGCATGCCCCAGTAAGTTTTGATGGATGGCTATTAAACCTGTACATATCCATAAATGTCATTCACGGTTGTCCCTTTTCATCAGTAACACTCTCTTTATACTGATTTAAAAGTTTTTTACTTTTTTGCTTTCACTGCTATTCCCTGGAAGATTAATGACAAAAAGAATTTCAGACAGTAGTAGCACATGCCTTCAATAACAACACTCAAGAGGCAGAGGCAGGTGGATCTCTGAATTCAAGGCCAGCCTGGTCTATAGAGTGAGGCCCAGGACAACCAGGGCTACACAAAAAAAGGCTATCACAAAAGAACTAAAAGAAAATGAACTAATAGACTATTCTCACATTCAGCTGCATTGTGCAACAGTGATTCTATATAGTGAGTCAATCAGTATCGGTTGGGTACCAGCAGATTGAAAGTAAGGTTAGGAGCTGGATGGAAGGAAGACTCCTTGGTTAAGAGCACTGGATGTTCCTTCAGAGGACATGGGTTCAATTCCCAACACCTTCAGGATAGCTCACCATAACATTTAATTCCAATTCTAGGGAACCCAGACCCTCTACTGGACTCTTCATATATTACATACAGATGGTGCACAGACACACATGCAGGCAAAATACTCATGAACATCATGTAAAATTCTTTTAAAAATTGAGGCCAGGGAATGGAGAGGAATCTTGGTCCCGTTACATCTAATGGAATGATGGGCCTATGTTCTAAGCAGATGTGTTCCTCCCCTAGCTTCAGTGTGAGTGTCTGGGTGGTTCTACAGAATTTGGTGGAGAGAAGCAATGTGACATGGCATCTTTTCAGTTAGTGCTCCTGAGCAAGTCATTTGCCCTGCATAGAATTGTGTTCTCAGATTCTGAACAGTTCAACCCCACTGTTTCAGGTCTGCTCACAATTAAGATTATTTTGTGGATGCAGAATTCCTTCTCTCTTTACTCTACAATCCCTGGGCCATCTCTTTCTAATTTTATTTTATAAGATTTATTTTATTTTATGTATGCATATTGTTCTGTACAAACTGTGTGCAGGAGCCTTCTGGCACCAGGGGACTTTGTGGACTCCCCTGGGGCTGGAGTTACAGAAAGTTGGTGATAAAGCCACCTAATACTGCTGCTGGGAACTGAACTCAGGTCCTCTGGAGGAGCAAAATGTGTACTTAACAACTGAGCCACCTCCCCAGCCCTCCTTTCTCTCTTATTTTCCTCTGTGCAAGGGAAGAATCCTACTGTACAGTTATGGATGTCAGAAAATGTGAGACTTGGGTCTGTCCCAGAATCCTGTGGGATGTGGTGATTGAATCAATGTTTTTTGAGTCTTAGATGGTCTTTTAATAAAAAAAAAAACTCCAGAGCCAAATATCAGGGTGAAAGATGAAAGACCAGAGAAACAAAGCAGCCAGCCACTAGTTCTTACCTCTACAAAATCCTCAGTCTAAAAAGAGAGAGTTCCTGTTTCCTCAAACCTGATATACCTTTCTGTGTCCTGGCACATTACTTCCTGGGATTAAAAGCATGTGTTACAACAGCCTGATGGCAAAGTCAAAGGATTACTTTGTCTGTCTCTTGTTGATCTACATTCATTAATTCAGTGTCTGCCTTTGCCATACCTTCTGCATAATCCAGAAGGGAGGGGTGCTTTGTTGCCATTGTTCCTTGAAAAAAAAAAACATTGTTTCTAGGAATGCCCTGTTTACAGTCACTTTTTAGGTGACCTTGTTTACTACAATTGAAACATGTGACATTACTATTTTTCTTCAAACCTCTGGAAATCACCTCTCCAAGTGTCATCATGGTCATGAGATTCAATATTAGTTGTATCTTGGATCCATTTATTCAAGTGTGCTGATCTTGCCTTTAATAGCCTAATTATCTTTTTGCAATATTTATTAACATTTTCAAAAGCAAGCCGGGCGGTGGTGGCGCACGCCTTTAATCCCAGCACTCGGGAGGCAGAGGCAGTCGGATCTCTGTGAGTTCGAGGCCAGCCTGGGCTACCAAGTGAGTTCCAGGAAAGGCGCAAAGCTACACAGAGAAACCCTGTCTCGAAAAACCAAAAAAAAAAAAAAAAGTAACATTTTCAAAAGCTAGAGGTTCAATTATCTGCCTAGCTTTTGAATTTGGTATCATTCTGTTTACTGCTGAAGACAGCCCTTGTAAGAAATCAGTGAAGGTTTCTTTTGAGCCCTGTATAACTTTTGTAAATGACTCAATTTTCTTTTCTACTTCTTAAACTCTCTCCCAAGCGTTCAAGACTGCCATTTTGGCTTAAAATTAGGGTGTGATTATCATATAATAATTGTCTTTCAGTATCAGCATAATCACCTTCTCCAAAAAGTTGATCTTGGGAAACTTCAATATATCTAGCCTTACATCATTGTTCAATGGTCTTAGCCTCATTTTTCCACCAAGTTTGCCATTATAACTGTGGACCAGCTTCTGGGAGAGCTGTAACTAAACCTCTCCAGTTGTGAGGGATAATTCTATTACAAGTTGGCTATGAATTTAACATCTGCTTCACAAATGGAGAATGCATACCATATGACACTATAGTTTCTTTGAATCTCCTCAAATCTAACATTCTAATCAGCTTTTACATAGCCTTGAGCATTTGGCAGTTCCTGTAAGGTTACTGGATAGATTAAGGTTGGCTTTAAGCCAATGTTAGGCTATTTCTCTGTAACTGTATAATACAATGCTGAGATTGATTCACCTTTAATTTCCTCTCTCTGGGTCTGAATATTTCTACTATCTGTTTTAACAAGTTTTTCTAAAATCTTATCTTGGCACTCATATTAAACAACGTTTTTAATGATAAAACAAAAATGATCAAACAAATAATATTTATAGTTAAGATTGCATCTATCCCATCAACATCCTCTGATCTAATTGTTCCATTTTCAGACTGTTTAATGTATAGTCAAACAGAGATCAAATGCCTTCCATTGTAAAAATGTTTCCCATTTTTTAATGTGGGAAAAAATTCCTCCCTTTAGGAAATCTCAATTGACTCACCAAGTCTACTGACAGTGATGATTCAGATGACAGTATGGCAGCAGCCTGAGGAGGGGTTCCAGAGAAAGCCACAGTGACCTACTGGAGGAGAGGAGAAGCCAAAGAGTCAGCATTCTGCATGGGGGAATGTGCAAAAGCAGCTAATTCTGACATGTTTGGAGCTTGGGCCAGGGAAGTTTGTTACACAGAGGCTTCAACAAAAACTTAGCTAATGGGTTAGGGACTCAGGCCCACTTAGGGTGGAGACTCTGGCTACATGTAGCTCCAGCCTGAGCCAGGGCCTGCAAGGCTACAGGCAAGGGGCTTTTTTGTGAATTCATGCCCCATAAGTTGAATGCCAGATGATGTTCAAATCTTAGTTGGTCTTTTAATAAAAAAAAAAAAACCCAGAGCCAGATATCAGAGTGAAAGAAGAAAGGTCAGAGAAGCAAAGCAGCCAGCCTTTAGTTCTTACCTCAATGAAATCTTCAGTCTAAAGAAAATGGGTTCCTGTTTCATCATGCCTTATATACATTTCTCTACTCTAACATATTACTTTCTGAGATTAAAGGTGTGTGCTTCCCAAACAAAATGAGATCTCAAGTGCTGATATTAAAGGTGTGTAGCACTAATGCCTGACCTCTATGTCTAATCTAGTGGCTGGCTCAGTCCTCTGATCCTCAGGCAAGTTTATTAGGGTATAAAATATATCACCAAAGCTCAGTGTGTCAGCATTCGCAGCAAGTGCCTTTACCCACTGAGCCATCTCTTTGTCCCACCCTGGTGGGATTTTCATTTAGAGAATCACCCTGTCACATTTGGAAAATTCAGTTGTCAAAATATAATGGCTAATGGTGGTTAACTTTGAGTAGGGAACAATCTGACATTTCCTCCTCCTCTTAACATTTCCTGGTCACCAAGAGCTTCCTGCTTCTCAACTGTTATCCCCCTCTGTCCTCTTTGGTATTCTGCAAGCACAAATTCTGCGTCCTCATTCAACCACTTAGGAATTTATAGCTATTCTCTGAGTTCTCCTCTTATTATCCACTGTCAATGCATGGTTACTACAATTTTGTGTTAGGACACAGGTCTGCAGCTTTAGGCCAGATTCCCACACCCTTAATCAGGCCACATCTCCTGCAGCCCACTTTAGGACAGAGTGTAGCAGCTGTCTGTGCTGTGACCTGACTGCTCACAGTTTACAATACCTGGCTTCTCCATGCTTCTTGTCACTTACACAACACTGAATTACATCATATGATGTGAAACATCCCACCACTTATACAAGATTATAAAAGACCAGAACTTTCCTTTCTTCTGGGGATCAAGAAAAGATTGCTCAATGATGTTGTACAGAAATGGAGGATGTTTGATCACTCTCTTGATAGCTATTTCTCATTCTCCCACTCTCTCTAGCTCTTTCTTATTTTTACTCCTTATTTTTAAAGCTTTTAAAAGTGCTTTTTAAAGAATTTTCTACATATATAATATGTTTACATTATATCCTATCCACCCCACCCTCTCCAACTCTACCTTTTCTTAGGATTTCAACTCTTTCTCAACTTCATGGCTTTTTCTTCAACTGTTATTATTACATATATATTTAAGTATAAATCAATAAAATATAAGTACAATCTGATGGGTCCATTTATCATTGCCAATGTGGGATTAGATTATTTATCAGAGGCTCATCTTTAGCGAACAAAGACTCTCCCCCTCTCAGAACTCATCAATTACCTGGAGCTCTTTAAGTAGGAGTGGGGTCTCTTGAGATTTCCCCATGTATCCTGCCATGTCAATTGATGTTGTCATTTTCAGGTCTGTTTATGCAGCCATGTAGTTGAGTTTTCTTGAGTGTACTTTCCCCACAATATATTGAAGATACAATCTCACAATAGACATCCTGGTCTTCTGCCTCTTATAGTTTTTCCCAATCCTCTTCTGAGATGTACTGTGAACCTCAAACAAGGGGGGTGTTATAAATAGATCAGGTTGGAGTGGAAACCCCACATTGTGTATCTTAGTTAGGGCTTTATTGCTGTGAAGAAACAGCAAGGGCATGGCAACTCTAATTAAGATAAACATTTAATCAGGGCTTGTTTACAGTTACAAAGATTTAGTACATTATAGTCATGGCAAAAACAATGATGAAATGCAGGCAGGCTTCATGCTGGAAAAGAAACTGCGAGTTCCATATCTTGAATGTCAGGCAGCAGAAAGAGACTGTGTGCCACACTGGGTTCAACTGGACCATATGAGACTTGAAAGCCACCTCCACAGTAACAAACTACCTCCCAACAAGGCTACAGTTACACAAACAAGGCCATACTTCCTAGCAATGCTATTCCCTAAGGATCCAGCATGCAAACACTGAGTTTATGAGGGATATTCCTATACATAGCACCAAGTATACATTGTTCACTGCATATGGATTCATTTTGAATTTCTTTGGTGGCCTCTGTCTGTGCAAAAAAAAGCATCTTTAATGTAGGGCTAGAGCTACACTTGTCTGTGGGAATAAGGATGTGTATTTAGAATGAACCTAGAAATTAAAATGGTTTAGAAAAATGGCCATTATAGGTTCTCCTCTAGGATCCAAAACATCACTATCCATGTACAGTTGATCTCATTCCAGTACCAGCCATGATGTCCCTAATTTTGAGCAGCCTGAGGTCCAATTAAAGAGTCTTTGGTTATATACAAGGGATAACTGCCACTCTTGAACATTTAGGGATACCTAGCTATGCTGGCCATTGTTGTCATTTGTAGGAATCATGACTGGGTAGGACAATTGATTGTTTTCCTCTGTTGCTAGCTTGTATACAATCTTCAAGCACAATAAGGTCTAGTTCTCAGAGAAGAGGGATCTGCATCAGATAATCAGGCACAGGGGCTATGTGAGTCAGTAGCAGGTCCTGTGTAGTTATATTATAGCTATTAGATTAGTATTTTTATGAGACTTCTGACACTGAGAACAAGTGAATCTCTGACTCTTAGGATCTTTTGTTCTTGTTGAGTTGCAGGGTCAAACACCAATATGATAAGTTTGTTTCATCTTATTATATTTATTTTTTCATGCTTTGTTATTAACCCTTAGAGGTTTATTCTTCTCTAATGAAAAGAAGAAAGGGAGTGGATCCCAATGTTAGGAGATGTGGGGAGAAATTGGAAAGTGTTGGGAGAGGAGAAACTATATACAGTATATATTGTATAAGAAAAAAATCTATTTTCAATAAAAGGAAAAATGTTCATTTTTAAAAGTGATTAATGGCACTGACAATCTTTGATTAAATTAACTTTGTTTTTAAAAGAGTAACATTCTTAACACTCGAAGTGAAATTTGAGAGCTTGCTATCAAATTTGAGAATTTTTCAGATTACTAAAATTTCTCTGACTACTCAATAGTGAGGGGGTTAAATGGAGAGTGAATTCTGTGAATGATACAAATGCCTAGAAGTCCAGACAGAGTCTTCAGAGATGCAAGCATGAAAGAGATTCTGAGAATAACAAAACAGATTCTAAGAATAACTCGTAAGACTGAAACATTTGACAAAAGTAAACTTTTTTTGTCATGAAAACAGACAAACTATGGGTAGTGCATTAGGGGCACATGTGAAAAACCACTGCCAACTCAGTACTCAGTGAGGGCACTGATGCTTTCTCTCTAAGACCAGGATAGCAACAGAGACGCTGTTGTGGCCACTTTTCTGCGGTATTCTCACAGGCAGAGCAATTAGGCAACACAAATAAATAAAGATGAAGTTGGCCAATTAATTGGCTATAAAATAGATATGGAGATTACATGAAGTTATTTGTGGAAAATCCTAAAGATTCTACAGAAGTTTTTGAAAGTAGTAAACAAATATACCCATCTGAGCTCTACTACTGTATGTTAATACTGCTGCAAACAATTAGATGTCCTGTTTGTCACATGCACAGAGAAGCTAAGTAACAAGGAAGACTCAAGTGAGACCCATGCATCTCCCTGAGAAGAAGAAGTAGAAAAGATTTTGTGGATGGATGGGAGGGAATGTGGGGATGGGAAGAGGAGGCAACAGGTGGGGGAAGGTGTACTTGGAGTAATCACTGGAAAGGTGATGCATTTTGGGAGCAATGTGAAAAACTACTAGAGTGGAAACTTCCTGGAATCTATAAGAGTGACCCTAGTAAAGACTCCTAGTATTGAGGGAAGGTAGCCTGAACCAGCCATCTTCTATAACCACAGAAGACTTCTAGCAGTGGGACTGAGACACGAATCAAGACACAAAACATTCGACCTACAATCTGTCCTTCCTGAAAAACTGGTGTACTGGTGTAATGGTGAATCAGAACTTGTGAGAGTGGCCAACCAATGACTGCACCAAATTAAAGCCCATGCCATGAGAGGAAGCCCAGGCCTGACACTGCCTGGATGGCCAGGAACCAGAGGTGGGACAGCCCAGAAATTCAGAATAGATCAAAACATGACTGGAAAAACATTTCAATGGAATGACTACTAAAAATATTTTGCTATATTAGTAGATCAGTGTCCAGCTTAATAGTCATCAAAGAGGCATCATCCTACAGAATATGGTAACTGATACAAAGACCCACAGCCAAACACTTGGCAGTGCCAGGGGAACACCACAGAATATGAGAAGGAAGGATGGTGGGAACAAGAGGGATCAAGGACACTATGAAAACAGAACACAAACAATTAAGCAAGGCTTAGAGAGGATCACAGAAACTGAAATGATAATCACAGACCCTGAATGGGCTTTTCCTTGGGCCAGAGCATGTAATTTATAATGATGTAGATGGGCATTCTTGTGGAACTCCTAAGAGTGGAAGTGGGGACATCTCTGACTTTGTTGCCTGCACTTTGGACACTTTTATTCCTACTGGGTTGCCTCTTCCAGCTCTGATATGAAGGATTATAGTAAGTCTATTATTACTTGTTATGCCACGTTCTATAAATATCCATGAGAGACCTGCTATTTTTTGAAGAGAAACAGAAGAGTGGACGTGAGGTAGAGGGGAAGTGGGGTTTATGGAGGAGTGGAGGGAGGGGAAACTTTGGTCAGGATGTTATAAATGAGAGGGGAATTAAGAAAGGAAAGAAATACATATTAACAGGAAACACACTCATATGTAAGGTCCCACTGTGAATGCCACTCTCAGGATGGAAACAGTATGATCTGCCCTTGCATGAAGGATTTTACATCTGTGTATCAAACACACTGTGAATTATGGCCTTTTAGAAACCAGCTATGTCCACAGTGAAACGTGGACAGACCTTTGTCCTGTTACTTTTCCTCACTTCACATGGATGACTGGTGTACGGGTAACATTGGGCCTAGGTGAGTTCGTTAAACAGGGAATGTATTTAAGTATATGAGAGGATGTTTTTCTCTAAGCAAACAATGTATCATTTTCACAGCAGACTCAGAGTATCCAAAACTTTGAGGGCTATTGAAATGAGTTTCCATAAATATGAGGGTTTGCTTTATATTAGAACCACAAACTAAGCTCTTAAGATCTTCGAATTTTTGTTTACCATATTGATGTCTTTATTTTTCTTTTTTTTTTTTTTTTTTTTTTTTTTTGGTTTTTCGAGACAGGGTTTCTCTGTGTAGCTTTGCGCCTTTCCTGGAACTCACTTGGTAGCCCAGGCTGGCCTCGAACTCACAAAGATCCGCCTGCCTCTGCCTCCCGAGTGCTGGGATTAAAGGCATGCGCCACCACCGCCCGGCTTATTTTTCTTTTAAGACAACCTCCCTTTAAATCACAGCCCTCCCTTGTACACACATCTATCCCAGGATTATAGGCATGAGTCACCATTCTGGCTGTACCTGAGTAATAACAAATCATTTTTACCACATAACTTTTCTCCATGTTATACCCCATGGATAAAGAAATGACAGCATTCTTCTGTGGGATGAGAGGAGAGGTCACTCACTCATCATGGCCAGGAGACTGGGAGACTGGTCTCCAAACTGAATTGGTTGGAAACCTCACACTGATACTCTCCAGCATCCTCATTCCTGACAGGATCTATTCTGAGTCCGCACTTTGTTGGGGACAGAGTCATCCTCTCTGTGAGCTGCAGATTCTTTTTATTGAAGATCCAACGGATAGAAATGTCAGTGTCACGTGAAATGCAGGTTAATGTCACAGATGTGCCTCCTGTAACTGTGGTATCAGTGATTCTCACAAAGGGCTGTGTCACATGCTCTGTGAAGAAACAGAGGAGAGTACCAAATGACAGCAATTTAGAGAGTTCAACCAGGCCCTCATTAGTTTATACTTTGTAAAGCTTTCAAGGGGCAGAATTAGGAACTGTAGCTATAAACATATCTTATGCTTTGGATCTACCAGCCAAGGACTGTGTGACCCTGATTCAGGCACTTTTTCTTGTCTCACTTTCCATGTAATAGGACACACAGTCCACTATCATTCTGTGTCCATGAATTAAGCTTAGTTATGAGCAATGGTGTGAACTTGGGATGGGGAGCTGCTCACATCAGCAACATCTACTACTATTGACCTGCAGAAGAGAATTTCCTTGCCTGGACACTGAGATGAAGGAGGAATCTGGAGTATCTGCCTCCTCTGTTTCTTTCCTTGGTGCTTTGACCTTCTTGTGAAGTCTCAGAACAATAGGCTAATGCCGCAAACACTTGTCCACTGAGACTCAGGAGGAGGAGAGGCACAGGTGACCTACTTAATTGCAGCTGTCATGGCAGTACACAGCTGGTTCTATACTCTGTGGGATAGTCAGTCCCATGACTTGGACAGTCAGTAAAGCCTTGTTCCCTGAAAGCTCTCACAGGATATCTGTAGTAACAATTAGAAAAAGCTGCCCAATGTCACCTTGTGTCCAGTCATGAGAAAAGTTTTGAAGTCAGGGCTTTCTGGTGTTCTCTGTGAGGACCCTATGGCTTCATCAGTCAGGGCCTGCCTGACTCCCAAAAAGTCTTTCTGGGGCCATGTGCATGATGAGAGCTCCAAGGGTCTGGGCTGCAGCTGACATCCTGGGGCTTTTACCCAGCACAGGTCCACTTCTTTGGAGGTAACAACATGTGAGGGGTTCAGATCTATTCTAATTCATCTAACTATATGTGTCCTGTACTTGGGACCCAAACCCTAGTGGGGAACGCAATGAACTGTGGGTGAGAGCAGGCACAGCTCAATCCTGAAAGTTTAGTATATGAAGTAGAATAAGCCATGTCTAGCAGTTGGAGACCATAGAAAATCACTTACTCTGTACGTAAAATTCCACATGTATTTTTTTATAATTGAAATCATTGGTTAAAATTTCTAGTGTGTATATTCCTGCATCTTTTTCAGTGACATCCTGGAGCATCAGGGAACCATTATTGTACAATATCCATCCTCTTCTGTGGGCAGGCCCCCAGGAGATGGAATCAATGATTTCGACATATTCTACAATTTTAAGGTCTGGGTTCCTATTCTTTGATTTGTACCAGAAAAATGCTTTCAGATCTTCTGGAAGATTATGGACTTGGAGAAGTACACCTTCACCTTCAGCAGCATATCGAGGCTCTGGTTGGATGATGAGTTGAGAAGAAGTGAGAGCATTACAGAACACAGAAAGGGAAGCTGTGAGGGAAGAGAAAAAAGTCATCACAATGGGGATCACTGTGCTTGATGAAAAGATGGTGACCTCCATCCTGAGAAGATGGATTCAGCACTCAGCCTAGAGGTGCAGGTGTGTGTGTGTGTGTGTGTGTGTGTGTGTGTGTGTGTGTGTGTGTACCCCACTTACTGAAGGGCAGAAACATGACCTCCTCCTTCCCAACAGTGCCCCTGAAAGTGTCATGTCCAATGCATGGAATTGTCCCCTTGCATTTCTACATGGCTGCTCCCTCACTGCCATCAGTCAGACACTGCACATACTCATGCACACTGGGGTTTGAGATGATGCCTTCCCTGAACTCAACAAGCCTGGGACTTCCACTTTCTAGGTTTTTATTCTTCATTTTCCTTTGAGTCAACACTCAATCCCTGACCCCACCTAATAGATGCACTTGCTGCTCTGTCAAGTACCCCTTAGGTCTGGGGCTGTGTAGGGCTGGGAGCAGTCTCATCTTCAAGGCAGTCTTGGGTCTTCAAAAGGCTTGGGTACTAGGCTGGCTGCTTTTATGTCAACTTCAAACAAACTACAGTCATTTTGCTAGACAAGGTCTGAGTTGAAAACACTACCACCAAACTGGCCTGTGGACAAAAGTATAGTATATTTTTTTAAAGTGGGCATTGATGCAAAAGAATTGAGACAAATGTATGCAGTTCAAGCCCTGGGCCAGGAGTCCTAGGTGATGTAAGAGAGCTGGTTGAGGAAGCATGAAAAGCAACCAATAGGAAGCACTGCTCCATGGTCTCTGTACCAGTTCCTGGAATTATTTATGACACTCAATTTGGAGCTAATAAATACCCAAGTTTGACATGGATGTTTTGAAACCATTGTTCCCTATCAGGTTTGTTAGAGCAGAACACTAGAAAAATATGCTCCCCTGGGTCACTTTAGTACAGCCTTGAAAAGATGACAGGATTCAGGTCTCCCTGGTCTAGAGCCCCAAGAGCCTGGGCTGACTCTGACATCTTAGGCTGAGTTACTTTCCATCAAGGTCTTCCATGATGCAGGTGGAGTCAGAAGATAGAAGATGCTCTATGGTCTTTTGTCTCTACCAGTGTGTTCTGCACTAAGTGCTCAAACCTCCCCATGTGTACACTGGGCAGAGGTAAGGGAGAACAGGGCAGCTATGACAGCCCTATGTGTCTAAGCACCACCCAGAGCTGAACAGTCACAGAGAGTCACTTACTGTCCACCTGGAGTTGCATTCGTGCTTCTTCATTTCCCATGTCTGTTCTCAGAATTCGTAGAGTGTACAGTCCACGGTCGTTCTGAGTGACACTGTGAATAAGCAGGGATCCATCACTGTACAGTGTCTCCCTGCCACTGTATGCAGGTCCCCACAGAGTTGGTTTCCTGCCTCGTATATGTCGGATAGCCAAAAGGTTCTTGACTCCAACCATTCCTTTGTACCAGGAAAAGTCTACAATATTCTCTGGGGGATTGCGAACGAGTAGAAGAACACTTCTCCCTTCAGCAACCTTGGGTGGCATTGATTCAATAGTGGGCTGGGAAGAGGCAGCAAGGCGCCCACACTTCCATAGGAAGGCTAGAAGGGAAGAGAGAGATCCATTTAAATTCAGAATTTTGTATTTGACTAAGCTGAGGCCCCGTGTCCTGAGCAGCTGTGTACATTGTGAAGCTGAGGTTTTGTGGGTGAATATTGCCCTACGCTACTTGGTAGAGGTCTGCACATGACTTTCATGTTCTCAGTGTCCCCACACTTGTCATTTCCACTACAGAGCTCTATTTCTTCAGTTGTCAACATGGCTCTGACTTACTGCCATCAGATCCCTAATCACATTTACACTGGATTGGTATTGGGGTGATGCCTGCCTGACCTCTTCCCCTACAGACCCTGTGTCTTCACTCTCTGATTTTGCTGTTTTTCTGCTCCTCTTGGAGTTGCAGCCAACACCTGAATCACTATCTAGCTTTCTATACTTCAAGTCCACTCAAACTGGGATATCATAAGAACCATAAGTTTTCTTGTATTTTTTTAAATAATGCTTATTTTTTTCAGATACATGAATAATATCCCAGAACCCTGTATGCCCATGGACTTATGTAAGACACTCATAGGTTTAGGGATACAGTATTGAATCATTCTATTTGCTTTGATTTTTTTACCCTTGTTTACATATTATAGTTGTTTGTGAGTAGTGTGTGTGTGTATGTGTGGGTTCAGGACACAGTATTTAAGTGCAGGTCAGAGGAATTCCATTCATTGGACTCAGCTAGACACACAACAAAGCAAATGCCTATATTCATTGAATCATATCAGTGATCCACACCAGCTTAATTTGGGGGGCCATCAAACTGAGAGCATTAATCTTCAGAATATTGTGGTCATGCTGACTAATTTTATGTAAGAACAGTGTCTTCCCTATGCTTACTGTTTAGTTTTCAGTGAGAGCATCCTAAAGCTGAGCCTCTCTCCCATACTATATTTTCTACCCTACAAACACTGAGACAATACTCTTGTCCTCGTACCACTCAGGAGGCTCCATACAGTATATTAGTCCTGTCCTCTAACAAACTGTCACTTCCTTGTCTCCTCATCTGTAGGCAGGGGCCCCTGAGATGTGGTGCACCCTTTGCAAAGGAGTACAAAAGGGCCTCCATTGTCTCAGTAGGCTGATCTGTCATCCCTCTGAGGAACTTCAGCTCCATCATAGCTCCCAAGCTCTGCTGTCCTTCCCCCACCTGAGATGAGCTTCTTCCCAGGAAGGAGAACCTCCCAGAGTCTGATGGGCTGGGGGTGGGTCTGTGTTCAAAACACTGCTCTTTCCCTCCAGTTTCAGTGCTGCCCCATGTTCCTCATTCTCTATGTTTCTGTCCACTAGAACACAGAGAGAGTCAAGGGTAATGATCATCCCTGTGACATGAGACAATAGTGGCTGACTCAGGGACTGCACTCTTTTGTGTCCTGGCCTAGGTCTGTAAACAGCAAAACAGGGTAGAACTGCACAATCATGTGACAAAGAAACCCAGCTGGACACCCAGTCTGCCCTGAGTTTTCAATGCTCTGCAAACAGGGAATTTGCTCTCAGCATTAAGGTGACAAAACTGACTTTGAGGCTCCAGAGGGACCAGGAGAGTGATGTGTGGGGAAAAAGAACAAAACTGCTCTCATTGGAGCCTCCATCAGACTGGGTTCTGACCTAGGTCAAAGGTCCAAGATGTGTCAGGAGTCACATCTTGGGTGTGAGAGGAAGTGACCTGATTTTTGGGAAAGGGCTGTGAGCTCCTTCATCCTGTGAAGGATTTTTAAGATCGTGCTCCCACTTCTTCTATTTGCTGAGCTATGCAATCAGTCTGCACATTTGCTCCATGATCTTTCTGATATGCCTTAGACCTCTATCTAGTTGATTTCCCTTGGATATTGTGTATTTCACAAAGGAAATGCATAACATGTGGGAAACAGAACATGATCTCCTAGCAGTGTAGCAGACACATTAAGCAAATTGTAGGTATGAGAATGCTGTTACTATCATTTCCAAGTCTATAAAAATGGATGGAACCAGGCTACTAGATAAGTTCCTGATTCAGGAAAATACTTCTCTGTCAGTTCATTGTTTGTCATGATGACATCCCTGGTGTTCAACAGAGAAATTACAATTCCTGTCTGAGAACCTGTCAGATCAGCACAGCCTGTAGCCACTTGTCTGCAGAAGAGAATTCCCCAAGCTGGACCCAGAGGACAAGCACTTGTCAGGAGAAACTGTGTTCTCAGTCCCTCTCCTTGGGGACAATAAGCTTCATGTGAAATCTCATATGCCT
Source organism: Peromyscus maniculatus bairdii (assembly GCF_049852395.1). NCBI lineage: Eukaryota > Metazoa > Chordata > Mammalia > Rodentia > Cricetidae > Peromyscus > Peromyscus maniculatus. The sequence continues at coordinate 27,864,681 of NC_134852.1, read as the reverse complement.
AACAAAATAGGTAGTTAATGACCTGGACATCTGTTGAGCTATGCTCCCCTGCTGATTCCCTGAAGAATATGGCCAAGGGACATAGCTCAACCAAGGCCCTCATAACAGCACACTGCCTAGTTCCACACATCACAAGACATGGACTACTTAGGAGCACTATTCTCTGCCTTCAGGGAGTCAAAATGCAACACTTATAAAATGTTTCTCATGGACACCTATAGTTGAGTCTGGGACAGAGATCTGGAGACAAGGTGTCTTGGTGCTCACATCTCTGTGAGGATCCCATGTTTTCCTCAACCAGGCACAATGTTGATTCCCTTGATGTTTTTCTCAAGGAAACATTCCTGGTAAGAACACCCAGAGTCTAGGCAGAAGCTGATAATCTTGGCTGTATTACTTACCATGCATCCACCTATATGCAGGGTGAAGTCAATGAAGAATGTGGATCTATTGCCATTATTCTGTATCATATATTTCTTCCACTAAATGCTCAAACCCCAACACAGGCCATAGAGAATGTAGGCCCAGACTTCCCTCCTGCATGTGTCCAGTGAAATGAACCTCACCCAGCTCACAGAGTTTACAATTCATTACTTACCAGACACGTGAAAGTACGTGGATGTTGTTGATACAGTTTTTCCATGTCTATTATAGGTTCGTAGGGTATAGATTCCTGTGTCCTTCTGGGTGACATTTTCGATTAACAGGGATCCATTATGATATATTGTCTCTCTATCACTGTGCACATGTCCTGGCCCACTTACAGTATTGTCCATTGTATACATTGCAATTCTTTGTGTCATATTTGTTAGCCCTTTAAACCAGGCAAAGGTTGTAAGATTCTTTGGCAGATCATGGACAAGGAAAAGGACGTTTTCTCCTTCAGCCACTTGGAGTGGAAGTGACTCAATAGTCACATGGGCCATGGTGGACAGGTGCCAGGAGGTTAAGAGGGAGGCTAGAAGGGAATTGAGAAAAAATCACCAACATTAAACAGGTGTGATCATCACACAGCTTTGGTGTGTGAGTAGGGAGTGTTGACCCTCCTTTGCAGGCATGAGCATCAAGACTTCCATTGACTCACAGTGTCTGAGTGTGTCAGTAACTCTCTTAGGAATTCACTGCTCTGGTATCTGCCTGGTTTCCCCCTCAGTGTCCCATATCCTTTCTTACAGAGAGTAATTAGTGTGAGAAACAATGTCTCTCTGAACTCCTCCTCTGGAAAGTCTTCACTTTCTGACTTTTCCTCTGTTCTCTTTGTAATTCTAGTCAACACTTGGCCTCACCTTTTAGATATACCAACATCAAATCCACTAGATTCAGAGATTTTTGTTTGTGTGTTTGTTTTTTGCTTTGGTTTTGGTTTTGGGTTTTTGAGGGAGGGTTTCTCTGTGTAGCTTCGGCTGTCCTGGAACTTGCTCTGTAGACCAGGCTGGCCTAGAGCTCACTGAGTTCAACTGCCTCTGCCTCCCAAGTGCTAGGATTAAAGGCCTGAGCCACCACCTCCCATCCAGAATCAGGGAATTGTAATGAGTCTGAATTTTTTGGAAGGTTCATTTCCTGAAAAAGACTCAGACACAAGTGGATAAAGGAAAAAAAGAAAGGAAGGGAGAAGGAATGTGACTCCGTGGATTTATCTTCATAGTTCCTAGGTTTGGAGCTTATGACAATAATTATATTCAAATGTGAAATAAATGATTTTGGATTTACTTACATAAGTACATGTGTATATTTGTGAAGGCTGGTGTCTCCTTTTGCACATATAAAGATGTTTTTTACAAATATGTGTGGGGGCACATCTGTCAGGGTGTGCATGAGCGTGATCATGGCACAGGACCTATGTGGAGGGCATAGTAGACCCTGCAGGAGTCTGTTCTCTATCTACTGTGTGGGAGCTGAGGGTTTGTTTTCAGGTTGTCATATCTTCACACACTGAGGCATCTCACTAACCCTCCCCTGTTTGATTTCTATTTGGAGGATCACACTGCCATGTTTGGGAACAGCTGTCTTCAGAACATTGCAGCCAATGTAACTCACTGTGAACACGGAGTGTTTGAGCCTTCTCCCTTACCATCGTCACCTGCTGTCCTCTGAGAGCTTCAGGCTGCTGAACATCTGTCCCTCACTTTACCTTCTGCCCCGTGACTGCAAACAGAAACCTTGAGTCTCTTCTCAGGATCCTGACTTTTTAGGATACTCCAGCCTGCTTCCAAATTCCCCTCCCCCACACAGTTGGTATACTGACCTGTGAGCCAAAGCCCCTGCCAGGGGGTACACCCCTTCCAGAGAAGCACAGAGGATTCCCCCATCAATGCTCTCACTTGCTGTCCTTCCATCTGAGAAGAAGAGCCTCTCACCTCGAACACAGACCTCAGGCTCTGCTGTTCTTCCTCCTTATGGGCTATGATTTTTCTGAGACAGGAGCACTTCCCAGAATCCAATGGGTTATGAGTGATGTGACTTGAGTCCAAGGCACTGTTCTATCTCTTCCACTCTCAGTGCTGTCCTGCATCCTCTCAACTTGCCTTTATGTTTCTCCTCCAAGCAACTCATTGAGCAACAAGGCTGATAAGCATCCCCATGCCCTTAGAGAACAACAGCTCATCCCAGCCCTGACATCTGCTGTGTCCTTGCCTTGGGACTGTCAGCACCAAAGAGGAAGCCTCCATCATGTGTATGTGACCTTGTGACACAGAGATCCAGCTGAATACCAAGTCTACCCTGTGCTCTCAATGCTCTTAGAAGGTGATATTTACGTAAAACCTGCAGGAAGTTGACAGAAATGTCTCTGAGGGCTGGGAAGAGATTAACTGAGTGATGACTAGGGATGAAGATCAATCCTTTATCACTAATGTCCCAAGTCAAATTAATGATCCAGGACAGAGCCCCAGGAACAGTTGTATGAGGAGTATCATGTGCTGGAGAAGAGGTGACCTGTGTGTCCTTGAAAGGACTATGGGTTCCCTCTTCCTATGGATGACTTCAAGGCAATATTCAAGCATTATGTGTTGGGTGTGCTTACGTCCTCACTGATCTTCCTAGGTCACCTTTGCCCTTTCCTGAATGATTACCTACTGGTAATCTTTCTTGTCTTCCCCTATGAAAGATGCCAGCAGGAAGGACACATTCAAAGTCCCCATGCAGAAAGATGTTCTTAGACAAAGGAAGGATAAAGTAGGTCAGAGCAGGGTCTAGGGAGGGAGTTCAAGGTTAGCAGGGACAGAGACTGAAAGCAGTCTGCTAGATGATGGGTCAGGGGAACAATTTCAGAGCATTGAGCATATGCCCTGCTATTGCCCCCTGGAGATCACTAGGACAACTGTAATGTTATGTCAAGAGATACAACAAGCATGGTCAAGAAGCCAAAAGTGAACTTCCCTGATAAGTTAGGTACAGGTAGGATACAGGGCCTGTCATCACAATCCCTGTGCTCTTCAGGACTCCTATTCCCTTCTACTGTAAGATGGGTCTAGACGTGGTTCAAGATTTGTCCTGGGAAACCCTGGACTAAAGTTAGAAGTGGTATGAATCCAGAGGAAGGGCATTCTCAGAGAAGCCTTGTGCTCAGGAAATTTTGGAGGAGAGAACTGGGATATTTCTCTTGAGACTAAAAGGACAGGGGAAAGCTGGGCATGGTGGTGAATGTGTTTAGTTCCAGCACTAAGGAAGCAGAAGCAGGAGGGTCTCTTAGATCCAGGACAGATTTGTTCTAGGACAGCTGGGGTTACATAGAGAAATCCTGTCAGGTTAAAAATAAAAAGGAGAGGACACTAATTTATGGACTGAACATGCACCATATGTCCATACTATCTAAATACTACTTTCTCTTTGCTCAGAGGGTGCTAAGGAGGTTTGATCTTGAGTACAAATCACATTGATTCAAATAGACCTGTCTTCAATATATACTATTCTATGTTTCTCTTGCTGTTAAAAAAAACACTCTGAAAAAGAGCAGCTTATGAGAGTAAAGTCCATCTTCCTATTGGGGCTGTGTTATATTGTAGCAGTGAAGGAAGTCAAGGCATAATGCTTGCTGCTTGCTGTCTCATTCACATGCCCACACTCTGGTTGAACTTAGCTAGCTTTCCTGTACAACCAAGAACTAATTGCTTAGTAATGATGCTACCCACAGTGGTCTAGGCCTCTTGTATGAATTAAGATATTCACTCACAGAAATCTACAGCCTAATCAGACTTGGTTACACCTCTGTTTTCTTGTTGTTGTTTTGTTTTGTTTATTTATTTATACCACAGTTTCCACTCCCTCCTCTCCTCCCAGGCCCTCTGCCCACTCCCCTGATTTCCCTTCATCCACCTGTTTAGTTTTATGCCAATACAATATGGTTTTTCTTGCTATAGCTCTATAGTAGAGCTTCAAATCAGGAATAGTGATACCTTGAGAAGTTCCTTTTTTGTACATGATTGTTTTAGCTACCTCAGGTTTTTTTGTTTTTTTCCATAAGAATTTGAGTATTGTGTTTTGAAGGTCTGTAAAGAATTGTTATGATTTTGAGCTGGGCGGTGGTGCATGCCTTTAATCCCAGCACTCGGGAGGCAGAGGCAGGTGGATCTCTGTGAGTTTGAGGCCAGCCTTGTCTACAAAGTGAGTTCCAGGAAAGGCATAAAGCTACACAGAGAAACCCTGTGTAGAAAAACCAAAAAAAAAAAGGAATTGTAATTTTGATGGGAATTGCATTAAATCTATAGATTGTTTTTGGGAAGATGGCCATTTTTACTATGTTAATCCTAATGATCAATAAGCATGGGAGATCTTTCCATCTTCAATGTCTTTCAAAGACATGGAATTCTTGTCTTAAAGGTCTTTCACTTGCTTTGTGTCTTAGTTAGGGTTTCTATTGTTATGAAGAGAAACAATGACCATGGTCACTCTTTTAAAGGAACCTATTTAATTAGGGTGACTCACTTACAGTTTCAGAGGTTCAGTCCATTACCATCATAGCAGAGAGCATGGCAGTGTGCAGACAGATATGTGTGTGTTTAGAAGTAGCTGAGAGTCCTACATTTTCCAGGAAACAGGAAATGGTCTGTCTGTCACAAAAGCAAAGCTTGAGCAAAAGAGACCTCAAAACCCACCACCACAGTGAAACACTTCCTTGAACAAGGTCATAACTATTTCAACAAGGCCACACCTCCTAAGAGTACCACTTTGGGGGCCATTTTCTTTCAAACCACTACTATTGGTTAGAGTTAGACTGAGTTACTTTCTATTCTTTGTGGTTATTGTGAAGGGTATTTTAACCCTGATTTTTTTCTCAGCCCATTGATGATATATATATATATATATATATATATATATATATATATATATACAAATCATCAATGGCATATATATATATATATATATATATATATATATATGAGAGCTTTATATATATTTATATATATAGGAGAACTGCTGATTTTTTTCATTAATTTTGTAATCATCCATTTCACTGAAGGTGCCTATCATCTCTAGGGGTTCTCTGGAGAATTTTTGGGCTTGGTTATGCATATAATCATATCATCTGTAAATAGTGATATTTTGAGTTCTTCCTTTCCAGGTTAAATCCCCTTAATCTCTGTCAGTTGTCTTATTGCTCTTGCTAAAATATCAAGTATTCTCTTCAATAGAAATGACAAGAATGGACAGCCTTGTCTTGTCAATGATTTTAGTGGAATTTCTTTGAGTCTTTCTCTATCTAATTTGATGTTGGCTATTGGTTTGTTCTATATTGCCTTTATTATGTTGAGATATGTCCCTTATATCCCTGTTCTCTCCAAGACATTTACCATGAAGGAGTGTTGGACTTTTCAAAGGCTTCGTCAGCCTCAAAGGAGATGATCATGTGGATATTTTCCAGTTTTTTTATATGGTGGGTTATATTGCTAGATTTTCATATGTTGAATCATCCCAGCGTCTCTGGGATGAAGCCAATAGAACATACTGAATTATCTTTTTGATGTGTCCTTGGAGACTGTTTGTGAGTTTTTATTAAGTATTTTTGCATTTGTATTCCTGAAGAAATGGTCTGAAATTCTCTTTCTCTGTTGAGGCTCTGGGTGGTTTGGGTATTTAGGGACTGTGGCCTCTAAAAGGAATTTGTTGGGGAAGAGAATGGCTGGTTTCTCTACCTAGGAAGTTCTTCCCTCCTGGGAGAATGCTCCACTTTACATTCCAATACTAGTCTAAGGTGAGCCAAGAGAAATCAGAGATGCAAGGAGAGGAGGAAGAATCACAGCTGGGTTTGGGATTTATGTGTGCCCATGACACATTCTGGGAAATAACTTCTGTCTCTATCCATAAAACCAAGATTCACCCAAAGCTTGATGCTGTCATTACAGAGATCCACTTGCCAAGACCTGAAATTTTCTTCACTTGGGTGCTATGGATGCCAGTGGCTGAGTTCTTGACAAAGGAGATATAGGATTTACAAGTATTAGTTGTGATTTTGGGGATAAAGAACTTTTGTCAGAATATCTGGGGCTCTCCACTGGTAAACCAAGAGGACTATGCAAGTTGGTAAGAGGCAACATTGCAGAAGAAGTTGAGATTTGACCCTAGATACAAATGATTATCTGAGAGGGATATCATCAGATCTCCTGAACCATATGCAGCAAACCAAATAGAGCCTCATATGAAGCCTGTGAAGAAATGGGAAAATTCTGGTTTATAGAGGCTCTAGGATCTGTTTTATTACCATAGTTGAGGAGGTCCCAACCAGAGCTGGGGTACAGATTAGCAGAATAGTACTCATGTAGCATACACAATTACTTGATTTATCACTGGCACAACACACAAAAAATCCCACTGGACTCTTATGTGTGCACTGAGCCTGAATCTGAGATGTCCCCTGTCTTTATCACCCTGAGCCTGTCTAGCAAGGAGAAGTCCTCCCAGTCCATTCTAGCTCAATGCTGGCCCTGGTTTTATGTGCTTGGGCTAGAACAGAATTCCCTAGCCAGCCTAGGTATCTATGTGGTAAGTTGTGTCAATACCAATGAGTGGCTGAGTGTCCCAGCTCTAAGTGTAGGCAGTTATAGCCATGCAGAAACAGAAATTACTCACAAGTAGCATTCAGGCTAAATGGGTCATGTTGGGTGGCAGCCACTCAACTCATTTCCAGATTACACACTCATAGGATCCTGTGTCAGTTGTGACACTGAGTAAGTGAGAGTCCAGTTGCCCTCTGACAGTTTCAGCCTGTCACCTTCTGACAGGCTTTGACCATTTATCTTCCACAGGTAGGGTGCGTTCTGACACTCATGTATATGCTTTAAAACTACCATCTTCAACTTCCATGGGGTTAGAATTCTCACTTCTGACTCTGGCCTTGAGTAGCAGTGCTGTACAGACAACAGAATGATGATAACATGCTATGGGACCTCTGACCCTTGCAAAGGCCTCTTTCAACCATAGTTGGACTTTCTAACATCCACCCCCAATTCTTGTTCTTGCAGAACCAGGCAGAAGATTAATCAAAAGCAAATGCAGAGGGTTTGAGTTCTCAGAGATAGTGGGTCTCCTGTGCTGTGTGGGAGAAACAGTCTTTGCCATGTGTGCACTGAGCTGCAGAGCTTGGTAATATAGGCCTAGGATCTGGAGTCAGATGTCCATTGTCTCTTCTGGACCTCACTGACACACTGCCTGCCATGCAGCAAAAATTCTGTGTTCTTCTAACTGTACTAATGTCCACCAATGAACCTGGGCCAGTGCCCTCTGAGGCAATGATGTTTGAGGAAATCATACAGATAGGATAGAATAAGACTTCCTATTTAGCTTCCATGAGAAACACCCACAATCAGTCCTTAGGACTTGTATGTACAGAAATCTCACAAGTGAGACCAGGAGTGGGCCTGTAATTCTGCTAACTGAGTAGACTGGATTATAACATAAGCCAATCTTCCTAAGCGTCTGGACTGAGATGAGGTAGGGATCCCCAAAATCAAAGAATCAGTCAGAGAATGATCTAGGAGAGGGAAAATAATGGGTTAAAAATGAGCTTGAAATAGAACCATTCTCTTGGCCTGTGATGCTCTATCATGCACAGTTAACAGCCATAGCAAGACATTTCCTGAAATTCGCGCTGCTGTTTTTCTTCCTTCTTTCTTTCCTTTCATGTGTATAGATATTTTTCCTGAAAGTATGTCTGTAACCACAATTATGCCCCGTGCCCACAGAAGCAAGAAGAGGTCATTGGATACCCTGGAAATGGAATTACAGTTTGGTTATTATATCATGGGTGTGCTGAAAATAGAACTTGGGTCCTCTACAAGAGCTATCAGAGTTATTAACCATTGAGGCATCTCTCTATCACTTCTAGGTGAATGATTTAGAGGCAGATCTGACTGGTAGAATGTAGTGAGCAAGAACATGTGGGATCTCTGGCTAGAAGAGACTTTGGCAGATAGGGGTTAGAAATTCAGGACCCTAATTTTCTTCATATGACACCATTGTTACCAATACCCAGGACTTAAGGCCAATCTCAGAAAGTGTTACTTCTGAAAAGGGCACAACGAAGTAAGATGACAGACAGATGTTATGTTGTTTGAAATCAGTGACTTCCTCATCAGAGAGAGCCCTGTGTTAGATGCATGATCTACTGGAAGGATGAAAGAAAAGCTATATCCTTTCCTTTCTGTAGTAGTAACAGTTGAATGCCAGAAAACAAATGATTTCTTGTCCTGAAATTTTGTAGGAATTCTGCAGAGGCAGGTAGCTTAGATCTAAAGTCAAGTCAAACTATCCATTTGTTTTCACTTCCTGAAACAGACATTCACTCAAGCTGCTGATGACCAAGATTAACATCTATGAAAAACAGTTTCTCCCACTCCACAGACACCCAAGAAGGCCTTCAGGGGAAAAAAACTACATACATGGTTGTACACAGACAACTTTTCGGGCACCCATGGCCTGTGAGAAGCATATGTACATACTGGGGATCTGTGCCTCAGTTTCCTAGTAATAGCACTCATGGTGAATGAATATTGGTTGCCATGGAGATAAGGTAGCCTTAATGTGAACAAGGCTATGACACTGGAACAGGACAGCTGTCCAGATCAGCACCATCAGTTACTACTTCCTGCAAGGGAGAATTCACTAGACTTAATCCCTGTGGACACACAGTCATCAGGAGGAGCTATGCTCTGTCTCTTTCCTTGGGCTCTCAGATTTTCTTGTGAAGTCTCATAAGCCCATCAGAACAGTTGGCTAAGGGACTTGGCACTAGAGCATGTAGGCAGTCCATTCTGAGACTTAGAAGAAGATACCCAGTTGAGGAGTGGAATCCCAGGGACTGTATCAAATTCCTTGGAACTGGAGTTAGGTACCCTTGTGAAGCCGCTTCACATAGGGTCTGGAAACTAAACTCAGATCCACTGGAAGAATAGCTATTAAACACTGGGCCATATCTCCAGTCTTCCTTTCTCATTCTCTTCCTTTTTCCCTTTGTGCTTCCAGTCAAACCCTGAACTCACCTTCTAGATGCCTGTCTGCTTCTGGTGTATTGCAACTAGAGCTTTGGAAGAACAGAATACCCTTGCTGTTTTGGGATGTTCCAGTGCCTGGAAAAGACTCAGACACCTGTGGATGAATGAATGAATGAATAAATGATACAAAAGCACTGATTTAAAGGAATCTTGTTAGATAAGAAAATAGGTTAATGCTATAGTTTGACTTTTAATTTACAATTGCTTATGCAGGCATGTTAGATACATGTGTTAGATGATAGATAGATAGATAGATAGATAGATAGATAGATAGATAGATAGATAGATAGATAGACAGATAGATGAAAGAGAGAATATGTGTGTTTACTCATGCATATATCAGTGTATTGATGAGAAAAATTCATATATATAAATGTTAGATAACATGAGGAAGTTGGCTCTCTGTTTCCACCAAGTTGGATCTGGGATTGAAATCAACATGACAGCCTTAGTAGCAAGTGCCTCTGCCCACTGAGTGAGCCATTTTGGTTGTCAACCCTTCTCTAATTTTCATTTAGAGGGTGACCCTGACATATTGGAAACATCAGTCTTCAGAAAATAATGGCCAATGATAATAAATTTTGGGTGGAAATAATGTGTTTTCCTCTCCTTACTGTTTCCTGTTCACCAAGGGCTTCCTGATGTTGACCCTCTTCCTCTCTTTCCTCTTCCTTTGTACTCAAGAACAAACCCTTAGTCCCCACTCAAACACTGATCAGAGAAGACTCCAGTCATAATCTGACTTACCATCCACTGTCATGGAATGGTCTCTGCAACTTTGTGCTATGACACAGGTTTGCAGATTTATCCCAGGTTTCCACAGCCTTAGTCAGGCCACATCTTCTGCAACTTACTCTAGGCTCTCTGTGCTATGACTTGACTACTCTCAGTTTACAACACCTGGCTTTTCCATGATCCTTGTTATATACACTGCAATGTAGGAAACACATGATGTGAAACTTTCATCTTCCCCTATAAGGTTATAGAAGATCAGACTTTTCCTTTGTGGAGAAGACTGTTCAATGACATTGCCTAGAACCGGAGAGTGCTCTCAGAAGAGGCTCCTTAGATTCGCTCCATGATCAGTCTCATGGCAACTAGTCCTTGTTCTCTCACTCTCTATAGCTCTCTCTTATTTTCACTCCTTTTGAAAGCTTTTTAAAGTATTTTTTGAATTCTCTATGTGCTTATTGTATTTATACCATTATCATTCCTCAGTCTTGCCTTCTACTTCTTCTTCCTATGCCTTCCACTCTCTTTCCAATTCATGCTTCATCTGCAATCATTACCAACATCATCATCCTTATTACACATATATTTATTTATTTTTACTGTTAATGACATTTTATTCTTAGCTGGTTGAGATTTAAAATGTGGCTATTGGAAATCACATCACTTCTATTTTAGATCTGTATTACAGAATATTTACAGAATTAGCTTTGTAGAAATAAATTAATGGCTTTCTTATGATCTTTCAGGGTTTATTATATGTATTTCCAGTTATTTAATGAAGATTTTACACACACACACACATATATATATATATATATATATATATATATATATATATATCACCCAAAACTGGCTGAGTAAGTATTATTCTATGGAATTTGAAGGCTCCTGTATAGACCTAATACTGGCTTTTCTGTACTATATTTTTTTTTAGATAAATGAAGATTCTTTTTTTTACCAAGTGGATTTTATGTTAATGTAGTCCCTTTTTGGAACCCAGGACACTGATGGTCAATTCATCTAGTGGGAATGGTTTACATCAGGTTCTCTGAGAAAGCCTGTGTCAAAAAATAAGGTGGAGAACAATTGAGAAAGACCTATGACATCATGTAGCCTCCTTACCTGAACAAATATATGGACAAGTACACCCATCCACATGCATATGCACACAATCAATAGTCTGTACATGCATGCACAAACACAGAAATTTTAGAAAATGGAAACCTTCATAAAAAACTGGTAGAGAGGATGAATTCTTGATTGTCTAGCTACTAAAGTTGTGGGTGATCTAAATTCAAGGAAATGAAGTTAGATGCTGTGTGAGAAGCAGGCTATTAGCAATTTCTTCAAGTATGCATGAGAACTACCATGTAGGAAAAATATTGGCACAAAAGCCCCTGTATTAGGTTCCTTTGACAAAATAAGGAAATGATGGGGAATAGAAGTCTTATAAATGTGTGCCCTATAAAATCCTGGTTTTCTTTTCATTAATTGAAGGTGTTATAGTACAAGAAGTCTTTATACAGTATATCCTTATGGGAGTAAGGCTCAATGAGTTAAATAAGTTTTTGACAACATTCTACTTGGTGGTGTTAGATGAGTTAGAATAAGTTAGAATAGAACTTATTCAGTTCTGGGTGAGATATATATATATATATATATATATATATATATATATATATATATATATATATATATATATCCTGAAAGGTCACAAGAAAGCCATTAGTTTATTTCTACAAGGCTAATTCTCTAATTATTCTGTAGTACAGATCTAAAATAGAAGTGGTGTGATTTCCAATATTCACACTTTTAAATCCTAACCCACTAAGAATAAAATGCTATTAACAGTAAAAATAAATAAATATATGTGTAATAATGATGATGATGATGATGATGATAATCCCACAGGGGATTGAAAGATCTGAATGTGGATGTTTGATAAATATACACTTGACATAGTATTACAATAAAATGATTAACATCTATAATTTACCTGTGAATTCTATTCAAATATCTAGTGCTTCAAATTGACTCAACTACTTCAGTGACTAAGGTTTAGTTTCACTTATATTTACCTGAAAATAATATAGGATATTGTAAAAATGTCAGAAATATTTGATATTATTGTCAGACTTCAATAATCCCTTTGGATATGATATATAGAAATATACTAGGTTTATAATTTCTTTCAGGATTAATAAGATATAAATTTAATTGTCCTTCATGTTTTGCTGTAACAGTATTAATCTCTCTGAATAAGACAGAATTTAATTTTTATTCAATTTATTCATTTATCTTACATCCCAATGACAGTTTAATCCTTCCTCTCCTTCTATTCCCTCCCCCACCTCCACTCAGCACCCCCATCCACACCTCTGTTTCTGTTCAGAAAGAGCCCAGACTCCCATGGGTGTCATCAAAGCATGGTGTATCAAGTTAAGGTAGGACCAAGCTCCTTCCCTTGTATAAAAAATGGACAAGGCAACCCAGGATGAGGGATAGGATCTCAAAATCCAGCCAAAGCATTAGGGACAGTCCCTGCTCCCATTGCTAGTAGTCCCACAAGTGGACCAAAGAATACAATTGTCACACATATGTAGAGGTCCTAGGTTGGTCCCATGAAGGCTCCCTGGCTGTCAATCCAGACTTTGTGAGCTCCTGTGAGCACAGATTAGTTGGTTCTGGGGGTTTTCTTGAAGTGACCTTGACACCACTGACTCATGCATTCCTTCTTCCCTCACTTCAACAGCATTCCCTGAGCTAGGATCAGTCCTTGGCTGTGCATCTCTGTATTTGTTTCATTGAGTTACGGAATGAAAGCTCTCTCATGAAAATTGGGGTATTCACCAATCTGATCACTGAAGATGGCCAGTTCAGGCTACCTATCCACTATTGCTAGGAGTCTTAGCTAGGGTCAACCTTATAGATTCATGGTAATTTCCCTTGCATCAGGTTTTTACCTGATCACAAATGCCCCCCAAATCAAGGCATCTCTTTCACTAATCTCCCCCTTCATTCATCCCCCAAACCAATCCCTCATGTTTCAATCCCTACCCACTCCTAGTCTACCTGGGAGATCACTTCTATTTCCCTTTCACAGGGAAATCCATGCATCCCTTTGGGCCCTTCTTGTTACTTAGCCTCTCTGGGACTCTGGACTGTAGCATAGTTATCCTTTACTTTACACCTAATATCAACTTATGAGAGTACATACCATGTTTATGTTTCAGGATATAGGTTACTAAACTCAGGACATTTTTTCTGTTCCAATCATTTTTCTTAAATTTCTTGATGTCATTGTTTTTAACATCTGAGTAATACTTCATTGTGTAATTATGCAATATTTTCTTTTTCCATTCTTTCATTGAGGAGCATCTAGGTTGTTTTCAGATTCTGGCTATTATAAATAACAATGCTATAAACATACTTGAGAAAGTGTCCTTGAGTTATGATTGAGCATCTTTTGGGTATATTCCCAAAAGTAATATAGGTGGGTATTCCCAAATTTTTGACAAACTGCCACATTGATTTCCTATGTGGCTATACAAGTTTACATTCTCACTGGCAGTGGAGGAGTGTTCCCCTTGCTCCATGCTCACCAGCATTTCCTGCCATCAGTGTTATTGATCCTAGCCATTGTGACATGTGTAGGATGGAATCTCAGAATCATTTTGATTTGCATTTTACTGATGGCTAAGGAAGTTGAACATTTCTTTCAATGTCTCTGCCATTTGTAACCTCTGTTTAGTTGTGTACCTCATTTTTGATTGGATTATTTGTTGTTTTGATGTGTAGTTTCTTGAGTTCTTTATATATTTTGGAGATCAGCCTTCTGTCAGATATAGAGTTGGTGAAGATCTTTTCCTGTTCTGTAGGCTGCCTTTTTATCCTATTGAGTGTGTCCCCTGCCTTCACAAGCTTTTCAGTTTTATGAGATCCCATTTATTACAAATCTATCTCAGTGTCTGTGATACTAGTGGTCTATTCAGTGGGTTTTCTCCTATACCATGTTTTCAAGGTTACTTCCCACTTTCTCTTCTATCAGGTTCAGTGTAATGGGATTTATGTTGAGGTCTTTGATCCACTTGGACTTGATTTTTGTACAGAATGATAGATATGGATCTATTTGGATTCTTCTGTATGTCAACATCTAGTTATGCCAACAGCATTTTTGAAGATGCTTTCTTTTTTTCATTGTATGATTTTGGCTTCTTTGTGAAAAAGCAAGTATGCATAGGAGTGTGAATTTATATCTATGTCTTTGAATTGATTCTATTAAAATATGTGCCTGTTTTTAATGACAATACCATACTGTTTTAATATTATAGTTCTTTAGTAGAGCTTGAGATCAGGGATGGTGATATCTCTGGATATTCTTTTATTTTACAGGATTGTTTTAGTTCTCATGTTTGTGTATATGTGTTGTTATTTATCTATGTGAAGTTGAGTATTGTTCTTTCTAGGTCTGTAAGAATTATGTTGGAATTTTTATGTGCATTACATTGAATCTGTAGAATACTTTGGTAAGATGGTCATTTTTACTATGTTAATCCTACTGATTCATGAGCATGGGACATTATTCCATCTTCTGATAATTTCTTTCTCCAAAGACTTGAAGTCCTCATATAGGTGTTTCGATTGCTTGGTTAGAGTTGAACCAAAATATTTTATATTACTTGTGGTGACTGTGAATGGTGTTGTTTCCCTGATTTCTTTCTCAGCTTGTTTGTCATTTGTATATAGGAGGCTTCTGATTTATTTTTAGTTAATTTTGTATCCAGTCATATTATTCAAGAAACTAGATAGCAAAATACCAAACAATCCAATTTAAAAATGGGCTAGAGACCTAAACAGAGAAATCTTAACAGACGAATCTCAAATGGCCAAAAGACATTTAAGGAATTGCTCAACATCCTTAGTTATCAAGGAAATGCTAATCAAAACAACTCTAAGATACCATCTCACACCTGTCAGTATGGCTAAGATAAAAATACACTGAAGATAGCTTATGTTGGAAAGGATGTGAAGCAAGGGGAACACTCCTCCACTGTTGGTGGGAGTGCAAACTTGTACAGCCACTTTGGGAACCAGTGTGGTGGTTTCTCAAAAAATTGGGAATTAATCTTCTTCAAAATCCAGCTACACCACTCTTGGGCATATACCAAGGAATGCTCAATCATGCCACAAGGACACTTGCTCAACTATCTTCATAGCAGCATTATTCATAATAGCTAGAACCTGGAAACAACCTAGTTGCCCCTCAACCAAAGAATGAATAAAGACAATGTGGTACATATACACAATAGAGTAATATTTAGCTGTAAAAAATAGTGGCATCATGAAATTTGCAGGCGAAGGATGAAACTAGAAAATGTCATCCTGAGTGAAGCAACCTAGACTCAGAAAGACAAACATGGTATGTACTCACTCATAAGTGAATATAGTTGTAAAGCAAAGGATAATCAGACTGAAATCCACAGCTCCAAAGAAGCTAGGAAACAAAGAGGACCCTAAGAGGGACCCATGTATTGCCTTGGGAAGGGAAAACAGATGATATATCCCTGAATAAACTGGGGGGGGGGAATAGAGAGGAAGGGATGGCGAATAAGAACATGAGGGAACAGAATGGCAGACCTAGGGAAGGGGTAGAATGGGAGAGCAATAAAAGAGATATCTTGATAGAGTAAGAGATTATGAGGTAAGGGGTGCTAGGGAATTACTAGAAATCCACAAGGATGACCCCATCTTATACTGCTAGCAATAGTATAGAGGGTGCCTGAATTGGCCTACCCTGATCATCAGATTGGTGAATACCCTAACTGTCATCATAGAGCCTAATCCAGTAACTGATGGAAGCAGATTCAGAGATCCACAACCAAGCACCAAGCCAAGCTCTTGTAGTCCAGTCAAAAAAAGGGAAGAGGGATTTTATGAGCAAGAGGTGGGGGTCAAGATAATGATGGGAAATCTACAGAGACAACTGACCCAAGCTGGTGAAAACTCATGAAATTTAGACAAAGAGCAGTTTGTGTGGGACAAGACTAGGCCTTCTGCATATGGGAGATAATTGTGTATTTTGGTGTATTTGAGGGGTCCTTGGCATTGGGATCAAGATCTATCTCTAGTGCAGGAGCTGGCTTTCTGGAGCCCATTGCCTATGGTGGGATGCCTTGTTCAGCCTTGGTGCAGGTGGGAGGGGTTTGGTTGCCTCAACTGAATGTACCAAGCTTTTCTGACTCTCCAATGGAGGTCTTATCCTTCAGGGAATTCTTGAGTGTAGCTTCCTTGTCATATGTAGAAGACACAATGTCACAGAAGACATCCTGGTCCTATGACTCCTACAATCACTCCACCTCTTCTTCTGCAATGTTTGCTGAACTTCAATCAATGGGATTGTGATACAAATAAATAAATTGGGGCTTGATACCCTGTGGTGTCTGTTGTTCTATGCATTTAGACTAATTTTGAATTTCTTTACTGGTCTCTATCTATGCAAGTAGAGGATTCTTTGATGACAGTGAGAGCTACACTTCTCTGTGGGTATAAGGATTTGTGCTTAATATTTACTTAGAAATTGTAATAGTTTAGGAAAGTGGCCCATAGTATGTTCTCCTCTAGTATCCATGATGTTATTAGCCAATTTTAGTTGTCTTGGATTCCAATACCAGAAATAATTTTCCTCCTATCAAGCAGATTTTAAATCTAATTAAACAGCTGTTGGTTACCTTCAAGATAAGTGCCACTATTATAACTTAAGAGATATCTTGCCATACTGGTCATTGCTATGGTTTATAGGCATCGCAACTGAATAGGACTACTAATTGTTGCCACTTTGCATAGAAATTTCAAGTACTATAAGATCTATTATTCAGGGAGGAGACTTCTGGGTCAGATCCAGCTGGAATACTCAAAGCCATGTGTCCTATAAGTAAAGAGTATGTTCAAGAGTAAGGACCTATCTTCAAATTCTGGAAGACAACAAAGGGCAACAGTAGTACTATATATTGCATGGAGATTTTCTTGAACTAACCTGATCAACAATTTGAAAGCTGGTCTCTCACCATTGGTACATGGTTTCTATAAGTCAATGCTTCTTGGTGTAGTTATAAGTAGCATAACTACATATATAGGATGTAATTTTAGGTAAGCATAAAAAATATAAATCCCTATAACATTTCAAGCATCCTTAGTATTATTTATCCCTCTTCCAACCTGCTCCCTCTGAATTATACTCATCCCCTTCCCCAATTAAGATCCCTTCTTTTTCCATTACCCCTTCATATCATCTGTACCCTGCTTCTTGTACTTCCATTGTCTCTTTTAACTTTCCTACTTTATCTAGACATCTTGGTTATGTAAATCCATCTGAAGATTTAGAGATGGACACAATGAATGTAGAAGAACATATTGTTTTTCTTGGTCTCAGTTGCCTCAGCCAGTGTATTTGTTTGTTTCACTCATTTACCTGAAAATTTTATGATTTTGTATTTTTTACAGCTGAATAGTTTCACTGGACATATGCACCACATTTAACTGTAAACCACATAATCATCCCGATAGATATAGAAAAAGACTTTGACAAAATTTAACATGCCTTCTTCAAAAAAGTCCTGGAGAGAATAATGATGGGGGATCATACATCAATATAATAATAGTTACATATGACAAAGCCACAATCATCATTATCATCCAAAAGAGAGAAACACTACACAATCTTTAAAGCAGGAATAGAACAGGGATGTCAACAATCTCCATTCCTTTTCAATAAATTGCTGGAAGCACTGACTGGAACAATACAGACAGGCACACAAATAGAAAAAAAGAAGTTAAACTATCCCTATTTGCACCAAAGAAACTCATCCATGGGGCAATTAAAAGATTTAATGCCTATTGTTAAAATCAACACTGCTCTGGATGTCTTTAAGGACAGAACAGTTTCAGTAGATAAAACAAAAAAATTCAATATAGATCACAAAACTAATGTTTTGGCAAACTGCTCTAAATGATCAGAGACCAAAGGTAAAAATACAAATAAATGACATTGAAGGTGAAGGTTTAATAAGACACAGGAGAAAATGTAACCATAATTTCACCAAAATCTTGTCATCCAGATTGGTCTCTTCACGAGGACAATAGTCACCTTCAAAGTATAGGAACTTTATGTCAGGTAAAACAAGATGCAAGATTGATTGAGTGTATAGGCCCAGAAGGACAAATAGAAAAAATAAAGTCATATGTGACTAATAAAGCAATGAATTTATAGAGATATGGTTTGTTGTAGCAGTGGAAAACACAGATTAACATTCCACCAATCTCAGAATAAAACTATAAAATAAAGAACACTTCTGAGAAAAAATTAATAGGTATTATCATGAATAGTTACAGACTACCTAGATTGTTCATTAAGCCACACACAACAGCTGTTGGTCTTTCAAAGGTACCAACTGGCCTACCTTTAAAATGGTTAACTGACAAACCTGCCTGGGTGGAACAATGACCTTTGATGTAAGAAAAATTACAGGCACTAGGGCATGTGGTATAGAAGCAGGTAAATGCTCAACACATTGAAGAATCAAACAGTCCTTGGAATTCTTCTGTATTTGTCATAAAAAGAAATCTGAAAAATGGAGAATATTAACAGGTTTAAGAGTCTTAAATAAGGTGATCCAGCCAATGGGCTCTTTATACGCTGGAATTCCATTGCCTTCTTTATTACCTAAAGGATGGTCCATTATAGTGATTTATTTAAAAGACTGCTTTTTATTATACCTTTATAAGAATAGGATAAAGAAAATTTGCCTTCAAATTTCCTACTTATAATAATGCTCAACCTGTTCAAAGGTATCAGTGGAAAGTTCTTCCACAAGAACTGTTAACTGCCACCACCTTGTGTCAATATTTTGTAGAACGGCCATTAGAAATAACTCATAAACAATTTTATCAATCTAAAAATGATCACATGGATGATATCTTACTGTTTGATTCACATGTTGATGCCTTAGGGAAAATGTGTGATGAAGTAAACAGAATGTTGCCTTGGTGGAGATTACAATTTGCTCCTGAAAAAATACAAAGAGGAAAGTCTAACAATTATCTAGGATGTAATATAGGTATACAGTAAATTCAAACACAGAAAGTACAAATCAGAAGAAATCAATTACAAATTCTTAATGATTTTCAAAAATCATTGAGAAATATTAGCTAACTATAGCCCACAATTGGCTTAACTACTCAAGCGCTAGATAATTTATTTCAAACCTTACAAGGTGATAAGGACTGAAATAGTCCAAGAAAATAATCAGCTGAGTCTGAGAGTGAATTGACTCTGATAGAAAAGAAATTACAGAATGCACATGTGGATCACTTGGATCCAAAGCTTGATTATATTTTAATTATTTTGCATTCTACTCATTCTCCCACAGAGATTCTTATGAAGAGAGAATATAATACCTGAGAAAGGATATATTTAGCCAAAAAAATTAAATTAAATTAAAGTCCTATGAAGAAAAGGTTTCTGAATTGATTCTGAAAGGAAGTGGGACTTTGCCAATTAGCAGGAATAGATCCAGTAGAAATTATGGTACATTTTACTAATGCTAAAATTCCCTCATTATAGGAGAAAATTAACATTGCCAAAGAGCTTGCAATAATTATTGGAAGAGATTAACAACTAATATCCCAAAAGCAAGAGACTTCCATTTATATAAAGATGCTGCCTTGTATAGTAAAAAGGACACCAATTTCTGGAGCCCGTACATTCTATAATGACACAAATATATCAGGAAAGGCAGGATATACATCAGGAAAACTAAGTAAAGTGGCTCAAATCCCTTATGATTCAGTAAAAAAAAATCAGAGCTACATGACATTTTATGGTATTATTGGATTTTCCCAAGTACTTTAATACAGTTACTGACTCTCAATATGCAGAAAAACTTATTTTGCATATTGAAACTGCTGAACTGGTTCTAGATGATTCCAAATAACTTTACTATTTGTTTATCTTTAACAAGTAATCAGAAATAGAAATCATGTATTGCATATGACACATATCAGACCCCATATGGTTCTACCAGGCCCTCTAGCACTAGATAATGATGAAATTGTTCAACTATTAATATGAAATGTGCTAGAAGCTTCAGAATTTAGTATGAAATACCACGTTAACATTAATGGTTTGAAAAAAAGATTTTTCTATCACTTGGCAACAAGCCAAGGAAAATGTAAGGAAATGTCCTTCTTTTTCTTTATATAACCAAACCAAAATAGATTACACATTGTTTTATTAACTTTAAATTTTAAGTGCTAATGAGAAAGGAACAGCTGTAGAGAAACATTGGATAGTAGAAAACTTTTCTGAATTGAATCAGTCTATATATTTTAAAGATGTGTTGGCTTTAGATTGAAAAATGGGATATGTGTTACACTGGGTAGCGGTTTGTTTTGTTTCCATAGGAGAAAAAAAAATCTGTGGATATCATCAAGATTGATAACGATTAGATTTCAACCAGGGAGGCCTCCTAAATAAGCAAAAGCAAGACAGCTTGATCATTCAGTCCAAAACAAATTATAAAGATGAAAAAAATGCCTTTCAAATTATCAGGCATGAAAAAGTAAAAAATAATAATATTTTGAGTGATAATCTACCAGAAGCACACTTGCCTCACTGGAATGAAATAAAAAATTGGTTTTCTTAAACCATATGTCTTAATTCCATGCTAGAATGTTAGACTGTAGATTGCCATATGGCCCAAGCCATCTTGGACAACATCTTTTGAGTTTTCTTCTTAAATAAAGAGGATATTTCTGTTATTTGGCATTTAAAATACAGTTAAGGGAATTAGTGTGCTTTGAGTAAATTCAAAGAGGTACTGCAGTTCTAACTGGTTTTCTAAAGCTCTAAGTATTGTGGTGATTTGGAATGAAGATAAAATATTATATTTGAGCAGAGTGGTTGTATCCCATGCCTTTATCCCAGCAGAGACAGGTGGATTTTATGAGTTAGTTGTTGTCTAAATTCTAGAGTTATAGTGAACAAAGTGGTGGTGGCTTATGACTTTAATCCCACCACCCATGAACAAAACTCAGGTACAGCTCCTAATTCCTATGTTGGCACACTAGAGAAATCACATACAATATTTACACATTGTTATAAAAATTCTGTACAGGGTTAATAGAAAGGCAGTTAATTTCCAATGGTGACAACAAAAAGCAGCCTTTGTGACTGCCAGTAAGTTCTCTGTGCAAGCAACCCTGACCAATACTGAACAAGATGATACCCTAATTATGGATAGCGTATTTATTGGTGAATTGGCAACTGGGGACTCTTCATGTAGCAAAAAGGAATCCACCACAATTTGCCTTTTGGCTTCTATTGCAAATGCTTTCTATATACGGAGAATAAATATTATCTCTTTGAGAAACAAATCTGGACATTTCACAAAATAAAATGGAGAACCTTATACTCAGTCATTGCCAACGACCCTATGGTCATAAGGGTACCATTGGAATGATGGATTGGATCTGTTCGGAGGTGGAGACCTTCATGGGTTTAGCCATGGCAGGAAAGGCATTACAGTGAAACTGGTACCTATCTGAATTCCTTCACGAACAGGCTATGGTAACAAAGGGTTTTGTGCTTTTCTGCCCTGAGAAAATATCAGTTTCCCATAAACCTTATCCCTAAACTTCTCACCCCTCCCCCAAAAGAGGCATCTGTTGGACTGTATCAATGGAATGGTCACAACATTTGGCTAATGCAAGGTTTACTATGGTGCATAAACCACTGATGGAACCAAAACTAATGGAAAGAAGCAGCCCATAAACTTGGGGATGGAATTTCCATTAGTAAGGGGAAAAATCACAAAATCAGCACAGCACTATTGGTTATAAGACAAATAACTAGGAAAGAAAAAAAAAACTATCTTCTCCAATTCATGGTGTGTGTACAATGATAAAACTATATGGTCATCAAAATGGAAAATCAGTACCTAGCAGATAAATGGTCATGGGAGTCATGGATAGAAATGGCAAAACTTAACAAAGACATCAAATTTGATGTAATTCATTGAAATATTCAGGTCTTGCAGTTGGATTTTAGCTGGGCTCTCTTGGTGCCATAGTGCCCTTTCTGTTGTTGATTGTATTTTTACCCTGGTGTTTAGGCTTCTGGGTTTGAGATGATTAGATCTAGGACCCAATTTCTGAGTTTCCCTTTGTAGATTTTGTGTTTTGTTCCTTTGTTTCTATTTGCTCTTTGGTCTTCTAGTCTTTGTGGCATGGTTTTCTGGTCACTGGCATTACCTCTGACCAAGTTCAGAGCTTCTATCCAAGTTGAGAGATGGCCTTCTGTTGACTATCTTGGTGTTTGGTGCAGCAGAAGGTCTGTGTTCTTCTGACTTCAGCCTGAACTGAGGACAGGGACCAAGAGCATGGCAGTTGATATCCAGCAAAAGCTTGGGCTGTATGACAGATCTTTGGGAATAGAATCTCAGGAGTGGGGCTGTTCAGCCGGCAAGCAGGTCACCTACCTGTTCTGAGTATGTGGCCTGTGCCTCAAGATTCTGTTTTCTGTACAGGTGACTTTAGGCTGTGTCAAGGTGATGTTTAAGGTTAACTATGAAACTGCTTCAAACTGTTAATTCCTTGTCCTCCATAGAGAGAATCCATTGAAAGTTCCCTAATCTCCAAGTGAGTGTGTGTCTCTATTTGCCACAGTCATCACAATTGCTACTGTCCATTCAGAACCAGGGTACAGCTTAAGAACATCTTCACAGAATTTCATTTTTCCCACTCTGCAAATTCTGAGCCCAGGGACACTGTGATTTCTACCACAGATATTGTGAAGAGAGAGTTAATGAAAAAGCACCATCAAAACATAAGTTTCATCCTGTCTCAGGACAGGCCTCCCAGGCACAGTCAGCACCTGCTTCTTGTGGCTCCACTGGAATCAGAGCAGAAGTCAATCAACAGCTGAGACAAGACAGGATCTGGGAGCATTAGGGATAAAAGGACATGTCTATGGGTCAGAGTTTGCGTAATCCTTCTGTATCATGGTGATCATGAAAGCAAATTAAGGGGTCATGAAAACATGAATTTACTGAGAGAAAGATAAATCTACCTGACCTTAGTAAAGCTTCTTTACCTGGGAAGTTCTTCTCTCTTGGGAGGAACACACACTATACATTTCAACACCAGTCCAAGATCACCCAAGAGAAATAAGAGATACAAAGAAAGGAGGAAGAATCTTAGAAGGAATCTCATGAGAGGATTGGGATTTGTGTGTGCCCATGACACAGGCTGGGAATTAATTTCCATATCTATTCATAAAACCAAGGCTTTGCCCTAAACCTCAATGATGTCATTTCATGGATCCATTTCCTAAAACCTGTAGTTTTCTTCACTCTGCTGTTATTGATGCCAATGGTCGAGTTCTGGACAAGAGAAATATCTTCAATTATTAGTAGTGATGTTGGGAATAAGGTACTCTTGGCAGGATATCTTGGGCTCCCCACTGAGAAGACAAGAGTACTATGCAGGTAGGTAAAAAGCAACAAGGCAGAAGAGGTTAGAGTTTGATCCTGGATATAAATGAATACATGTGAGGGATATGATCAGGTCATCTTAACAGTCTGGAGCAAACAAAATACAACAGTATGTGATGTCAGCAGAGGAAAGGAGAAATCCTGGTCTATAGAATGTGATCCTATCTCTGGTATAACCTTAGTTGAGCAGGTCCCACCCATAACTGGGTGCAGATTAGTACAAAAGTATTCATGTAGCATGCAGGATCCCTGATCTATCTCCAGTGCAACACACAAAAATAACCCACTATACACTGTACAGTGTACATGTGTGCCCTGAGCCAAGTCTGAGATGCCCCAGTCTCCATCATCCTGAGCCTCTCTGGGTAGAAGAAGTCCCTCTTGCCAATTCTAGCATAATGCTGGGCATGGCTGCATGCGTTAGGGATAGGCAAGAATTCACAAGTCAGCCTAGGTGTCTGTGTGATGGGTCTGTGTCACAAACTTATGAAGAACCAAGTGTCCTGGATCTAGACATCTGCATTTAGGCAGTTGTATCCATGATGAAACAGAAATACTCACAGGTAATGTTCATGTTGAATGTGCCCCTTGGGTGGCATTCATTAAGTTCCCAGTTTTACACTCATGGAGTCCTGTGTAGGTTGTGGTTTTCATTAAAATGAGAGTCCAGTTGCCTTTTGGTAGCTTCAGCCTTTCACCTTCTGTGAGGCTTTGAACATGTGCATGCTTTAAGGCTACCATCCTGTGGGAGCCCATTCTCAGGTTCCTCGTGGCTTTACACAGCAGGTCCAAATAGAGGATGATCAGGACCACGGGCCTGAGTGCAGGTGTCTGAGATGGTCTGCATTTGGCTGTGCTGGGGGAGGAGGTCTTTCGCTCCACCCCTTGGTGTCTCTATAAAAACCCTGGGCCAGAGACAGTTGGGGCCCATTGGAATAGGTTCCAGGCCCTCTCAAGGCTATCCTTTATTTCTTTCTGTTTATCTCCACGATATTCTCTGCAATAAATCCTTCTATCTAATATTTTCTCCTGATCACACTCAAGAAAACTCTGGGGAATTGTGGGGGTGGGGGGTAAATGCCCCACACCATCCTTAACCTTCATTGGGTTAGAATTGCCACTTGTGATGGTGGCCTTTGGTAGCAGTGCTGTGCAGACAACAGAGAGAAGATGGCCCTCTGTGTGACCTCTGACACTTGCAAAGGCCTCTTTCAACCAGTGTTGGTCTTTATAACATCCACCCCCAATCCTTGTCCTTACATAACCAGGCAGAAGATGAATCTGAGTCAAATGTAGGGTGACTTGAGTGCTAAGAGATGGTGGGTCTCCTCTGCTGTGTAGAACAGTCTTTGCCATGTGTGAGCTGAGCTGCAGAGCTTGATGGTACAGACCGGATCTGGAGTCAGATGCCCATTGTCTCTCCTGAACCTAACTGACATGCCTTGCACCAAAGAGTGCTGTGTCCCTCCAGCTTTACTAATGTCCACTGCTGAGCCTGGGCCAGTACCCTCAAAAATACCAATGTTCGAGGAAATCCAACAGGTAGGACAGAATAAGGCTCTCCTTTGAGCTTCCCTGAGAATTACCCCTAGACTGTTCTCTGGACTTGTGTGTATAGAAATCTCAAACATGAGACCAGGAGTGGGCCTGCCATTCAGCTAAATTAACCCACTGGACCATAATATGGGCCAACCTTCCCAGGGGTTTCATGGTGATTGAGATGAGACACAGGTGCCCAAAAGACAAATGAGTCTCAGAATGATCTAGGAAATGGGCAAATAAGTGGTCCATGTGAGCTTGAAGAAAAACGATTGTCTTGGCCTGTAATGCTTTGTCTTTCACAACTAATGACCATAAAGAGATATTTCTTGATATAGGTTGCTGTTTTCTTTCTTTTCTTTTCTTTTCTCTTCCTTTTTATTTATTTTATTCATTTATTATGTCTGTCTGTCTGTCTTTCCATGTGTCTGGTTATTTTTACTGCATGTATATCTATGAGCCACAGGTATGCCTGGTATTCACAGTAGCCATAGGAGCCATTGGATCCTCTGGAACTGGAATTACAAATTGCTAAGGAACTGCTATGGTCTTCTTGGGAACAGAACCTCAGTTCTCTACAAGAGCAATCATTACTCAACCACTGAGCCAACTCTCCAGCACTCCCACATCGATATTTGCAGGGGTAAATAGTGCTATAGAAGGTAGAGGTGTATTTGGCAGAACTAGGATTTTCGACTTCAACATTTTCCATATGAGACCACTGTTACTCATACCAAGACCTAAGGCCAATCCCTGAAAGGATTACTTCTCTAATGAGTACAATGAGATATTAAGAGAGACAGATGCTGAAGTTGTTTGAAATAGTGATTTCCTTGGAAGAGAGAGCCCTGTTTTAGAAGCAGTGTCCATTGGAAGGAAGAAAGCAAGGCCTTGTCCTTTGCTTTTCTGCAGCAGTAGCAGCAGAATTCCAGATAACACATGATTTCCTGTTCAGCAGCCTGGTTGCAGAGTCCAGGAATTTTGCATAAATTCTCCTGAGGCAGGTAGTTTAGTTTCAGAGTCAAATCTAACTGTCCATTTGGTTTTGCTTCCTAGAACAGACATCCCCCCAAGTTTGCAATGACCAAGATTAACATCTCTGATAAAAACATCTCCTTGCCCTCCATAGAAACTTAGGTCTCCAGGGTGAAGATATATACATGGTTGTACACAGACAGCTTCTCTGTCACCAATGGACTGATCATTTCTGTCACCAATGAGGCAGATCTACACCCTGAGATTTCTGTGTTTCAGTTTTCCAGTGATGGCACCCATGGTGAATAAATGTTGCCATGGAAATAAGGTAGCCTCAATATGAACAAGGACCTGACATGGGAACAGAACAGCTGTATAGATCAGCACCATCTGTTACTAATTGCCTGCAGGAAAGCAATCCCTAAGCACAAGCAGTATTAGGAGAACCCAAGTCCTTCCCCTGACTGTCTTGTGAAGTCTCATAAGCCCACAAGAACCACTGGCTAATGGCCTGGGCAACAGTGCAGCTGAAACTCAGAAGGAGATGCCTACTTGACTACTGGGTACCCAGGGATTGTGTGGAATCCCCTGGAGTTGGAGTTGGGTGAGGTTGTGACTCCTCTTCACACAGGTGTTGGGAACTGAACTGAAGTCCTCCTCTGGAATATCAGCAAGTGTTATTAAACACTGGATCATCTACCAACCCCCGCTTCTCATTCTCTTCCTTGTTCCCTTTATGGGCACTGACACTTGAAAGTATCTCATGGTGGTAGATAACAAAATCAGGTAATAGAACAGCTTGACTTTTAGTTTACAGTTACTTTAGTAGTTTATGTATGTGTTTGAGACAGAGAGAGAGAGAGAGAGAGAGAGAGAGAGAGAGAGAGAGAGTATGTGTGTGTGTGTGTGTGTGTGTGTGTGTGTGTGTGTGTGTGTGTGTGTGTGTTTACTCATTCACACATCAATGTATGGGTAAGAAAATGCTACTGTATATATAAGGAGGATAAAGGACAGGAGGGAATTGGTTCTCCCATTAAACCAAGTTGAATCTGGGGCTTGAACTCAGCATGATAGGCTTGGAAGCAAGTGCCTTTACCCATTAGCTATTTTGGTGGCCCTCCTTGCTCTTATTTTTATCTAGAGGAAAACCCTGTCATAGTTGGGAACATCAATCTTCAGAAAATCATTGCCAATGATAATGAACTTTGACTAGAAAACAATCGGGTTCCCCCTCCCCTTACTGCTTCCAGTTCAGTAAGGGCTTCCTGCTACAGAACATCTGTCCCTCTCCATCCTCCCCCTTCAAGGCTGCAAGAACAAACCCTTAGTCCTGTCTCAAGATCCTCGAGGTCTTAGAAGAATTCAGCCATAATCTGAGATTCCATCCACTGGCAAGGCACGGTCCCCACAACTTTGTGTCAGGACACAAACCTGCAGCTTTAGGCCACGTTCCTACAGTTTTAATTAGAGCACATCTCCTGAAGCTCACTCTATGACACAGTGTAGGAGCTCTCTGTGCTGACTCATATACTCTCAGTTTACAATATCTGACTCCTCCATGTTCCATGTCACATACACTGCACTGAATTAAACAGCTGTTGTGAAACTCCTCTCTGTCCCTATAAAATTAGAGCTCACACCTTTCCAATGTTCTGGGGATTGTGAGAAGACTGCTCAATGATACTGCCCAGAAGTGGAGAGTGCTCACAGATGAGGCTCCTTGGACTCTCCCCATGATCAGTCTCACGGCAATTATTTCTTGTTCTCACACTCTCCCTCGGTTTCTCTTATTTTCATTGCTTCTTAAAGCTTTAACAAGTATTTTTTAGAATTTTATACACGCTTATTGTATTTACACCATTTTCATTCCACAGTCTCACCCTCTACCTCCTATGCCTTCCATTCTCTCTCTAATCCTTTTCTATGCCTTTTCTGTTATTATTATTATCATTATACATATATTTCTGTAATATTTTTAATATATGAATACAAACTATTGGGCCCATTTAGTGTTGCTCATGTGTATATGTGTTTATGGCTGATCATTTGGGATAAAATAATCTATCAGAGGCTCATCCATGGAGAACAGATTTTTCCTCTCTCAGTATTCATTAATTACTGTAGCTCTTTTTTATGGGTGCAGCTTTGAGAGATTTCCTCATTCACAATAGCATGTAAGTTGGTGATGTCATTGTTTTGGTCTTGTTTAGGGAGGCATATTGTTGACAATTCTTGATTCTAGCTTCTTTGTTATATATAGAAGACAAAAATCTCACAGTAGACATCTTGGTCCTTTAACTCTTACAACCTCTCTACCTCAACATTTGAGATGACTCCAGAGCTCCAAACAAGAGAATTGTGATACAGATAAATCACTGGGGCTAGATATCCTGTGATGTCTGTTGTTCTGCAAATTTGAACAAGTTTTGGAATTCTTTCCTGGCCTCTATCTTTGTAAATAGAGGCTTCTTTGATGACTATGGGAACTACACTTAGCTGTAGGTATAAGGATGTGTACTTCAATTTACTTAGAAATTATACTAGTTCAAGAAAGTAGCCATAGTATATCCTCCTCTAGGATCCATGACTTTACTAGCCAATTGAAATTTTCTGTAATTCCAATACCAGAAATGATTTCCCTCCTGTCTAGTGGATCTTACATCTAATTAGACAGTTGTTGGTTAAGTCCAAGATATAAATGCTACTCTTACAACTTTAGGTATATCTTCATATGCTGTTTATTGCTGAGGTTTGTAGATATCACAACTGATTAGGAATACTGATTGTTTCCCTCTGTTTCCAGCTTTCATAGAAATTTCAACTACTATAAGATCTATTTTTCAGGGAGAAAACATGTGTCAGATCCAGTTAGATACCTCAAAGCCTTGTGTTGTATTAGTGCAGCATGTCTTCCATAACAAGGACCTAGCTTCAATTTCTAGGAGGCTACCAAAGGCAACACCAGTAGTCTACATTGTTTGTGGATTCTCTTGGACACACCTGAACCAAAATTTGAAAGGATATTTCTCATCCATGGTTCTAGGTTACTATTTGTTGATGGCTCTTGGTGGGGAGCATTATCATCCCAACTAGCACAACTTCATTTAAATATATATGATACAATTTTAGGTAAACATAATATAATAAGATATGAGTCCCCATAACTTTTTAAATATCCTTAATGTTTTTTATCCTTCTTTCTCTATATGGCACTCATTCACCTTCACTTAACTCATTTCAGTTAAGAACTCCCCCTTTTCGATTCCTCATTTATAGCATCTATACAATGCTCCTCCTACCTCCATTGTTTCTGTTCACTTTCTCTGGCTTTCTTGGTTATTGAAATTGCAAATGTGAAAGAATATATGCCTTTCTTGATCTCAGTTAACTTAGTCATTATATTTTCTAGTTCCACTCATTTACCTACAAATTTTATGCTTTCTTTTTTTCTCACAACTGAATAATTTCACTGGTTATATGCACCACATTTAAACATAAACTACATAATCATCACAAAAGATATAGAAAAAGACTTTGACAAAATCTAAAATTCCTTCATGGAAAATGTCCTGGTGAGAGTAATGATGGGAGGAGAATACATCAATATGATACAGGTTATATATCATAAAGCCACATCAACATCATCCAAAAAGAGAAAAATCTTGACATAATCTTATTAAAACCAGGAACAGGACAGGGATGTCCACTGGTATTTGACAAAGATGCCAAATATGTACTAGAGAACAGACAACATCTTCAAGAAGTGCTGATGGGAACAGGGAATGTCCACATATAGAAGAATGCAATTGAGCCAATATTTGTCATGCTGCACATAAGTTGACTCCAAATGGATCATGGACCTCAATGTTAAATATGAAATTCTGAAAGTGCTAGAAGAAAAAATTGGCAGTGCCCTACATGATACAAGGTTATGAAAGGCCTTTCTGAACAGGACTCTATTTAACCCAGGAATTATGAAAACAATTGACAAGTGACACTTCATAGAAATAAAAAGTTTCTTGATATTAAAGAAAATAATCAATCAGCTTAAAAGAGAGTTCATCGAGTGGGAGAAAATGTTTTCAAGTTATGTGTCTCACAGAGGATCAATATGCAGAATATTTTTAAATATCTCAAAAAACTAATATACAAGAAAACAAGCAGCATGCTATGGTACCACTCTCCTTTAACCTCAGTACTCAGAAGGCAGAGATAGGAAGATCTCTGCCTTTGAGTCCAGTTTGGTCTAAATAGTGATTTCCAGGATAGGTAGAGCTATACAGAGAGACATATTATCTCCAAAACCAGAGAGAGAAACATAGTAAGGGAGAGAAAGGGAGAAAGAGAGAGAGGGGAAGAGATGGAGAGAGAAGAGAGAGAGAGAGAGAGAGAGAGAGAGAGAGAGAGAGAGAGAGAGAGAGAGAAGGAAGGAAGGAAGGAAGGAAGGAAGGAAGGAAGGAAGGAAGGAAGGAAGGAAGGAAGGAAGGAAAGAAACAACTGAGCAGTAGCTGAAGTTTTTCTGTGTGTGCCTGGCTCCCACAGCCAGGCAGTACCACAGCCACTCAGACCCAACTAAACACACAGAGGCTTATATTAATTAAAACTTCTTGGCCATTAGCTCGAGCTTACTACAGACTAGCTTTTACATTTAAACTCAGCCCATTTCTGTTAATCTATATGTCGCCACATGGCTATACCTGTGTGTCATTACATGCTTATCCTTGGATAGTGTGCTGGCATCTCCTGACTCAGCCTTCCTCTTCCCAGAATTTTCCTTGTCTGCTTGTTCCACCTATACTTCCTGCCTGGATACTGGCCAATCAGCATTTTATTAAGCCAGTGTACAAAAGCATTATTCCACAGCACTGAGTTTTAATATTGGCTATGGATCTAAACAGAGAGTTCTCAGAAGAAAAAAAAATAAAAATGACTAAGAACTATTTCTAGAAGTATTTATCATCCTCAGCAATTAGGGAAATATAAATTAAAACTACATTGAGATTTCACATTATCCCCATAAGAATGGCTAATAGCAAATGCTGATGGGGATGTTTAAAAATCAGTATGGAGAACTCTCCCCAAAACTAAAAACAAATCTACACATGATCCAACTACACTACTTCTGGCATTTGATCAAAGTACTTGACATCCTATTCCACAGATACATGCTCAGCCATGTTCATTGTTTCTCTATTCACAATAGCTAGAAAATAGAAACTGCTTAAATGTCCTTCAACCAACTAATATGATACAAAAATGTGGTATACATATGCAATGAAATAATATTCTGAGTCTTGATTCTGTGCCCTTAAGTTACCCATTATAGAAAAGTGAACCACCCACATTTTGTGTATTTGGCTCCAAGAAGAACATCCACCAGGCTCAAATATCGTGAGAAATGGCCAAATACTTGAGCACAAGTGAATTGAAGGGCTAGTCATCATGTTAATTGTGACTCCAGAAACTACAGAGTGAATCTAGGGAGAGTTTGTGGTATTTCCTGGTAATTCCTGGTCCAGAGTCAGAAATATTATGAATATAGAAGATGGGCAGACTCAGTGCTTCCAAAATATCATAGGAAAGTCTTGTCATTTTTCTCTTGAGGTCATGGGAGAGGACATCAGAACATCAGGTGCATGTGCACTTGATTGGTCTGTCTCTTGATCTAAGGATGCTAATTGCCTTACAAATGAGTAAGAAGAATATTATTTATGATCCAAATTGATGTGGTGTGTTTTGTGCTCTCAACTGAAGTCCCTGTGTTCTAGTTTTGATTCTGCTGTTGTGTAAACACTATGAAATAAGCAACATAGGGAGCAAAGAATTTATTTGCCTGATACATTGAGGTCAAATCTATCAATGAGTAAGACAGGGTAGAAATACAAGGCAGTCACCTGATGGAAGGAATTGAGGAATAAAGTTGCATACTATCTCTATGTATGTCATATCTCTGTCTCTTCCTCTCTTTCTGTATTTCTCTGTCTCTCTGCCCCTGCCCCTGGCTCAAACTTAGCTAGCTTACTTAGATGACCCAGGATCTCCTGCACAAGAATGGCACTGTCCACAGTTACCTTGGACAATTTACCTCCATCAGG
This sequence comes from Peromyscus maniculatus bairdii, assembly GCF_049852395.1. Classification (NCBI taxonomy): domain Eukaryota; kingdom Metazoa; phylum Chordata; class Mammalia; order Rodentia; family Cricetidae; genus Peromyscus; species Peromyscus maniculatus. The sequence goes on along the minus strand of NC_134852.1, from coordinate 27,832,308 downwards.
ACAATCAAGACAATCCCCCACAAACAATTCTGCAGACTGGCCTGATTAAAATAAAGATTCAGTTGAGACATGGGCTACACAAGGGTCACTTTATGCTATGTCAGTTTAATTCAAATTAGGACAAGAAAGGTAGGTTTATGGAATAAACAAAATGACCCCAAATGTAGAATCAATAACAGAATTTTGTCTTTAGACTGCCATGGTAACCTCCAAAAATACTACCCAAACTAAGGCTAAGAGCATACTCTAGAAGGCAGATGCTTCTGTGTCAAGCACAACAACCTAGATTCCAAGCAAGCAGTCACACATACTGAAAATCCACAATTACATTTGCATGTGTTAAGAGATTCTGAGTTGAATATATCACATTTCTCCATCACAGGTGGTAACCCTAAGTTTTGCCAGGCAGGAAAAGTCCCCTCATGTCATACTTGGCTCCTTGATGGACCTGAATGGATGTGCAAGAGAAAACACAGGATGATTTGGCAAACCTCGGTGTTGATATATGTGGTTTTATATCATGAAAACAGAAGGAACTGAGGAGTCTGTCTCTGGCCCTGTGTAATTACACACTTGTAGCCATGATGGAGTAAAAGTTACTCACATGCAACATTTGTGTTGACTAGGTCACATCATGTTGCACTCAGTGGGTCCCAGGTTATACACCCATAACATTTTGAGTCAGTCCTAATGACAATGAGAAAAGTGAGAGTTCTTTTGATCTCAGACAGCCTCAACCTGACACCTTCTGAGAGGCTCTGACCACTTATCCACCACAGGGTATGTTATACACTGAGACTTGGGCTTACATGTTAATGATACTGAGTCCTCACCTTCCACTGGGCTAGAGTTGTTGCTTGAGGTTGTGCGTATCAGTGCTGTGCAGACAACTGGAGGGATATTACTCTGTGTGGGACCTCTGACACTTACAAGGGCCTGATTCCATGAGTGTTGGCCTCTTACCTCCCTGCCAACCACAGTCTGAAGGAAATAAATGTGAAGATGAATCCCCAGCATATGCAGGAGGGTGTGAGTGATCAGAGATGGTGAGACCTCCTATGCTTTATGGGAAAAACACAGGCTATGTTACATGTGAGCTGAGCTACAGAGCTTGTTGGCAGACAGACCTCAGATGGCCATACAGCCCAAAGTACTTTTTCTCTCAAGATGCAGTGACCACCTCTGCTCAACATGGGTCAGTGTCCACAAAGGGTTTAATTTCTAAGCCTATCCTGCTTTTAGGTGGTGATGAGAGTTCCCATGTTGCTTCCCTGGGAATCCTCACAACCTGTCTTCAGGACTTGATGTGTGAATACAAACCTCAGCCAGGATATCAGGAAAAGGCCTATTTTCATCTCAGTTTTCCAGCTGGACCATAACATGAGACATTCTGTTTAGGCAGAACATGGTGACTGACATGAGCCACTGGTTACCTAAGGATTAAGCATGAATCAATAATTATCTAGGAATGTGAAGGATCCAGAAAGGCTTTCAGCAAAACCAACTTTTTACTCTTTGGTATCAATGTCTCTTCTTACATACACATGGACCATTTAGAGAGATTTTTTTTTGATGTTCAAACAGATACTATGTGAAGTGTAAAACTAAGGGCAATAACTTGTTGAAACTAGACTGATGGGCCAGATGTGTTTGACAGGAGTGCTGATTTTTTGTTGTATCCTAACATAAGGTGAAGATACCTGGTGCCCTCAAGTAAATGCCTCCACCAGCTTGGAGTATGTGTATGTATGGGAACTATTTACTTGCTATAGATTGATGTGTGAGAGTCCAGTGCACTGTGGATATTGCCATTTCTAGGCAGGTGGTCATAGGCTATACATGGAGAAGGTAACTAAGCAAACCAGGGAGAGTATCATTCCTGGAAGTATCATTCCTCCATGGTATCTACTTGACTTCCTGTTTGATGAAATAATGAAAAAATTAAGTAATAATATTTTACAAAATCAATGGATCAAAATTTGGTTGTTGAAAATGATTAACAATATTGACAAATTATAATTAGATTAACTTTATTTTTAAAGGTTAATATAATTAATACTAGAAGAGAAATATGACACCTCACAGTCAATTCTTTAGAATTCTAAGAATGTCATGAGCACTAAATAGTTATTTCCTAGCTGCTGAGTGACCCAGATGAAACAGACACATTCCAAGAAGCAAAAACCTACAGAGATAGAAGCATTAAGATACACAAACTTAATGCTATGAATAACTAAAAAGACTGAATAAATCAATGAAGGTATTTGACAGAAATTAACAGTCCTTATCTTTTTTTGTTTGTTTATTTTTCAAGACAGGGTTTCAATGTGTATGCCTGGATATCCTGGAACTTGCTCTGTAGACCAAAATGGCTAAGAATAAAGATGAGCATCACTGCCTACCAGTTAATGTGGTTAGTTTTTAGGGATAAAACAGGTAAACTAGAGATAAAATATAATGCCAGTGAAGTAGGGGCACACATGAAAACACAGAGCCAACTCTGTACTCAACGGGGACTGTGATTGCCTTCCCTCTAAGACCTGGATCAATACAAGAATGTTGCTATGGTCACTTCTGTTCAGTATTCCATTAGGAGTCCTAGACAGAACAATTAGATAAGACAAATAATTGTAGGTGGCCAGTCAATTGGCTGTAAAATATGTCTACATATGTCATGAACTTATTTGGAGAAAATCCTGAAAATTCCACAGAACTTTCTGGAATTGGGGAGGAAGCACACCCACTGAGCTATTCTTCTGGAAATTAATATTGACCACAATTAGAGGTTCTGTTTTGTCATATGCATAAAGAAAGAAATAGTGGGATTACACAGGGCTGGAGGGAATGAGACAGGTTTAAAAATGCTTTGGGAATGGTGATGGCCACATGATTATATGGATGTGTTCATGCACCTATTTACATTCAAAGTGGGAAATCCCATATGTGTCACAAAAAAATTAACAGGAAAAGGAATCTTGTGTGATGCCACTCTGTGAATGCCACTCTCAGGATAGAAATAGTCCAGGTCAGCCTTTTGCTATGTTTTTTATCAAAACTATTTAGGAACCAGTCATATCCACAAAGAAAGAGGGTGGTCCCTTCTCCTGTCACTCTTCCTCACTTCACAAAGATGATTTGTGTCTAGGCAGCATTGGTGTTATATGAATCAGTTATGCATGAAATGCATATTTGTATATATGAGAGGGTGCAATTATCTCCATGCAAACACTACACAATGTTAACAGGGGACTTGGGGCATCCAGATGTTTGGGGACTCATGAAATTAATTTCCATGGATTCTGTGGATTGTCTATATATTTGTTCCAAACCTAACCTCTTAAAGCCTTTGCAGCTCTGTTAACTACATAGATGTCTTCTATTCCCCTTTAGAAATGGAGTCATTGTGTCCTGGCCTTTTCTTGTACATGGCTTTACCAAAGGATTACAGGAATGTGTCACCATGCTGGTTGTACCTGAGTGGTGACTGATCATACTCACCACATAACTTTTCTCCCTGTTGTACCCCATCAATAAAAATGTCCCTTTACCTGGTACCTTGAAGCCCCAGCCAGATGGGACCTACTAGACTGAGCGTATATGGTATGGGGTAGAGAGGGGGTGGGGGAAGAGGCAAAATGGTTCAGGACCTGTGTACACAGGCATATCTGAAGAGATGAAACAGCTAGGGAGCAGGCTGAGATGTTGTGGGAGCTGATCCCTTGAGCAGCAGCCACAGAGGAGAAAGCAAGCCCTGCACCTTGTCTGGGCAGCACAATCATGGATGACCCTGTTGATGAGAGAATAGGTGAGACTGTGAGCATGGGAGACCCAGTCTCACCCCTCATTTGTCACATGGCCACATGGGCTGGGGAGATTTGTCCATCCTCTACCCTCACCCATCAATGCCTAAGATAGGTAGGAGAGTTGACTCTTTGGTAATAAGAGTGGGAGAACTGTCCCTGCCCCTCACAGACTGCAATACTCAGAAGAGCAGGCTCTACACCTCCCCAGGAGAGCACAATAGACCAAACCCTGTTAGCAGAGGTGTGGGCAGGGTCAGCTCTGAAGTTGAGAACATGGGAGAGCTGTTTGTGGCAACATGGGCATGGGAATGATGTCCTTCCCCCTACCCATCAAGGCTTGGGGCAGGTGGGAAGCTGGCTCCAATGTCACAAGAGCTGAAGATCAGGGCCTGGACCTTGTCTGGGAAAAACAATAAACCCAACCCTGTTGATGAAGGTGTGGGTGAGCCAACCCCAAAGTAGTGAGTAAGGGAGAGCTGTCCCTATTACTCATCTGTTTTGAGGGTGCATGGGCTGGAATGAATTGCCATCTCCCCAGCCCATCAATTCCTGAGCAGGTGGGAGAACTGGCCCTGTGGTCATAAGAGTTCAAGAGATGTCCCTGACCCCCACCAGCTGCAACACTCAGAAGAGCAGGCCCTGTGCCTCACCAAAGAAGCACAATAGAGCCAACCCTGTTAGTGCACTTGTGGGTGATCCGGACCCAAAGTTGTGAGCATGGGAGAATTGTCCCAATCACTCATCTGTCTGTGATCATATGGGTGGGGGAGAGAGGCCCTCCTCAACACACCCTGACCAATCGGCACCTAAGGCAAATGTGAGAGCTGGTTCTGTGGACCTAAGAATGTGAGCTATCTCTGACCCCCACCAGCTATAACATTCAGTAGAGCAGGCCCTGCACCTTGCCTGGGCAAAAAAGGGAGCCAAAACCATGTTGGCATAGTGTGGATGAGCGAGCCCTGAAGAGGTGAGCAATGGAGAGCTGTCTCCATCACCCATCTGTCCTCTGATGGCATGGACAGGGGACAGTTTTCCTTACTCCCCCTGCCTATCAATGCTTGAGGCAAGTGTGACACCAGGCCCTGAGGTCACAAGATCAGGAGATCTGTCCCTACCCCCCTCACACACACACCAGCAGCAACACTTTGGAGATCAGGCCCTGCACATCACCTGGGAAACATAATAGAACCAACCTGTTGGTGGAGGCTTGGGTGAGCCAGCTCCAAAGTTGTAAGCAATGGAGAGCTGTCTCTACTAGATGTCTGTCATGTGGTTGGGGGGGTGAAAGATGCCCCCACTTATGACCTGAAACAGATGAGAGAGCTGACCCATGTCCTTTCCATTTGCAGCACTCGGGAAATAGTCCTTGCCTCTCATCTAGGTAGCACAGAAGAGCTACCCAGTGGTGGGAGTTAAGGGTAACACAGCCCTGAGGTTATTAGCAAAGGAGAGCTGTCCCCATTACTCATCTGACATTTGGTAGCATGGGTGGAGGAGAGATACCCTCACCTCTACCTCCCACCCATCAACTCCTGAGACAGGTGGAGGAGATGGCCCTTGGATATAAGAGTGGGAGGGCTGTCTCTACCCATTACCAGATGCAGAATGAGGAAGAATGATCCCTGTATCTCACCAGGACAATTAGAGCTGGCCCTAATGAAATAGGTGTGGGAAGAGTATAGAAAACGAGGTTGTGAAGTCTGGATAACCAGCCCCATCTCTCCCTCATTTCTGCAAGACATGAATTTGTAGAGGTAACCATCTTGTTAAATAAGAAACACAGAGCCAAATACAGAGTTAAAAGCCAAGAGGTCAGAGCAATAGCTAAGAACTACAAACCTTACCCTTCACTGCTGCTGCTGTCCTACCTCTCCGCTAGAGACCTACTTCCTGTGTGTTTGTCCTTTTTATTGACTTTCTGTTCTGCCTTCTCATTGGTTGTAAACCCAACTACACGACCTCCTCATCACTGCCTGTCAGTACAAATAAAATATCATCATATGAATTGACTGGGGCAATGATGAAGAGCTCAGCCTGGTGGTGAGGACAGGGGAGATCTGGCTGGCAATGAACCCTACACCTGCCAAGGTCCAGAACCAGGGTTATGACTTGGCATGCCTCAATGTCCACCTCATCTATGATTTCCTGGAACATGTGAAGGGACCTGACCTGCAGACTCAAAACTGTGGGATCTCCACAATACAGATCAACAACAGGGTATCCAAGAAGATAGAAACAAAAGGGCTTGAACCAGACCCATGATTCTTTGCAAAGAACAATTGCAAGTAAAGATAGATGGACAAAGGGGATTACTGCATGACTCCCTGTGTCACACTGCAGCTTCCATGATGATATTGTTGTGCCCAGATCGTGACCCCCAGAGAGACTACCAAAGACGAGCATGCCAGAATGCAAAAGCAAGGTTTAATTCTGGATATCCAAAAGCAATACAAGCCTAGGCAGGGACTTCGTTCAATACATCCAACGCAGTGGAGGCTGGAGGAAGTGCCCACCTATCTGCAAGCTCAGCTTTTAAAGGGAAAAAAATCACAAGGTTACATCATTTAGGGGTGCTAGTACGGGTACAATTCTGATTGGCTCGCTTCTAGGGACTTCTAGAAATTACTTCTAAGGGAGTGGTTGCCTGCCACCATTTCTTATTGGCTGCCCTCAGGTGGAGGCATTTCTGTGATCAGTTACCCTGGAAACCAGGTAGAGGACATTCCATAGTCTGGCAGGCATTACCTCGTGACTACCTTGTGACTCTGTACTTTTATACTTCCTGGTTTCTGGAATCTGAACTGACTGGTTTCAGTAACTAATGGCCTATTCCCAAAAGGAGAAATCTTAGGCCTTAGTTTTTGGGTGAAAGCATTTCTAAGATGGCTCATTTTGGTCTCGCAATATCTTTAATTTTTCACTTTTTTAATTTTTTTCTTTTGAATTTTGTTTTATTTTAGGAGGGTGGATGGGAAAGGGCAGGGAAATGAATGTGATCACAATACATGATGTAAAACATGCATAGAATAAATAAAAAGAAAAAACAAAACAAAGTACAAAAAGAAAGAAATGTCCCCACTCTGCTTTAGGATGAGATGAGAGAGGTCATTTGTTCATCAAGGCCAGCCTGACTGGGAGACTAGGCTTTGAGTTGACTGGGTTGGAGACCACACCACCATCCTCCTTCCTGACAGAATCTAAGCTGAGTGAGCATATTTTCAGGGAGAGTGTCAATCTTTCTGAGCTATAGGCTCTTGTTATTGAAGATCCACTGAGTGGAGATTCCAAAGTCTGCTGAGAGGCAGGTGAGGACAACAGAGCTTTGTACCGTTACTGTGATGTCTGTAACTTGAACAAATGGGTTTGTCACAGACTGCAAAGAAGGAAAGGAGGGGAAATGTGACAATAGTCCTTCAGGTATCTCCAACAGCCCCTCTGTAGTAAAAAGACACTTACAAAAGCTTTGAGTTTGGAGACATCAGGGTTGTGACAGCAGAGAGATTACTTGTGGTTCAGATCTAACACCCAGGCCTGTGTGACCCTGATTCAGCCACTCATTCCTGGGTCTCTATGTCCCTTCACTAGTGCAAACAGTGCGTGATCATTGAGGTGTCCGTTAGCAAGCTTAGAAATGAACAATGGCCTGCCCTTGAGATGGGGGAAGCAGCTCAAGTCAGCAGCATTTGTTAGTATTTATCTGCAGGAGATAATTCTCTAGGTTGGATCCCTGAAGAAAAGCAGCTGCCTGGAGTAACTTTCTCCTCTGTCCCCCACCTTGGGTACCCTGACCTTCTTGTGAAGCCTCTTAAGCCCATCAGAAATGTTAGCTTATGTCCTGGGACCTGTCCATAAAGGATGCCCCAGCATACTTTTATTAGTGGTCATTCTATTCCAAGCAATTTCACCTCTCTTAACAGTGATTAGTCCTTTGTACCAGAAGCAGTATTGAAGGATCTCTGGGATATTATGAACTAGTAGAGGAGCATTTTCCCCTTCAAAAACAATGGGCAGCATTGATTCAATAGTGAGCTGTGCAGTGGTGGGAGGGTGCTTACACACTGAAAGGGAAGAGGGAAGAGAAGAGAGACAAATTCATCAATAATGTGACCCTTGTCTTTGGAGGAAAGGTTGGGTCTATGTACTGAGAAGTTTAGATCTATTGCTCAGCTAAGGTGGGTGGGAGTGTCTGTCCATTTCACAGGAAGTAAGCAAATGACCTCCATGACCTCAGTGCACCTCACTGTATCACTTCCTCTGTAGAACTCTCTCCTCATGTGTTGCTTGGATCCTAATGGCTCCCTCGGGTGAGGGGGTAAGAAGGTGTGGCATTGAAAGCAAATAACAAACTAATTTATTCAATCACAGGGAAGGCCTTATACACCCTCCTCCCAGTGCCCAGTCTGTGTGGTCATCCCTCATTGGCTGTGCACAATCAGGAACTCTGATATCACGACTGTTGCTAGGCCTTCTGGAAGGCTCTGCATGATCAGGAACTCTGATATCGACTAGGAACTCTGACAGTTCCTGTTCCTAGGCCCTCCGGCAGACTCCAGGTTAGCTTTTTTTGTTGTTGTTGTTTGTTTTTTTGAGACAGAGTTTTTCTGTGTAGCTTTGGAGTCTTTCCTGGAACTCACTCTGTTTCCCAGGTTGGCCTCGAACTCACAGAGATCTGCCTGCCTCTGCCTCCTGAGTGCTGCAATTAAAGGTGTGTGCCACCACCTCCCAGCTCCAGTTTGGCTCTTAATGAGTACATTGTGTGCATGCCTTGGCTACTCTTCTGAGACAATTTCCTTGACCCTACGGGCCTATCCTACTACACTCGTGTGTTTCCACACTCCCTGTTCTCACAGGCCTGCTCACAATCAGAAAATGTGATCAGAAGTGTTGTCACTGACATCTTCTTCTACGGGTCACCAGTCTTCACATTCTGGCCTCTTTGATCTCTTCTGTCTATGTATGCAGTCAACCCCTGACTTCCCTTATAGATTAGCCTCCTGGTCTGTCTTCCAGTCCAATCTGACTAGGGCCTTGTTAGGAAAAACTAATTTGATCCTTCTGGAAGGTGCTCAGATACCTGTACAGACTCAGATACATGTGGGTCCATAGAAGAATGAATGAATGTCCCAGGGCCTTGCATGTCCAGGTGATAATGAAATTCTCATGTGTGGAATCTACTGAGACCATTTACAACTCCAGCTTACATTAACTTATGCATGTGCAGGGAGTGTGGGAATGTAGGGGGGCATGAGTGTGGGTGTTTGTGCAGGTATAGGCCATCCTGTGTATGAGTGAGTGTGCCAGTCAAAGCACTTAGGTGGAAGACAGGAGACAGCTTGAAGGAGTCTTCCTGTCCTTGAACCTTAGAAGATTCCAGCCAATCTCTGAGCACCCCTCTTCCTGTACACTATCAGGAAGTGTTCTCACCTGTGAGCAGGAGCCACTACAAGAGACTGCACAATTTATAGGGCCTCCATGGAGACTTCTGCTTGCTCTGTCCTCCCTTGGTGGAAGATAACTTTTGCTCCAGCCCTTGTCCCCAAGCTCTGCAGCCTTCCTCCATCTGAGCTCATCCTTCAGAGAGGGTAAACCTGACTCTTGTCAGGATGGTGTCCAAGGCCATTTTCTGTCCCTTCAAATCAGTCCTGCCTAGTGTCCCACTCAACAATGAGCAACAAGGCTTATAATCATTTCTTTGCCTTAGGACAACAGCTAAGGCATTTGTTCTCCCAAAATGTCCTTTATGACACAGAATCTCAGCTGAGCCCCTGGGTTCTCAAACCTCTGAGAATGTGGAATGCAGAACCTAAAGGAAGGTGTCCGATATGTCTGAGAAAGTTGGAAAGTGATCACTTGAGTGATGCCTGAGAAAGGGGAAAGACCCATTCTCACTAGAGTCACCAGTCAGGATGCATTGTCGTGGAGGATTTGTGTGAGAAGATGCATGTGAGTATGAACCAGGAGGTGAGGTGAGTCCTGGAGAGAGGATGGTGGCTCCATCATCCTAGGGAGATTTTCAGAGGGAAGTTCCAACTTCCTGTGATGGCTGATTCATTCCTTGGATTTCCTATGTCTTTTCTAGGATGAAGCTAAGATCTGTAAGTGAATTTCCCATGGGGGATGGTAATTGGTATCCTCTGGTAGAATAGTATGATTAGAAACTCAGGAAACAGATTGATTCACAGCTTTCTGAGAAACCCCTATACAGATTTCCAAAGTGGCTGTATAAGTTTGCACTCCAACTAGCACTGGAGAAATGTTCCCCTAGCTCTACATCCTCTCCAACATAAGCTGTCATCAGTGATTTTTATCTTATTCATTCTGACAGATGTAAGATGATATCTCAAAGTTATTTTGAATTCCATTTTCCTGATGGCTAAGGATGTTGAGCAATTCCTAAAATGTTTTTTGGCCATTTGAGATTCTTCTGTTGAGAATTATCTGTTAAGATCTAGACCCCATTTTTAATTGGGTTATTTGGTATTTTGATGTCCAGTTTCTTGAGACTTTTGTATATTTTGGAGATCAGCCCTCTGTCAGAGATGGATTTGGTGAAGAGATTTTCCCATTCTGTAGGCTGTTGTTTTCTCTTATTGACAGTGTCCTTTGCCTTACAGAAGCTTCTCAGTTTCAAAAGGTCCCATTTATTAATTGTTGCTTTTAGTATCTGTGCTACTGCTGTTATATTTAGAAAGTGATCTCCTGTTCCAAATAGTTTAAAGCTACTTCCCACTCTCATTTCTATCACATTCAGTGTAACTGGTTTTATGTTCAGGTCTTTGATCCTCTTAGACTTGAGTTATGTGCATTGTGTCATATGGATCTATTTGCAATCTTCTGCATGTTGACATCCAGTTATGCCAGCACCATTTGTTGAAGATGCTTTCTTTTTTCATTGTACAATTTTGGCTTCTTTGTCAAAAATCAGGTGTTCACAGGTGTATGGATTAATGTCAGATTCTTCAATTGATCCATGTGTCTGTTTTTGTGCCAATTTTATAGTAGAGCTTGAGGTGAGGGATGGTGATGCCTCCAGAAGTCTTTTTTTTTTGGTTTATTATTATTATTATTATTATTATTATTATTATTATTATTATTATTATTATTTTACAACACCATTCAGTTCAACATAATAGCCACAGAATCCCCTGTTCTCCCCCTCCCGCCCACCCCTCCCCCCAGCCCACCCCCCATTCCCACCTCCTCCAGATCAAGGTCTCCCCCGAGGACCGGGGTTGACCTGGTAGACTCAGTCCAGGCAGGTCCATTCCCCCCTCCCAGACCGAGCCAAGTGTCCCTGCATAAGTCCCAGGATTCAAACAGCCAACTCATGCAACGAGCCCAGGACCTGGCACCAATGCACAGCTGCCTCCCAAACAGATCAAGCCAAATGACTGTCTCACCTATTCAGGTGGCCTGATCCAGTTGGGGGCCCCCCAGCCCTTGGTTCACAGATCCTGTGCCTCCATTCATTTGGCTATTTGTCCCGGTGCCTCATCCAACCCTGGCTTCAACAATTCTCGCTCATGTAAATCCTCTTCTTACTCACTAATTAGACTCCCAGTGCTCCACCAGGGGCCCAGCCATGGATGTCTGCCTTCAGATTCCTCAGTCCTTGGATGGGGTTTATGGCACCACTATTTGGGTGTCTGGCCATCCCATCACCAGAGTAGGTCAGTTCCTGCCGTCTCGCGACCAATGCCAGCAGTCTTTTGAGGGGGTATCTTATTGTGCAGGATTGTTTTGGCTATCCTGGGTTCTTTGTTTTTCCATATAAAGTTGAGCAGTGTTCTTTCAAAAATTTGTGAAGAATTGTGTTGGGATTTGATGGAGATCACATTGAATCTGTAGATTACTTGTGGTAACATTGTCATTTTTACTATGCTGATCCTACCTATCCAAGAGCATGGGAGATCTTACCATTTTCTGATATCTTCTTCAATTTCTTTATACAAAGACTTAAAGTTCTTGTCATATAGGTCTTTCACTTGTTTGGATATAGTTACCCCAAGATATTTTGTGTTATTTGTGGCTATTGTAAAAGATGATATTTCTCTGATTTCTTTGTCAGCTCATTTATCATTTGCATATAGGAGTGCTACTGATTTCTTTTTTAGTTAATTTTGTATCCTGCCATATTACTGAAGGTGTTTATCAGCTGTCAGATTTTCCTGGTAGAATTTTTGAGGCCACTTATGTATAGTATCCTATCATCTGAAAATAGAGAAAGATTGACTTCTTCCTATCCAATTTATATCCACTAGTATTTTATTGGGTATTTTTGCATCAATGTTCATGAGGGGAGATTGATCTGTAATTCTCTCTCTTTGTTGCATCTTTGTGTGTTTTGGGTATCAGGGTAACTATAGCCTCATAAAAAAGACTTTGACAATGTTCCTCTGTTTCTATTGTGTGTAACAATTTGAGGAGTATTGGTATTAACTTTTCTTTGAAATTCTGGTAAAAGTCCATGGTGAAACCATCTGGCCCTGGGCTCTTTTTGGTTGGGAGATGTTTAATGAGTGGTTTTGTTTCCTTGGGGACTATTGGCCTATTTAAATTGTTTATCTGATCTTGATTTAATTTTAGTAAGTGGTACCTATCCAGAAAATTATCAATTTCTTTTAAATTTTACATTTTTGTGGAGTACAGTCTATTGAAGCATGATCTAATGATTCTCTGGAGTTCCTTAGTGTCTGTTTTTATGTCCCCATTTTCATTTCTGATTTTGTTAATTTTGATATTACCTCACTGTCTTTTGGTTACTTTGTATAAGTGTTTGTCTAACTTGTTTATTTTCTAAAAGAACAAATTCTTTGTTTCATTGATTCTTTGTATTGCACCCTTGTTTCTATTTTATTGATTTCAGTCCTTAATTTGATTATTTCCTGGTATCTATGCCTCCTGGGTAAGTTTGTTTCCTTTTGTTCTAGAGCTTCAGTGTGCTGCTAAATCACTAGTGTGAGATTTCTCCAACTTCTTTATATAGGCATTTAATGCTATGAATTTTCCTCTTAGTACCTTTTTCATAGTGTCCCATAAGTTTGGGTATGTTGTACACTTATTTTCATTGAATTCTGGGAAGTGTTTAATTTCTTCCTTTATTTCTTCCTTGACCCAGTAGTGATTCAGTTGAGCATTATACAGTTTCCATGCAATTGTTTGCTTTCTGTAATTTGTGCTGCTGTGTTGTTGAAATCTACCTTTTTTGCATTATAGTTTATTTTTTATTATTAAGAAATTTTCTATTCATTTTACACACCAACCACAGATCCCCCTCCCTACCTTGACTTGGAGGAGGTGAGAATGGGGGATGGGTTGTGGGGGAAGGCTGGGATATCTAACTTTAAGCCATGGCAATCCAATAAAATACAGGCTGGGATATCTAACTTTAAGCCATGGCAATCCAATAAAATACAGGAGGTTATTCCAATTTTTTTTTGTATCTGTTGAGATTTTATTTTGACTGAGTATGTGGTCAATTTTAGAAAAAGGTTCCATGGGGTGTTGAGAAGAAGATATATTCTTTTGTGTTTAGAATGATCTGTAGATATCTAGTAAGTCCATTTGAGTCATAATATCTATTAGTTTGCTTATTTCTCTGTTAAGATTTGTCTGTTGGTGAAAGTGGAGTGTTGAAGTCTCCCACTTAGTGTGTGACTTAAGCTTTAGTAATATTCCTTTTACAAAAGTTGGTACCCTTTTATTTGGGGCATAAATGTTGAGAATTGAGAATTCATCTTGATGGGTTTTTCCTGTAATAAATATGTAATGTCTTTCCCAATCTTTTTTTAAAAAATAATTTTTGTATTCTTTTTACATAACAATCACAGAGCCCCCTCTTCCCTCCTCTGGCCCATCCAGCCTTCCTCCACAACCCACCCCCATTCCTTCCTACAATGTGATTTTTTGGATACATTTTCTGTGCCTTTGAATTGATATTCTTCTCCTTCTATTCATATTATTCTTAGCTTTGGCCTTTTTATGGTGTCCAAGCTTTCCTAGACATTTTGTGTTATGACTTTTTTGGCTTTGGTGTTTTCTTTGACTAATGAATTTTTTCCTCTATTGTATCCTCTATACTAGAGATTCTCTCTTCCATCTCTCATATTTTGTTGCTTATGCTTGCATTTGTAGTTACTGTTTATTTACTTGGATTTTCTGTTTTCAGCATTCCCTTAGTTTTTATCTTCTTAATTGTTTCTATTACTTTTTTCCAGGTTCTGTTGACTATAATATTTTTTCTTTTCTCCTTTTTATTATTTATTTATTTATTTATTTATTTATTTATTTATTTATTTATTTATGTTTTGGATATCCCTGATGATTAGGGGTTTTGAGCAATTCCTTAAATGTCTTTCAGCCATTTGAGTTTCCTCAGTTGAGAATTCTCTGTTTAGTTGTATAGTGCATTTCTTAATTGGACTGTTAGTCATTTTGATGTCTAATTTCTTGAGTTCCTTATATATTCTGGAAATCAGTCCTCTGTCAGATGTGGGGTTGGTGAAGACCATTTCTCATTCTGTAGGCTGTCGCTTTGCCTTGTTGACCATATCCTTTGCTCTACAGAAGCTTCTCAGTTTCAAGAGGTCCCATTGATTGATTGTTTCTCTCAGTGTCTGTGCTACTGGTGCTATATTTAGGAAGTGATTTCCTATGCCAATGTATTCAAGACTACTTCCTACTTTCTCTTTTAGCAGGTTCAGAGTAGCTGTATTTATGTTGAGGTCCTTGATGCACTTGGACTTAAGTTTTGTGCAGTGACAGATACAGATCTATTTGCAGCCTTCTACATGTTGATATTCAGTTATGCCAGCACCATTTGTTGAAGATGTTTTCTTTTTTCCATTGTAAACTTTTGGCTTCTTTGTCAAAAATTATATGTTCATAGGTGTATGGATTAATGTCAGGGTCTTCAATTCGATTCCACTGGTCCACCAGTCAGTTTTTATGCCAATACCAAGCTGTTTTTATTACTGTAGCTCTATAGTAGAGCTTGAAGTCAGGGATCATGATGCCTCCAGAGGTTGTTTTATTGTACAGGATTCTTTTGGCTATCTTGGGTTTTTTGTTTTTCCATACAAAGTTGAATATTATTCTTTCCAGGTCTGTGAAGAATTGTGCTGGTATTTTGATGGGGATTGCTTTGAATCTGTAGATTGCCTTTGGTAAAATTTCTATTTTTACTATGTTAGTCCTACCTATCCATGAGCATGGGAGATCTTTCCATTTTCTGACATCTTCTTCAATTTCTTTTTTCAGGGACTTAACAGCACACCTGAAAGCTCTAGAACCAGAAGAAGAAAAGTCTCCCAGGAAGAATAGATGCCAGGAAATTATCAAAGTGTGAGGTGAAATCAATAAAATAGAAACAAAGAGAACAATACAAAAAATTATTGGAACAAAGACTTGGTTCTTTGAGAAAATCAACAAGATAGACAAGCCCTTATCCAAACTAACCAAAAGACAGAGAGAGAATACAAATCAACAAAATCAGAAATGAAAAGGGGGACATAACAACAGACATTGAGGAAATCCAGAGAATTATCAGGTCATATTTCAAAACCTTTATTCTACAAAACTGGAAAACCTAAAAGAAATGGATACTTTTATGGATAGGTACCACATACCTAAGTTAAATCAAGACCATATAAACTATTTAAATAGTACAATAACCCAAAGGAAATAGAAACAGTCATTAAAAGTCTCCAAACCAAAAAAAGCCCAGGATGAGATGGTTTCAGTGCAGAATTCTACCAGATCTTCAAAGAAGAGTTATTACCAATACTCTCTAAATTGTTCCACACAATAGAAACAGAAGGAACATTACCAAATTCCTTCTATGAGGCTACAATTACCCTGATTCCTAAACCAAACAAGGATACAACAAAGAAAGAGAACTACAGACCGATCTCCCTCATGAACTTTGATGCAAAAATACTCAATAAAATACTGACAAACAGACTCCAAGAACACATCAAAACAATTATCCACCATGATCAAGTAGGCTTCATCCCAGGATGCAAGGGTGGTTCAACATATGAAAGTTCGTCAATGTTATACACGATATAAACAACTCAAAGAAAAAACCACATGACCATCTCACTAGATGCAGAAAAGGCATTTGACAAAATCCAACACCCCTTCATGATAAAGGACTTGGAGCGATCAGGAATACAGGGAACATGCATAAATATAATAAAGGCAATTTACAGCAAGCCAATAGCCAACATCAAATTAAATGGAGAGAAACTCAAAGCAATTCCACTAAAATCAGGAATGAGGCAAGGATGTCTGCTCTCCCCATACTTATTCAATAAAATACTTGAAGTTCTAGCCAGAGCAATAAGACAACATAAGGAGATTAAGGGGATACAAATTGGAAAGGAAGAAGTCAAGCTTTCCGTTTTTGCAGATGACATGATAGTATACTTGAGTGACCCCAAAGATTCCACCAAGGAACTGATAAAGGTTATAAACACCTTCAGCAACATAGCAGGATACACAATCAACTCAAAAAAATCAGTAGCCCTTTTATATACAATGGACAAAGAAGCTGAGAAGGAAATCAGAGATACATCACCCTTTGCAATAGCCACAAATGAACTAAAATACCTTGGGGTAACACTAACCAAGCAAGTGTAGGACTTATATGACAAGAACTTTAAGTTCCTGAAAAAAGAAATTGAAGAAGTTGTCAGAAAATGAAAAGATCTCCCATGTTCATGGATAGGCCGGACCAACATAGTAAAAATAGAAATTTTACCAAAAGCAATCTACAGATTCAATGCAATCCCCATAATAATACCAACACAATTCTTCACAGACTTGGAAAGAATTGTTTATATTTCAATTTCCTTTACCTATTTAATTCCTTTTCATGGTTTTCTTGGCTTTCTTTAAGGGATTTATTGATTTCTTCTAAATTTTGTTTGTCTTTTCCTCAATTTCTTTAAAGGATTTTTTCATTTTCTCTTTTAAGACCTATATCATCTTCACAAAGTTATTTTAAGGTCATGTTCTTCTGTTTCTTCTATGTTTGGATGCTCAGTTCTTCCTTTTGTAGAACCACAAAGTTCTGGTGATGCCATATCACTCTTTATTTGGTTGAACTTATTCTTGCACTGGCATGTACACATCTCTTTCTCCAATTAGTACAAGCAGCATCTGTGTCTAAGGGAGTCCCTGGTGCCTTGGTAGATGGGTGAGTTTGTGGGATAGAATCGCACTTGTAGATTACAGCATCTGATGGGGCATGGGAAGGCCTATCAGTAAGATTCTCCTTGCTGGCCTACATCTGGGCCTGCAATGGATGGAGTTGGGGTTACATGAAGTATACTCCTAGGGCTTAGAGACTGGACTCATGATCTGGGAGAACAATCACTCACCTCTTTGTCTAATCAGAGCTGACAGAGTCTGTGTCTCAGGGAACCACTGGGGTCTAAGGGGTGGGGAATTTGGGGGACAGAATGGGGTTTGCAGTTTATAGGGTCTGATGAGGGGTGTTGGTGGCAAGGCCTACCTTCCAGAGTCTTGCCTGCTGTCCTACAACTGGGCTGGAATCAGATTGTAATCACCTTACAGGAACATGGTCACTTGATAATGTAAGTATTGATGATAAAGCTTTGCATAAAGAATTTTTAACAATTCAACATTCAAAGATATATAAATTACCCTCCTGCATTTCTGGATAAAGCCTGGCAAAAAAATTAATCATTCTTTTTCTGTATTAATTGGAAATCTAAATGTCTCTATAAATTTTTTTCTTAGTTGTACTGGAAATCATTATAACCCTGAGAATGATTTGCTACTCCATTTCTGCTTTAAAGACTGACTTGCATACCCTGATTAACAACTGAAAAAGTAGAAACTTCAGGAAACCATGGAGTTGGCATGTTCTAACTGGCTTGAGAGGCATGTAACATAGATTTTTCAGGTTAGAGTCCATGGTTCCCAGGGTACTGTGTGCCTTTCAGTTCCTGAGAAACTGAGGCATTCCCTCTGGCAGTGAAGCATCCAGACCACTTTGTGTTCTCTATGTTCCCTTAAAAGTCAAGGAAGCATATAGTTTGATAGGACAGTTGGTCTGAGACATTAATCTTCAGTACCCTGAATAACCTGGATATATCATTGCATGCTGGCAACTACAACTGTATTGATACTGTCAATTGACACTATATTCTGCTTCTGATAAGGGTATGATAATTCTGATTACTCTCAACAAAATAGTCACAGCCTCAGTCTTGCCATGTTCCCTCCAACCTGAACCTGATTAATTCCTTGACCAGGCATAACAGGTAACCATGTATCTTAGTTAGGGTTTCTATTGCTGTGAAGAGACACCATGGCCATGGCAATTCCTATAACATGTAATTTAAGGAAAACATTTCATTGGTGGTGGCTTACAGTTTAAGTTGTTTAGTACATTATCATCATGGCAGGACATGGTGCTGAAGAAGGAGCTGAGAGTTCTATATCTTGATCCTGAGGCAGAAGAAGGAAATTGTGTACCACACTACACATAGCTTGAGCATATAAGTCTACAAAGCCTGGCCCAATAGTGACACACTTCCTCCAAGAAGGCCATATCCTATGGTCCAAGCATTCAAACACATGACTCTATGAGGCCATACCTATTAAAACCAACACACCTTGGCATAGTAAGTAAACAGGTGTACTTATAGCATGGGAGATATAGTGGATTCAAACAGAACCATTGCTTTGTTTATAGCCAGCAATGTACTGTCTCAAACAGTTAGGAAACACATAGAGATATTTCCTGAAATGCCAGTGGCTGTTTTCTTTCTTTAATTTTTTTTATGTATGGCATTTTTGGCTGCATGTATAACTGTGACCACAAACAAATCTACTGTCCACAGAAGCCAGAAGAGGACACTGGATCCCCTAGAACTGGAGTTATAAATGGATATGAGTTACCATGTGTGTGCTAAGAACTGAACTTTGGCCCCCTATGAAAGCAGTCACTGAGCCATCACACCAGCCCTTCCAGGTGAATGTTTTCAAAAGTGGATCTGACTGGTAAAGGTAAAGAGCAAGAACTTGCTAGGACTCTGGCTGAAAGGAACGGCTGTGTTTTATAGATCTTGGCTAGTGATTTGGGATGCTAATTCATTCCATATGTGACTATTGCTACTAATGCCCCACATCTAAGGCCAGTCAGTGCAAGGGTTATTTCTATAAAAAGCACAATAGGGTATGATGAGAGGCAAATGCCAAAACTGATTGATTCAGTAACTGCTTCAGCACAAAGTCCCTGTGCTAGATACAGTATCTAGTAGAAGGGATAAAAATAAGTCATATCTTTTAGCAACATACAGGAAAATACATCATTTCCTGTCCAATAAATGGGCTGGGCAGACCTGAAATTCTGCAGAAACTCTCCAGATGTAAGTGGCTTAGTTCTAGAGTCAAATCTAACTGTCCACTTGTTTTCATTTCCTAGACCAGACATCCCCTTAAGCTGCTGGTAACAAAGATTAACTTCTCTGAAAAACAGCTCTTCCCCCTCCACAGACACTTGAGAAGGCCTCTAGAGTGGAGACACTGGATATGTAGCTGTAGACAGACAGCTGGTGCTTCACATCTGCCAGTCATGATCTGTGTGAGCCCAATTTGACCACTGCGTTTTCTGTGGCTCAATATCAGTGATAATATCATGTATGGTAAATGAATGTGGCCATAGCAGTAAGGAAGGCTAAATATGATTGAGGACCTGACATTGGGACCGGAAAGCTGTCCGCATTAGCCATGTCTGTTATTATTTACCTATAGGAGAGAGTTCACTAGACTTATTGCCCGAGGACATGTAGTCATCAGGAGGACCTATGTCCTGTGTCCATTCATTCCCTTGGGGATCATGACATTCCTGTGAGGTCTCAGAAGCCCATCAGAAAAATTGACTAAGTACCTGGACACCTGTGCAGCTGTGTTCACCATGCTGATACTCCGTGTGACATGCCCAGGTGACCTAGACTAACTTCGATTTTCATGACAACACTGGCTGGTTCCATGAGCTAGGAGATTCAGACAGCTGTTAAATCATTCTTCTCTGTTAGCTCTAACAGGTCAGATTGCAAGTCTGCCCACACTCCCCAGCTCACCTGGAGTCAGGAATCTGGAACAATGATAGGGAGCCAGGATGTCCTGGTGGTAGGTCTCTGCCTTAATAAGATTCTATAGTTCCCTAATCTAGACCCTCCCTGAGTCCCAAGGTTTTTGTTAGGGCTACATTTATGGCAAGATTTACACAGTCTGGGCTTCTTCTGATCCTTTGGGTGAGTTGTCCCACCATACATCAGCAGGGTGGATTCAGATACAAGATTGACATTGCAATTGGTCTACATTGAGTATGCCTGCACTAAATGCTTAAACCCTAGTGTGGACTAAAAATAAAATAAAATGAAATAAAAATTTAAAAATAGCATGTATCCATTGGAATGTTGTTGAAAACAGCAAAAATCCAGTCATGCGTATTGTCTCTTTGGCACTATGTGGAGACCCCAGTAAGTGCTGATTGATAGCTATTAGTGCTGACTTGTCCGTAAATGTTGACCACAGTTGCCCCTTTTCATCAGTAAAACTTTATTCATACTGAAAAAAATTTTAATTTTTACTTTTTTGCTTTTACTGTCATTCCTAAGGAGTAAAAATAGAATGCTATTGGTTTCACATGCCTTTAATACCAACATTCAATAGGCAGAGCCAGGTAGATGTCCTAGTTCAAGGCCAGCCTGGTCTATATAGAGTGAGGTCCAGGAAAAATATGGCTACACATAGAAACCCTGCCTTGAAAAAAAATACAAAATGAACTAATAATAGACTCTTCTCCCCTTCAGCTGCATTGTACAACAGTTTTTTTTTTTTGAGACAGGATTTCTCTGTGTAGCTTTGCGCCTTTCCTGGAACTTGCTTTGTAGACCAAGCTGGCCTCGAACTCACAGAGATCCGCCTGCCTCTGCCTCCCAAGTGCTGGGATTAAAGGTGTGTGCCACCACTGCCCGGCACAACAGTGATTCTTAACAGTGAT
Source organism: Peromyscus maniculatus bairdii (assembly GCF_049852395.1). Lineage (NCBI taxonomy): Eukaryota > Metazoa > Chordata > Mammalia > Rodentia > Cricetidae > Peromyscus > Peromyscus maniculatus. The sequence continues at coordinate 27,811,461 of NC_134852.1, read as the reverse complement.
GCCCAACAGTGAGTTAAGAAGTATGGGTAGGGAACCAGCAGATTGAAAGTAAGGCTAGAAGCTGGATAAAACAAAGGATTCTTAGTTAAGAGCATTAGATACTCTTTCAGAAGATATGGGTTCAATTCCCGGTACCCACAGGGTGTGTGAAAAAAGAGTATAGTCAATAAAAGGGAGACAGTTCATTCTTTTAAATTATTAAGAAATTTTCTGTTCATTTTACATATTCCACACAGGTACCCTTTTCCTCCCTCCTCCTGCCTCACCTCCAACTACCACTATTTCTACCTTCTCCAAGGCAAGGGTTCTTATGTGGACTCAGCAGAGCATGGTACATTCAGCTGAGGCAGTTCCAAGGCCCCCCCTTGACTCAAGGAGGTGTAAGGTGTCCCACCATAGGCACTGGGCTCTCCATGAGCAAACTGGGTTGGGGAAGCAATGGAGGGTAGGTAATAGAGGAGGAGAACATAAGGGAATGGGATGATTGAGCTGGAACAGGGACAGAGTGGGAGAGCAAGGAAAGATACAATGATAGATGGATACATCAAGGAATCAGGGTGCTAGAGAATTTCCCAGGAATCTACAAGCATGACCCTGCCTTAGACTACTAGAAATAGTGGAGATGGTGCCTAAACTGTCGTGCTCAGGTTATCAAGATGGGTGAATACCCTACTTTTCATCACAGAGCCTCCATCCAGTAACTGATGGCAGCAGACGCAGAGATCTGCAGCCAAGCATCAAGCAGAGCTCTGGGAGTCCATTTGAAGAAAGAGATGAGAGATTATATGAGCAAGGGGAGTCAAGATCACAATGGGGAAATGTACAGAGACAACCAAACCAAATTAGTGGGAACTCATGAACTGTGGACCAATAGCTATTGAGCCTCCATGGGACTGGACTAGGCCCTCTGCATAGGTGAGAGAGTTGCTTAGCTTGAACTGCTTAAGGGGCCCCTGGCAGTGGGACTAGGATCTGTCTCTGCTGCATGAGTGGGCTTTCTGGAGGCCAGTGCTTATGGTGGGACACCTTACAAAAAGGTCATTCTTCAAAGTGATTAATGGCATTGACAACATTTTATCAGATTAACTTTGATTTAGAAGACTAACATTAACACTAGAAATGAAATTTGAGGCCTTGCTGTCCATTATTCTGAATACTAAATTTTCCTGATTACCCAATATTGATGGGGGTAACTTTGACTGACTTACATGAAACAGACAAATACCTAGAGATCCAACATCTACAGAGGTGGAAGCATGGAGAAACACAAAACTGATTCCATTTCTAAGTCATAAACCTGAAACAATAAAGACCTTTGACAAATTTGAAGAATTGGTAATGATGAAAATGACAAACCAGGGGTAGAGGATAGGCCCATTTTCCCTTGAATAAGAAGGTCAACACAAAAATGCTGTGGGGGCCAATTTTCTTCAGCATTCTCCTAAACGTCCTAGAGAGAGCAATTAGGCAACACAAATACATAAAATGTGGTCAGTTAATTGGCTATAAAATAGATCTCCAGATGATATGAACTTATTTTTGTAAAATCATAAAGATTCTACATATGTTTCTGGAACTGGTGAAGGAACACACCCACCTGAACTCTACTTCAGTAAACTATTATCTCCACAAACAATTAGATGTCCTGTTTTGTCACATGCATAGAGAAGCTGAGTAACAAGGAAGACTCAAGTGGGACCCATGTGTCTCCTTGGGAAAAAAAAGAAATAGAAAAGATTTTTTAGATGAATGAGGGGTATGTGGGGATGAGAAGAGGAGAAAACAGTTGGGGAAAGGTGAGATAGGAGGAGAGAGGACTTGCAGTAATGACTCGAATAGTGGGACATTTTGGGAGCAATGTGGAAACCTACCACAGTGGAAAATCCCTTGAACCTACAAGATTGACCCTAGTAAAGACTCCTGGTAGTGAGGGATAGATAGCCTTTACCCGGATCCTTCTATAACCACAGAAGACTTGTAGCAGTGGGACTGGGACACCAATCCAGCCAGAAAACATTTGATCTACAATCTGTCCTTCATGAAATATGTACTGGTGTAATAGTGGAAAAGAATTTGTGGGCCAAATTAAATGATTGGCCCAAATTAAAGCCCATGCCATGAGAGGGAAACCAGATCTGACTTTGACTGGATGGCCAGGAATCAGAGGCTGGACAGTCTAAATATTCAGAATAGAATCAAACATGACTAGAAAAACATTTCAATGAAATGATTACTAATAATATTCTGTTATACTAGTAGAACAGTGTCCAGCCTAAGAGGCATCCAAGAGGCATCATCCAGCAACTGATGGGAATAGATGCAGAGACACACCACCAAACACTTGGCTGCACCAGAGGAACGTCAGAGAATAGGGGGATGGTGGATTATAGTTACCAGAGGAAACAAGGATACAATGAAAACATCAAAGACAGAAACAATTAAGCAGGGTTTAGAAAGGAGCAAAAGACTGAAGAGATAATCACAGACCCTGTGTGGGCTTTTCCTTGGGCCTCTGCATGTATGTTATGGTAATATAGATGGGTGTAGTGGTAGTAGGTAACACCTCTGACTCTTTTGCCTGCTATTTGGACCATTCCTTTCACAGCTCTGATATGAGGGATTGTGGCAAGTCTAATATAATTTGCATGCCACGTTCTATAGATATCCCTGGGAGGTTTGATCATTATTTGAAGGAAAACAGGAGAGGAATGGATCTGAGGGACAGAGGAAGTGGGATTTAGGGAGGAGTTGGGGAGGGGAAACTGTGGTCAGGGTGTAATATAAGAGAGGAAAATAAAAAAAAAGGAAGAAACACCTATCATCAGGAAAAAAACTCATGTGCAAGGTCCCACTGTGAATGCCACTCCAAGGATGAAAACAGTATGATCTGCCCTTACATGAAGGATTTTACATCTGTGCATTAAACAAAATGTGGATCAAAGATTTTTACAAACCGCTATGTCCAGACTGAAACAGGGCAGACCCTTCTCCTGTCACTCTTCCTCACTTCACAAGGATGGCTGGTGCGCAGGCAGCATTAGGCCTAGGTGAATTAGTTAAACAGGGAATGATTTGAGCAAATGAGGGGATATTTTTCTCTAAGCAAAAAATGCACCATTTTCACAGCAGACTCGGAGCATCCAAAACTTTGAGGGATGCTGAAATTAGTTCTCAGAAATTCTGAGGGATCATTATATACTTGAAGCACAACCTAGGACCTTTGAATTTTTGTTTACTGTATTGATGTCTTTATTTTCCTTTCAAGTAAACCTCACTTTAAATCTTGGCCATCTTTGTACACAGGTGTATCCCAAGGTTATAGGCATGAGTCACCATGCTGGCTGTACCTAAGTAGACACTGATGAGTTTCACCAAAAAACTTTTCTCCATTACGTACCCTGTGAATAAGAAATGACCAACTCCATGGTAAGATGAGAGGACAGGACACTACTCATCATGGCCAGAAGACTGGGGGACTGGTCTTTGAACTGAATCGGTTGGAAACCTCACACTTATACTCTCCAGCATTCTCTCTTTTGGCAGAATCTATTCTGAGTCCACACTTTGTCGGGGACAGAGTCATACTCTCTGTGAGCTTCAAATTCTGGTTATTGAAGATCCAACGGATAGAGATATCAGTGTCACGTGAAATGCAGGAGAAGGTCACAGATCTCTGCCCTGCGATTACAGTGTCAGTGATTCGTACAAAGGGCTGTGTCACAGACTCTGTGAAGAAAGAGTGGAGGGTACTTAATGACAGGAGTCCAGGGAGCTCAACCAGGCTGACTTTAGTTCAGACTTTATAAAGCTTCCAGGGGGAGAATTAGGAGTCATTACTATAGACAGGTCTTGTGTTCTAGATCTGCTGCCTAGGGAATGTGTAACCCTGATTCAGGCACTGTTTCTTGCATCTTAGTTTCCCTGTAATAGCACACACAGTGCATGATCATTGCTATGTACGTAAATAAGCTTAGTTATGAGCAATGATCTGACCGTGGGATAGGGAGCTGCTCATATAAGCAGCATCTGCTACTATTGACCTGCAGAAGAGAATGTCCAAGGCTGGACCCCTGAGGAGAAGGCAGAATCTGGAATATCTGCCCACTCTGATTCTTCTCTCAGTGTTTGACCTTCCTCTAAAGTCTCATAAGCCCATCAGAACAATAGGCTAATGGTCCAGACACCTGTCCACTGAGCCTCAGGAGAAGGAGATGCTCAGGTGACCTACCTAACTGCAGCTGTCATGGCAGTACACAGCTGATTCTACACTCTGTGGAATAGTCCCATGACTGGAGCGTCAGGAAGCTTTACTCCCTGTCAGCTCTCACACGAAATATAAACAAACATATAAAAAGCTCCCCAGTGTCACCTTGTGTCCAGCCAGGGGCAAAGTTTTCAAGTCAGGGCTTCCTGTTTCTCTCTGTGAGAATCCCTTTGGCTTCCTCAGCCAGGGACTGCCTGACATGCACAGATTCTTTATGGGGATGTGTGCTGGTGAGAGCTCTAAGTGTCTGGGCTGCAGCTGCTATCCTAGGGCAGATTTTACCCAGTACAGATCCTCTGTTCTGCAGGTAATGAGAGGTGAGGGGTTGTGATCTATTACACTTTGTCTACCCAATGTGTGTCCTGCAGTAGTGGCCTGTACCCCAGTGCGAGCACACAATGCAGTGGGGGAGATAGCAGGCACAGGCCAATCTAGACAGTTTACTGTATGAAGCTAGATAAGCCATATCCAGTAGTTGGAGACCAAAGAGAGTCACTTACTATTTACATGAAGTTCCACCTCTGCTTTTTCAATTTCATGATGTTTTGTTGAAAAGAGTAGTGTGTACTTTCCATTATCTTTCACAGTGATACCCCGGAGCATCAGGGATCCATTATTGTACAACATCCATCCTCTTTTTCTGTATGTAGGAAACCAAGAGACAGAATTCCTGCTTCTGAAGTATTGTACAATTCTAGGATTCAGGCCGATATACCAGTAAAAGGCTTCCACATCTTCTGGAAGATTATGAACTTCGAAAAGAACGCTTTCCCCTTCAGAAGGATACCGAGGCACTGGTTGGATCATGAGTGGGGAGGCAGTAAGAGGATTACAGAACACAGAAAGAGAAGCTGGGAGGGAAAAGAGAAAAAAGCCATCACATTGGGATCACTGTGCTTGGTGAAAAGATGGTGATCTCCATCCTGAGCAGATGGATTTGTCACTCAGCCTAGAGTTGCAGGTGTAGGTCTGTGTGTGGGGGTGGGGGCGGTTGGTCTAGCCCACCTATAAAGAGCAGAAACATGACTTCCTCCTTTCCAACAGTGACCGTGAAAGGTTCATCTCCCTTGCTTGGTACTGTCCCCTTTGTTATCTACATGGCTGTTCCCTCACTGCCCTCAGTCAGACACTGAACACACTCATGCACACTGGGGTTTGAGATGATTTCTCTCCTGAACTCAAAAGGCCTGGAACTTTCATGTTTTAGTTTATTCTTCAGTTTCTTTTGAGGCAACACTCAATTCTTGATCCCACCTAATAGATGCACTTGCTGCTCTGTCAAGTATCCCTTAGGTCTGGGGCTGTGTGAGGGCTGTGAGCAGTCTCATTTTCAAGGCTGGCTCAGGGCTTTAAAATACCTGGGTACTAGGCTGGCTGGTTTTATGACAATGTGACACAGATTACAGTCATTCTGCAAAACAAGGCCTTAGTTGAAAATGCCACCAGATTGGCCCATGGGCAAAAATACAGTAAATATTTTTTAACTCATGATTGATGCAAAAGAATCCAAACAAATGTAGGCATTTCAAGTCCTGGGCTACGAGTCCTGGATAATATAAGAGAGCTGACTGAGCAATTATAGAGAGCAAGTAAATAGGAAGGACTCTTCAGTGGCCTCTAGATCAGTTCCTGGATTTTATTTATGACACTCTCAATTTGGAGTTAATAAATACCCCCAGTTTGACATGGATGTCCTAAAAACATTGTTCCCTACCAACTTTGGACCTGGAAAGCATTAGAAAAAATGCTCCCCTGGATCACTTTATTCCAGCCTTGGAAGAATGACAGGATTCAGTGATCCCTGGTCTAGTGCCCCAAGAGCCTGGGCTGACTCGGACATCTTAGGCTGAGTTACTTTCCATCAAGGTCTTCCCTGATGCAGGTAGAATCAGAGGATGTAAGATGATCTATGGATATTTGTCTCTCCCAGTGTGTCCTGTCCTAAGTTCTCAAACCTCCTCATGGGGACACAATGCAGAGGGGAGGGAGACAGAGGCTAAGCATGACAGTCCCATGTGTCTAAGCTCTACCCAGCACTAGACAATCACAGAGAATCACTTACCATCCACCTGGACTTTCACAGTTATTTCTTCTGTTTCTCGAAATGTTCTCTGAATTTGTATACAGTAAGATTCTTCCTGAGTGACACTGCGAAGCAGCAGGGTTCCATCACTATACCATGTCTCTCTGCCAGTGTATGCAGGGCCCAGCTCAGTTGATTTCTTGTCTACTATATATCGGCCAACCTCAACTCTCGAGAATGAATTCATCCATTTGTACCAGATAAAGCCTACCATATTCTCCGGTGGACTGCGAACAACTAGAAAAAGGTTCCCCCCATGAGGAACACTGGGAGGCACTGACTCAATAGTGGGCCTGGGAGAGAAGGTAAGGCATCCACATGTCCAAAGGATGTCTAGAAGGGAAGAGAGAGATCCATCTAAATAGAAACTTTTGTATTTGACTGACATGGGCCCCTGTGTCCTGAGCACTTGTGTTAACTGCTCATCCTAGGTGTGGGAGTGTCTCCCTGTCCCACCTGGTGGAGGTCATCAAGTGACCCCCATGTTCAGAGTGCCCACACTTGTCATTTCCACTCAGTTGTGCTCTCTCCTCAGTTGTCAACATGGCCCTGTCTTACTGCCATCGACCCCTGCTCACATTCACAATGTTGGTGTTAGGGTGATGCCTGCCAGACCTCTTCCCTTACATACCCCACATCTTCACTCTCTGACTTTGTTGTCACTGTTATTCTGTTCCTCCTGGGCTTCCAATCAACACCTGACGTCTCCTTCTAGCTTGTTTTTTCAAGTCCATTAAGACTGGGGCATCAAAAAAAAACTTTATTTGTCTTATTTTAAAAAAATACTGCATGGACATAAACTTGGATATCTGTAGAGAATGAATGAATAAAAAAATGAATGAATGATGTTCTACAATCCTGCCTGTATGCCTATGAATTTAATTACTAATTCATAGGCTATGGGATACAGTATTGAATCAATCCATTTCCTTTTATTTTTTAACTAGTTCACATATTATATCTGCATGTGAGTTTGTATCAGGACCAGTCTCAGCATGGGTGGGTGGGTGCAGGACACAGCACTTGAGTGGAGGTCTGAGGACAACTTGGTTCATGGGCATCAGCATGTCAGAAAAACAAGCAAATGCCTTATACATTGGCCCATGTCACTGGTCCACACCATTTTGATTTTTTTATTTATGACATCAATCTGAGAATATTCTTCTTCAGAATGTTGGGGCCATGCCTATTAATTCTGTGTAAGAACAATGTCTCTCCCACCCTTGCCTTCTACTGTTCTCCCTTATTGTTTAATGTTAATGTCCTGAGCCTCTGGATTGCCCTGTCTTCTCCCCTGCAAACACTGAAACTCTTCTCACGTCCTTGTCCCTCTTAGGAGACTCCAGACAGTAGTTCAGTCCTCTCCTCTCACACACAGTCAACTCTTGGTCTCCTCGCCTGTGAACAGGAGCCCATGAAAGGAGATACATCCTTTGCAGAAGGAAACAGAGAGCGTTTCTGTGGTGTCTGTAGGCTGATCTGTCTTCCCCCTGTGGCACATCTGCTCCAGCACAGCTCCCGAGCTCTGCTGTCCTTCCCCCATCTGAGCTGAGCCACTTCCAGGAAGGAGCACCTCCCAGATTGCCAGGGGCTGTGGTGGGGCTGTGGGTGGGGCTGTGGGTGGGGCTGTGGGCGGGGCAGTGTTCCAAACACTGCTCTGCCCCTTCTACCTTCAGTGCTGCCTGGTGTCCTCTCCCCTTCTCTGTCCCCAGAACACACACTGAGTGACAAGTATAATGACCTTTCCTGTGACATGAGAGAATAACATCTGACCCTGGGGCTGCACCCTGCTGTTTCCTGGCCTTGGTCTCTAGTCACCAAAGGGAAAATCTGCACACCTGTGTGGCACAGAAACCCAGCTGGGCACCCAGTCTGCCCTGTGTTCTCAATCCTCAGCAAACATGGAATTTGCTCTTAGCAGAAAGTGACAGAGATATCTGTGAGGCCTCAAAAGGGACCAGATGAGTGATGAATGGGGAAGAGAACAAACCTGTTCTCAATGGAGCCATCAGTCAAAGTTCTGACCCAGGATGTGTCAGGAATCTCACATCCAGGATGTATGGGAGGAGGTGATCTGATTCCTGGACAAAGGCTGTGAGCTCCTTTGTCCCAGGCAAGATTTCAAGACCATGCTCCCACTTCCTGTTTGCTGAACTGTGCAATGGGTCTGCCCATGAGCATCATGGTCTTTCTGAGATAATTTGGACCTCTGTTTAACTGATTCCCCTTGGATATTGTATATTTCCCAAAGGAAACACATAAAGGGGAAAATGGAACATGATCACCTGGCAGTGTAGCAGACACATTAAGAAGCCAGGAGGTCTGAGAATGCTGGGTCCATAATTGCCAGGTCTGAAAAAAAGAGTGTGGAACCCAGGCTACTGAATAATGTCCTGATTCACGCAAATTCTTTTCCACGTGTTTATTGTGTGTCCTGATGCCACCTCTTGTGATCACTAGAGCAGCTGCAGTTCATGTCTGGGATGCTGTCAGATCAGCAAGGCCTGTACCCATTTACCTACAGGAGACAATTCCCGAGCTGGACCCCAAGGACACTTGTCAAAAGGACCTGTTTCCTCTCTCACTGTCCTTGGTTGCCCTGACCTTCCTGTGAAGTCTCATAAGCCCATCAGAACATAAAGTAATGGCCTGGGCACCTGTCAGGCTAAGCTCTCCCTGTTCAGTCTCTGGAGAAGATGTCCAGGGGAACTAGACTAACTATATTTCTCATGACAGTGCACTGGCTGGTTCCAAAGGAGCAGGACTTGGACTACTAAAAAGCATTGTTCCCTGCCATCAGGAGATCAAAATCCAAACTTGGTGAAATGCTTCTCAGAGCTACCTGGAGCTGAGTCTGGAACAGAGGTCTGGAATCACGGCGTCTTTGTTCTCACATCTCTGTGAGGACCACAAATTTTTCTCTACCATGCCCAAAGTTGATTCCATCAGGGTCTTTCTCAAGGACACATTCCTATGAGAACCCCAAGACTCTAGACAGAGGCTGTTATCCCAGGCTGAGTTACCCATCGTCCATTAAGCTGTCTGTAAAGTGAAGTCAAATGAAGGACTATGATCTATTACCATATATTATTCTACACCATGTGTGTCCTGCACTTAATACTAAAACCCCAACATGGTGATGCAACGCAGAGGGGAGGAAGGCACAGGACACTCGACTGTGTGTGTCCGATGGAATCAATGCCACCCAGAGCCCAGAATTCACAAAGAATCACTTACTGTTCACGTAGAGGTATGTGCCTATTTGTGACACAGTATCTGTGCGTCTATGAAAAGCTAGTAGAGAATAGAATCCTGTGTCCTTCTGGTTGACATTTTGGATGAGCAGGGATCCATTTCCATACACTGTCTCTCTACCACTGTGAAAACGCCCTGGCACAGTTAAATTTATGTTTGGTACATATACTATGATTGCATCATTCATGCTGGTTTTCCCTTTGATCCAGGCGAAGGATAGAAGATTCTTTGGCAGATTGCGGACAAGGAAAAGGATGCTGTCTCCGTTGGCCACATAGAGTGGGACAGTTTGCACAGCAAAACGATCAGTGGTGGAAAGGTGCCAGCAGGTTAAAATGGAGGCTAAAAGGGAATAGAGAGAAAGTATCAATATTGAGCGGATGTGATCATCACTCTGCTTAGGTGTGTGGATAGTGGTGTGACTACACTTGGTAGACATGAGCAACATGACTTCCATTCCTTCAGAACTTCTGACTGTGTTATTAACACTCTTGGAATCCTCTGCTCAGGTATCTGCCTATATGCCCCTCACTGGGGTGAGTAGCAATGCATCTCTGAACTCCTACCCCTGGAGAGTCCTCACTTTCTGTTGTTTTTCTCTCTTCCCATTGTGATTCCCGTCAACCCATGACTTCATATTGCAGATGAGCTGACATCAGGTCTGCTAGAACACGGACATTGTGAGGACAGGTATTAGTCCAATTAATTTCCTGAAAAAAATTCAAATAAGAATGGATAAAGGAAAAGAGATGGAAAGAAGGAGCCGGGCGGTGGTGGCGCACGCCTTTAATCCCAGCACTCGGGAGGCAGAGCCAGGCGGATCTCTGTGAGTTCGAGGCCAGCCTGGGCTACCAAGTGAGCTCCAGGAAAGGCGCAAAGCTACACAGAGAAACCCTGTCTCGAAAAACCAAAAAAAAAAAAAAAAAAAAAGAGATGGAAAGAAGGAAGGAAGGGAGGGAGGGAGGGAGGGAGGGAGGGAGGGAGGAAGGAAGGAAGGAAGGAAGGAAGGAAGGAAGGAAGGAAGGAAGGAAGGAAAGAAGGAAGGAAAGGAAGGAAGGGAAGGAAGAAAGAAAGAAGGAAGGAAGGAAGGAAGGAAGGAAGGAAGGAAGGAAGGAAGGAAGGAAGGAAGGAAAGAAGGAAGGAAAGAAGGAAATAGGAATGTTTCCCCATGGGAATATCTACATAGTTCCCAAATTTTGAGTTAATGACAATAATTATATTACACTGTGATTTAAGTTATCTTAGATTTACTCATGTATTGTATATGTATATTTCTCAAGGCAGGTATCTCAATGTGTGCATGTGAAGGTGTGTGCCACAAATCTGTGTGGAGGGAAATGTCTCAGTCATATGTGGGTGTATTTCACATCACCTGTGTGGACTGAGGGGTCTCAGTTCGCTCAATGCAGGTGCATGCCACAGCACCTGTGTGGAGGGCAGAGAAGAGACTACAGGATTCTGTTCTCTCCATCTGCCCTGTGGGAGCTAAGTATTAAATTCAGGTTTTCATGTCTCCACACACTGTGCCATTTCAAAGACCCATTTCCTCTTGATTTCTATTTGGAGTCACCCAGTCACAGTTTGGGACATCAATCTTCAGAACATTGCAGCCAATGTACTGACTATGGACACCGAGTGTTTGAAGCTTTTCTCTTCTCCTCATCACCTCCTACTGCTGAGAATCTCAGGCTGCTGAGCCTCTGTTCCTCACTGTACCTTCTGCCCTATGACTGCAAACAGAAACCTGAGTCTCCTCTCAGGCTCCTGTCCTCTTTAGGACACTCTAGACTGCCTCCTGTTTCCTTTCCACCCACACAGTCAGAGAGTGGGCACACTTACCTGTGAACAGGAGCCCTTGCCAGGGGGTGCATCCCTTGCAGGGAATCATAGAGGACACCTCCATCTTTCTTCTCACTGTGCTGTCCTCCCTCTGAGGAGAAGAGATACAGCTCTAGCAAGGTGCTCAGGCTTTGCTGTTCCTTGTTTCCTTTGAGATGAGTTTCCTCTCCTACTGGAGAACTTCCCAGAACCCAATGGACTGTTGGTGGTGGGATCTATGTCCAAGGCACTGCTCAATCACTTCCACTCTCAGTGCTGTCCTGCATCCCTCTCAACTTCCCTTTATGTTTCTCCTCCAATAACATATTGAGCAACAAGGCTGATAAGCATCCCCACACCCTCAGAGAAAAATGGCTCATCCCAGGGCTGAAACGTGCTGTGTCTTACCTTGGGTGTGTCAGCACCAGAGGGAGCCTCCATCCTGCCTACGTGTCTTTGTGACACAGACACCCAGCTGAACACACAGTCTGCTCTGTGTCCTCAATGCTTTCAGAAAATGGTATCTTTTTAATCCTAGGAGGAAAGTGACAGAGATGTCTCTGAAGGCTAGAAAGAGACCAGCTGAAGGATAACGCAGGATGAAGATGAATCTTTTATCACTAATGTCACCATCCAAAGTTCTGAACTAGAAACAGTCCAGGAGCATTTGTGTGAGGAGTCCTCAGGAGAAGAGGTGACCAATTGTCTTTGAAAGGACTGAAGGCTCCATCTTATTATAAAGGGTTTCAAGTCTACATTCCCGCAATTTGTGTTGGCTGAGCCGTGTGTCTATGTCCTTCCTGATCTTCCTGGGTCACCTTTCACCTTTGCCTATGTGATTCCTTGGTGGTAATTCTGTCTTCCCCTATGAGAGATGCCAGGATAGAGGGGGTTGTTCATGTTTTCCATGCAGAAAGGTGTTTTCAGAAAGAGCAAGCAGCCAGTAGGTGTGAGAAGAGGCAAGCGGGGGGGGGGGCGCTGGGTTAGTAGGGACTGGGAAGAAAACAAGTCTGTTAGACAAGATCATGCCTTGCTCAGGGAAGCAATTTTCTGACAGTGAATTGGGCCCTGATATCACCTCTTGGAGAGCACTGGGAGAACTGCAATCTCATGTCTAGGGTTAAGGAAGGCAAGGCCAACAAGTCAACTGTGATCTGCCCTGATACCTTCAACACAGGTGGGATTCAGGGTCTGTCATTCTGCTCACTATAGTCTCCACAATTACTAATACCAACTAGGGTAGGATAGGTCTAGGCAGGGTTCCAGATTTGTCCTAGGAAGCCCAGAACTGAAGTTGGAAGCAATGTTATCAAGAGGATGCGCATCCTCAGGAGAAGTATTGTGGTCAGAAAATGTCAAAGTAAAATCCTTGGACATTTCTCTTCAGAGTAAAAAGAGAGGACACAGGTGGACATTTTGGGCTGTGTATGTACTCACAGCACTTGGGAGGTAGAGGCAGGCAGATCTCTATGATTTCAAAGCCAGCCAGGTTTACTAAGCAAGTTCCAGGACAAATAGAGCTATTAGACAGGGAAACTTAATCTTGAATAAAAGGAGAGGATATTAATGTAGAGGTTGAACATGAATGTCTAATGTCATCACTGGTGTCTAAACCCTTCCTTTTCTTTACTCACAAGGTTCCTTCACAAGTCTGCTCTTGAGTACAGGGAACATTGATTTAAATGGATGCATCATCTGCTCTTCCTGGTACACTTATCTATGTTTCTTTCTCTCAATTGATTTAAAATAAATGCAATGGGCAAGATCAGCTTAGGGGAGAGTAAGGGTCCATTTCCTTCTGGGGCTGTGTCATAGTGTAGCACTGAAGGAAATCAAGGAGAAAACATGCTGCTTGCTGTCTCATTCACTGGCTCACTCCATGGTTCATGCTTAGCTTTCTATCTCTTACAACCAAGGACCATCTGCCTAGGGATGGTGTTGCACACAATGGCATGGGCCCTCCTGCACTAACTAAGGCAATCCCTCACAGACATGTCCACAGCCAGATCTGATAAAGACTCTGTTGGGACTCTTTTCCCTCAGGCAATGGTAGACTATATTAAGGTGATAGTTAATGCTAACTTGCATACTGTTTCAAGGTGCTAAGTCCTCCTCCTCCACAGGAAGATTTCAAAGTGAGTCCCCCATCCTCCAAGGGAGTATCCCCCTTGCTTTGTTGAGGTCATCACATGTCCTTGTGTCCACGGTCCACCACAGAAATTTTGAAGAAGTGAAACAATGTCATCAAAATATGAGTTTCATACAGTCATTAGTTGGACACTCCCACAAATTTTGTGATACCTTTACCACAGCACATCTTATAGAAAGGACAAATTATAGTTCAAAATTTTTGTGGCTATGTTGGTGTCCCAATCACTCCATTCTATATCCCCATTATTAGTAGTTTTAGCTAGGATCACCTTCTTAGATTCCTTGGAATTTCAGTTACACTAGATTTCTAGCTCCTCTCAGAGATATCACCAGATTTCAGTTGTCTCTCCCAGTATTTTCTCTATCTCACTCTGTCATTCCCTCACAAGAGCCCTCCTGTCCCTATCTCCACACTCCCACCCAAATTCCAGCCACTTTTCACCCATAATGTCTATTTTATTTCCACTTCATAGGTATGGCCTTGTTGGAGGAGGTGTGGTCTTGTTTGATAAAATGTGTCACTGTGGAGACGGGCTTTGAAGTCTCATATATGCTCAAGCAACACCCAGTGAGAAAGACCATTTCATGTTGCTTCTACATCAAAATATAAGGATTCTCAACTCCTGTTCCAGAACCATAATGACACCACGATGTACCTTGATGATAATGGACTAAACCTCTGACAATGTAAGCCACCAAATAAAATGTTTTTCCTTTATAATAGTTGCCATGGTCAAGTTTTCTTTTCCCAAAAATAAAAACCTAGTTAACACAGGTATGTCCCTTGTATCCCTGACCTCTTCAAGACTTTTATCATGAAGGGGTATTGGATTTTATCAAAATCATTTTCAGTATCTAATAAGATGATCATGTGTTTTCTTTTCTTTCAGCGTGTTTGTGTAGTAGGTCACATTGACAGATTTTTGTATGCTCAACCATCCTTGCATCTCTAGAATGAAGCATAGTATATCATGTCCAATGATATTTTAATGTGTTCTTGGATGTGTTTTGCAGGTATTAGTTTAGGAATTTTTGAATCTATGTTCATGATCAAGATTGGTCTGTAATTCTCTTTATTTGTTGAGTGTTTGTGTGGTTTGAGTATCAGGGTGAATGTGACCTCATAAAATGAATGTGGCAATGTTCATTCTGTTTCTATTTTGTGGAATAATTTAAGGAGCAATCATCTTAGCCCTTTGAAATTGGTAGAATTCTGTGCTAAAATCTTCTGGCTCTGGGCTTTTTTTTCAGTTGGGAGAATTTTAATGAGTACTTCCATTCCTGGGAGAATATAACTATATTTGAATTGTTTACTTGATCTTGATGTAACTTTGTTAAGCACTATATATTGAAAAAATGTCCATTTCTTTTAGATTTTTACAATTTTAAAGTTCAGGTTTTTGAAGTATATAACTATATTTGAATTGTTTACTTGATCTTGATTTAACTTTGGTAAGCATTATATTTAGAAAAAATGTCCATTTCTTTTAGATTTTTTCCAATTTTGTAGTTCAGGTTTTTGAAGTATAACCTAATGATTCTTTGTGTTTCTTCACTATCTGTTGTTATAACACCATTTTTATTTTGCTTATGTTAAATTCAATATTGATTCCTTGCCTTTTAGTTAGGATAGATAAGGGTTTGTGTAGGGTAAAAAAGCCAGCCAAAGAAACACAACCGGACCCTGAAACCAGAGCCAAAGAAACACACTCTGCCCTGACCAACAAAGCACAAAAACCAAGCAATACTTGAGCATGAGATCTAAGCTTGTCTAAGCTCAGGGATTGAAGTCTATCCAATTCCCACCGTGAAATTCTTCACCTGGAAAAACTAGGCCACTAAGAAATCCTATATAGGCTCTGTACCTGTTTAGTTTAAATCTGCCTTTTTCTACCCTGTCAGAGGCAGCCACCCTCTGGGATTTTTTTCTGCCAATAACTCTCTTGAAGAAAGCTTGAGTCACAACCTTTTTCACCCCAGTAGAGTGGGGCAGAGAATTAATAACTTACACTGGAGCAGAACAGAGCTGTAATTGCTCTTGCCAGAGAGGAGCAAAACTGCTACATTTCTGTGTGGAAAGTCTCTTAGCAGAGAAGAGAGGAGCTCTTCCAACTCTCACCTGAGAGGTGTAGAACTGATACATTCCTACAGGGAAGCCAACCTCCACTGGAAAAGAGCTGTGGACACTGCCTAGCATCCAGTGGCTAAACTGTGTTTCCCTCATTGAACCTTGCCAAAATTAACCACATATTTGATCACGAAAGCAAGTCTCAACAGTTACAAGAAAATTGGAAAAAAAAAACATGGACCCACTCTCTACTGGTATATGACACTTACAGTTTATCTCTCTTGTTGATTTTCTCAAAGAAACAACTCTTGGCTTCAGTGGTTCTTTGTATTGTTACCTTTGTTTCTATTTTATTGATTTTATCTTTCACTTTGATTATTTCCCGCGGTCCTCTGCTCCTCTTGGTTATATTTGCTTATTTTTGTTCTAGAGCTATGAGGTGTGCTGTTAAGTTGCTAGTTTGAGCTCTCTCTAATTTCTGTTTGAAAACACTTAATGCTATGAACTTTCCTGTTAGCACTGCTTTCATTGTGTGCTATGACTTTGGGTATTCTGTACATTGATTTTCACTAAATTCTAGGAAGTCTGATTTCTTTCTTCATTTCTTCCTTGACTCAGTGGTAAGTCAGTAGAGAGTTGTGTACCATTCCCATGACTACGTAGGGTTTCTGTTGACATTAAAATCCAGATTTAATCTATGGCAATCTGAAAATATACATGAAATTTTTTTCAATTGTCTTGTATTTGTTGAGACTTGCTTTTGTGACCAAGTATGTAGTCAGTTTTGGGAAGGGTCAATTATGTGCTGAGAAGGAGTTATATTATTTTGTGACTTGCTGAAATGTTCTGTCCATATTTTAGGTTCATTTGAACCAAAACCTCTGTTAGTTCCATTATTTCTCTGTTTAGTTTCTGATTGCGCAACCTGTCTATTGGTGAGAGTGTGGCACTGAAGTCTCACACTATTAGTGTATGGTCTTCACTATTTGATTTGAGTTTAATAATGTTTCTTTTACAAATGTGGATGCCTTGCATTTTGGGTATAGATGATCAGAACTGAGATGTCTTCCTGGTAGATATTTCCTTGAATGCTTATGAGATGACATTAATCTTGTTTGATTAATTTAGTTTTGAAGTTTGTTTTGCTAGATATTACTAAAGCTGCACCAGAATGCTTCTTAGGTAAATTTGATTGGAAATTTTTTCCCAACCATTTACTCTGAGACACTGTCTATCATGGATTTTGAGGTGTGTTTCCTATATGCAGCAGAAGGATTCATGCTGTTTTTGCAACCATTTTGTTATCCTGTATCTTTTTATTGGTGAATTGAGTCCATTTATATAGAGATATTAATGACCAGTAATTGTTTAATCCTGTTATTTTGTTGTAGATTGTGATGCTGATTGTGTGTGTGTGTGTGTGTGTGTGAATGTGTGTGTGTGTTTGGATTTGCATTCTGGATTTTTGTGTTACTTTTTAGATTTACCATTTTCGTTAACTAATAAATTTAAGTGTTCTATGATATCTTCAATGTCTGAAATATTCTCTTCCATCTGTTTTATTCTGATGGTGATGTGTACATCTCTAGTTCCTGTTTGCTTACTCAGATATTCCATTTCCACAGTTCCTGCAGCTTCTGTTTCCTTTGTTGCTTCTATTTCATGTTTCAGGTATTGAATAATTTCCTTCACCAGGTTGTTTGTTCTTTCTTGGCATTATTAAGGAATTACTATATTTCCTACAATTACAATTACCTTTTCCTCAAATTTTTTATGGGTGTTTTTCACTCTTTTTAAAGGAATACTATCATCTTCTTAAAGTTGTTTTTAAGATCATTTTCTTGTGCTTTGACATAATTGGAATATTTAGGTCTTGCTATCATAAAATAGCTGGGTTCTAGCGGTGACATATATCCTGAGTGTTGTTCATTGTATCCCTGCACTAATGTTCAGGCATCTGGGTTGGTGATAATTAGGCATAGGACTTTATTTCTCTTTGTTTTTCTATTAAAAAAGGTTTTTCTTTGTAGGATTGGTTTTTGCTCCTTGGTTTCTGTTTCCTCCTTGGTCTTCTGGTCTTTGCAGCCTAAATTTCTGGTGGCCAGCATGACCACTGATCTAGTAGGGAGCCTCTGTCCAAGTTGAAAGCTTGGTGTTTAGTGAAGCAGGGGTGTCTCTGTCCTTCTGACTGGCGTGGCCTATATCTGTTTTTTAGATTGGTGTGGACTGTACATCAATATCAGAATTCAGCAAGAATTGAGGACAGAAACAGAAAACAAGGTGGGTGATGAGCTGGGAAACATTGGGTTGTGGAATGGGACTTTGGAAACAGAAGCTAGGGAGTGGGGCATTTCATTAGACAGATGGGTCACTCATTTATTCATCTGATTGGTGTAGCCTGTGCTTCAAAACTCTGTTCCCCCACCCAAAGATGACTTTGGGCTAAATCAAGGTGACACCAAATGCCAACTAGGACACTGTTTTAATCTGTTACATGCTCATCCTCTACAGAGAGAATCCATATGAAGTTCTCCATTCTCCAAGTGAGCCTCTGATTCTGTTTGTTGTGGTCATCACAAGTGTTTGTGTCCACTCAGGGTACAGGTCAAGAACATCTTCCCTGAGCCTCACTTTTCCCACTTCCCATATCCTGAGCTCAGGGATAATGTTATGTCCACCACAGACACTGTGAAGAGTTAATAAATCAGCATCATCAAAACAGAAGTTTTATCTTTACTCGGAGAGGCCCCCTCAGGCATGTTCATCACCTGTCTCTTTGCATCCATTTGAATCAGACCAAAAGCCAATTAATAGCTAGAAAGGACAGGAGCTGGGAACATTTGGATTAAAGGAACATGAGCATGGTTCAAAGCTTTGCATAATCCTTCTGGGTCATGGCAATCATAAAAGCAAATGTATGAGATAGAAATATTTGAGTTAATTATAGGAAAATCTACTTGACCTAAGGTCAAGTATACAAAGAAACCAATTGCTTACTGCCTGGAAAGTTCTTCTCTCCTGGGGAAATACCCCACTTCACATTCCAATACCATTCCAAGGTGATCCAAGAGAAATCAGAGATGCAAGGATAGAAGGAAAAATCACAGCTGGAATGTCATGAGAAAACTGGGATTTGTTCATGCCTGTGACACAGGCTGAGAATTATTTTCTGTATCTATCCATAAAACCAAGGCCTGACCCCAAAGCTTGATGTCATTTAAAGGATCCACTACAAAGATTCATAATTCTCTTCATGTATGTCCTACAGACACAAACATTCTAGTTCTCCACAGGGGATACATAGGATATGTAATTATTAATAGTGATGTTGGGGAGAAAGTACTCTTGGCAGGATATCTGGGGTTTTCCTTTGATAAGCCTGTAGCATAGTGTAGGTGGGTGAAAGGCAACATTTGAGGAAAATTTGAGGGTTGACTCTGGATGCAAATGAATATATCTAAGAGGGATATGACCAGGTTGTCTGAAGCATCAGGAGCAAACAGAATAAAGCACATGTGGAGTCAGCAGTGGGAAAGGGAAATCCTCTTCTGTAGAAGGCTATGGTATCTGGACAGTAACATTGGTTGAGCACTTCACACCCAGCACCGGTGCAGATGAGTAAACAAGTATTGATGTAGCATGCATAAGACCTGATATATCTCCAGATACACTACACATATCATGTGTCCATGAGCCTGAGTCTGAGATGTCCATGTCTCCATCATTCTGAGTCCCTCTAGGCAGGATACATCCCTCAAAGGCCTGGCCAGCCTAGGTGTCTTTGTGGTGAATCTCTATCATGAACTCAAGAGGGATCAGGTATCCTGGTTCTAGCTATGTACATTTAGGCAGTTGTAGCCATGGTGAAAAAAATTAATCACAGCTAATATTCAGGTTGAATGGGTCTCTTTGGCACTCACTAAGCTGCATGTTTTATACTTAGAGAGTTCTGCATGACTCATAACATTTCATAAAATGAGAGTCCAATTTCCCTCTGGCAGCTCAGACTATCACCTTCTGAGAGTCTTTGACCTTTTTTCCTCAACAGGTATATTGTATTCTAACTCTCATGTTCATGTTATAAGGCTACCATCTTCACCCTCCAGGGGGCTACAATTGTTTCTTGTGGTGGTGAACTTGGGTAGCAGTTCTGTGCAAAAAACAGAGAGAAGTTTGCCCCTGTGGGAACTCTGACCCTACCAAAGGACTCTTTCAACTAGTGTTGTTCATTCTAACATCAACTCCTAATCCATGTCTTTGCAAACTAGGTAAATGATGACTCAAAATCAGATGATGAAGGAAGTGAATAATCAGAGGTGGTGGTTCTCGTGTGCTGTGTGGGAGAAACACTGTTGCCATGTGTGAGCTGAGCAGCAGAGCTTGGTGGTACAGACCTGGGATCTGGAGTCTGATGCCCATTGTCTCTCCTGGACCTCACTGACCCACTCCTGTCTGACACCTGAAAGTGCTCTGTCCCTCCTTCTGTACTG
This sequence comes from Peromyscus maniculatus bairdii, assembly GCF_049852395.1. Lineage (NCBI taxonomy): Eukaryota > Metazoa > Chordata > Mammalia > Rodentia > Cricetidae > Peromyscus > Peromyscus maniculatus. Next base: position 27,791,332 of record NC_134852.1, on the reverse strand, counting down.
ATGTCCACTGCAGAGCCTGGGGCAGTGGCAGTGCCCTCTGAGGCACTGATGTTCAAGAAGCCTACAGGATAGACACATGGCCAGAGAGAGAAGAGGAAGACAAGTGATTCTGTAGAGGAGTGGCGGGTTGTATCCTCGCCATGAGGCCCCAGCAGGCAAAGGTGTCTGGGAAGGTGTTCATTCAGTGAGACTACAGCAGTAGCACACTCTGCCAGTTGCAGACCAAGGTCCCCATGGAGCTGGAGAACAAGATTGATAAACAGCAGTTTGAAGACACAATTTGAACTCTAAATAACCTTTATAAAGAAGCAGAGAAACTTGGAGGCCAGTCATAACTTGAAGGCTGTTTGGCTTGTTTAACAGTGTATACCATGTTTTTATGCATGGAAACTCATTTAGAAAAGGTCTTGAAGAAATTCACCAAATACATTCAAGAACAGAATGAGAAGATATATGCTCCCTAAGGCCTCCTCCTAACAGACACCATTGAGAGATAATTTCGAGTTTTTAGATTGAAATCACCATCTATGAAGATAGATCTTACACAACAGTGTAAGATAAACCATAGAATTAAATATCCCGCCTCCAGCTGGGACCTTCATCTATCCACTGGCGGATGGCCCTACCTCCTCTACAGAGTGTAATTCTTTTGTATCTGCTGCCAGAGCCACAGTGCCACACCTGGAGTGACCTCTCATCACTCAGTATCTACTTTGTGTCTCCCAGTTGTGTAGACTCTGTAATCTTTTGATTCATTTCCAAGAAAATACAAAGAAGCATTTCACATTCTAAAATTCAAAGCCATTTAAACCATATGCTGTTGGTCAGCCTAGGACAAAGTCTTTTTCTTACCTGATACCAGTATCATTGGTTCTAGCCAGTTCCCTAGGTGCCTATATTATTTAACAAGTAATGTCTTAGCACAGTTATTCCCCCCAGATTAGTGACAGGTTTTGTCACACCTGTGCTTTGGCTAATGCACCACTCAGATCTCCCAAAACTGCCAGTCCTGATGTGAATCCGATCTTAAAAATGATTTCTGCTGCTTAATTCCAGAAACTGGAGAAAATAATATATGTTATTTGTTTAGTGTTGCAGGTATTATTAAGGCAGTATTAAATGCAATTCAGGTTATTTCTTTGAAAATATTTATGTTAATGTGCATTACCTCGAAATGTTGGGAAGATGTGTGTGCTGCTTGTTCATTACACACATAAGTAAGCACAATAAGTAGATGCCCAGCCATCAGATATGCCTGTCCCTGCTCTGCCCCAAGTGTGTAATAAGCAATTGTTCTAATAAACAATGATATTTAACTCTAGTTTTGTTACAAATATAACTTAGGAGAAGAAGTTGATAGGAATTATACTGTATGTTGCTAATCTGTTGCCTACTCATGAACTCTGATTCATTGCCTCCTCACATACAGTATTCAGGGCACAGAAATCTTTGGTTTGACTCAGTAAGTTTCAGCTTCCACATTAAACATGCAAGTTCAAGTCAATTTCCCCAGCTCTTATTTATCTCTATACTCATAGTATTGGAATTTTTATGTCCTTTCTTTCATGAGTTTGAGAGCACTCTATTTGGGAGAAAGTTAAGAAATCTAAAAAAGGAGTGAAGCAGGTATAGAGGTATTGTAGGTACTAATACTGGATTTCATTTTTCAGATTTAATTTGTATTCTGGGCCTTGTAGTTATTCACTAAACCCCATAGAGTTATGTATTAATTTAGATGTATGAATCTCATATGTTCCTTTAAAGGCTATACTAGTCTGTCTGCCTTTTAAACTCTTTGCAATAACTTTGCTGAAATACTAACACTTAGTAACACTTTTTTTTAAATAAAATAAAGTCCTATAGATTGCACAGAATAAGATTTCTCACTGAGCTTTCCTGAGAATCACTCACAGGCTGTCTTCAGGACTTAATATGAGCAGAGACATCTCACACATGAGACCAGGGGTGGGCCTGTCATTGATCTAACTACCCAGGTCTTTGATGATGACTGAGATGAGACATGAGTCCCCAAAAGCCAAATGATGAGTCTCAGAATGATCTAAGAGAGGGAAGAATATGGAGTATAGGTCAGCTTGAAAAAAACCACTGTCTTGCCTATTATGCTCTCTATTACAAAATTAAGGACAATAGAGAGATATTTCCTGAAATTAAGGTGGATATTTTCTTCATTCCTTTCATTATTCCTTCATATCTTTCCTTCTTTCTCTCTTTCTTTCTTCTTTAAATTCTTTTTTTCTTGGAGTGTAAATAGTCATTTTACTGCATGTATATCTGTACAAGATAAGTGTGCCTGGGAACTGGCCAAAAAAGGGAATTGGATCCCCTGGAAATAGAATTACAGACTGGTTATGAGCTGCCATGCCTGTACTGGAAATAGAACAAGTGTCCTCTACAAGAGCAATCAGTGTTTTTAACCACTGAATCATCTCTCCAACACACCCAGGTAGATGTTTTCAGAAGCAGATCTGACTGAAAGAAGGTAGTGAGCAAGAACTAGCTGGAACTTTGGCTGGAGGGACAAGTGTGTTTGGCAGATCTGGGCTAGGGATATGGGATGCTAATTGTCTCCATGTGAGACAATTGTTACTAATACCCAGGATCTAAGGCCAATACCCAAAATGATTGCTTCTCTAAAGATCACAATGAGGTATGATGAGAGAGAGATGCTAGAGTTGTTTGAATTCAGTGTCTTTCTGAGAAGAGAGAGCCCTGGTTAAGATGCAGGATCTTTTGCAAGGTACAAAGCAAAGCCCTTTCCTTTGCCTTTCTGGAGTAGTGATATCAGCATGACATAAAACACATGACTTCCTGTCCAATATGTGTGCCTTGGAGTATTAGAATATAGGAGAAATTCTCCAGAGTTGGGTAGTTGAGTTCTAGAGCCAAATCTAACTGTCCATTTGTTTTCACTTCATAGAACAGACATCTCCTCAAGCTGCCAATGGCCAAGATTGACTTCTGTGAAAAACAGCTGTTCCTGTTTCACATAAACCTGAGAAGGTCTCCAGGGTGAAGACACTAAATTCATGTTCATACACAGACAGCTTGTCTGTCACCCAGGATGCATGAGACAGATGTACACATTTTTTTCTGTGTCTATTTTCCAGTGATAGAACACATTGCTAATGAATATTGCCATGGTGATAAGGTAGCCTCAGATATGAAATAGGCTTGACACTGGAATAGTACAGATGTCCAGATCAGCAACATCTGTTCTTGCTTGCTTCCAGAAGACAATTTGCTAGTCTTAAACCTGGAAACATGGAGTCATCAGAAGGAACGCTGGCATCTCCTCCCTCCCTTTTGGGATCCCAGCTGTCCTGTGACATATCATAAAACCATCAAAACAGTTAGTTAACAGCCTGAGAACTGGTACAGCTTGGTTCTCCATGATGCATCTAAGAAGGAGATGCCCCGGTGATTAGTGGATAGCCAGGGACTGTGTGGAATCACCTAGAGCTGGAGTTAGGTGAGGTTCTGTAGCCTCTTCACATATGTGCTTGGAACCTGAATTCAGGTACTCAGGAAGATCATCGTATGCTATTAAATGTTGGGATTTCTCCCCAGCCCTCCTTTGTCCATTACTTCCTTGTACCGTTTGTGCTTCTATTCAGTAGCTGAATTCACCTTCTAGATACCTGTCTGCCTTCTGACCATTGCAATCAGGGCTTTGGGAAAACAGAATTCCCCCCCAACTGTTTTGGATGTACTAGTGCCTAGAAAAGGCTCAAACACCTGTGGATGAATGAATGAATGATGATACAAGGGCACTGATTTGTAGGAACCTCATGTTGGTAGATAACAAAATAGGCTAATATCTCAGTTTGACTTTTAATTTAAATTTAATTATGCATTTTATATATTTGGAAAGTGAGAGAGAGAGAGAGAGAGGGAGAGAGAGAGAGAGAAAGAGAGAGAGAGAGAGAGAACCAAAAACATCCTTATGTCTTCAAATGAAGAGGAGCAAGACATTCATGTACGGGGTATGAGATACATTAACCTTAAGCAGACACCAGCCCTAGTTGGAAATCACATTGTATGTGTTTGTGAGAGAGAGTGAGACAGAGAGACAGAGGGAAACATAGATAGAGACAGAGACACAGAGAGAGAATATTGTGTGCTTACTCATGCATACATCAGTGTATGGGTAAGAAAATGCTATTGTACATGTATGGAGATTTGAAGATGTGAGAGAATTCTTTCTCTAATTCCATGAAGTTGAATCTTGGAATTGAGGTGAGCATGTCAGCCTTGGCAGCAAGTGCCTTTACCCAGTGGCCCACCCTGCCCTGATTTTCATTTAGAGGGGCACCCAGTTGTTGCTGGGAACATTGTCTTTCAGTAAATAATGGCCAATGAGAAAAAACTTTGAGTAGAAATCATTGTAGCTCCAAATCCCCTGACTGTTTCCAGTTCACCAAGGGCTTCCTGCTGCTAAACCTCTATCCCCCTCTGTCCTCTCCTTTGGAGCTCTGAGAAAAAAACCCTGGTCCCTTCTCAAGTTCTATCTTAGAAGACTTCCGTGATACTCTGTGTTTCCCTGCTACTGTCTGATGGGGTCTCAGCAACTTTGGTAGGACACAGGCCTGAGGCTTTAGCCCGGGTTACCACAGCCTTAATTATGCCACATCTCCTGCAGCTCACTCTAGGCCACAGTGTAGGGGTTCTCTGTGCTGTGACCTTACTCCACTCAGTCTGCCATAACCAGTTGCTGCATGCTCCTTGTCCCTTACACTACACTGAACTAAATACATAGTGTGACACTTCTATCAGCCCTATATGTTTATAGAAGATCAGACCTTTTCTTTGTGCTCGGGTTTGACACAAGCAAGACTCCTCAATGATGCTGCCCAGAAATGGAGACTGTTTTCAGTAGTGGTTCCTTAGGTCTCTGATTCATGATCACTTACATGGCACCTATTTGTTGTTCTCTCACTCTCTGGACTCTCTAATATTTTAACTCATTTCTAAAGCTTTTTAATTTTTTTTACAATTTCCTATATGCTCATTGTATTTATACCATTTGCATTCCTCAGTTTTATCCTCTTCATCCTCTCATGCCTTCCACTTTCTCTCAAATTTAGGTCTCTTCTGCAAATTATTACTGTTATTAATATTATTATACATTTATTTTGGAGAGATAACTATATAAATATAATATGCTGTGCCCATTTACTATTTTTCATGTGTATATGTCTATGACTGACTATTTGGGATTGGATATTTTATCAAGTGCTCATCCATTAAGAGTACAGACTTTCCCTCAGCACTCATTATTTACTATAGCTCTTTAAGTACAGGTGGAGCTCTTTGAGATTTCCTCATCCATGGTGGCATGTATGATGGTGCTTTCATTGCTCAGCTCTAGTTCAGGCAGCCATGTAGCTGAGAATTCTTGGGTGCAGCTTCCTTGTCATATATAGAACACACAGTCTCGTGCTAAACATCCAGGATACTGATACTGATACTTACAATCTTTCCCCCTCCACTTCTGAAATGTCCCCTGACTCAAACAATGGCATTATAATGTAGTTTTAAAAAGGGGTGCTGGACACCCTTTGCTGTCTGTTGGTCTACGTATTTGAACAATTTTGGATTTTTTTGCTGGACTCCATGTATGCAAATACAGGCTTTGATGATGACTATGGCAGCTACACTTAGTGGTGAGCATAAGAAACTGTTCTTAAAATCTACCTAGAAATTACACTAGTTTAGAAAAGTAGCCATAGTATGTTCTCCTCTATGATCTGTGAGGTTACTAGCCAATTGTAGTTGTCTATAATTCCAATCCCAGAAATCATTTCACTTCTGTCAAGCATGCCTTAAGTCTACTTAGACAGTTGTTGGTTACGTCCAAGACATAAGAGCCACTTTTGGACCTTCAGGGATATCATGCAAAGCTGATCATTTCTGTGGTTTTTAGACATCACAACTGAGTAGGACTACTGACAGTTTCCCTCAGTTGTTAGCTTGCAAAAACATCAGTGATACAAGGTCTAGTTCACAGCAAGGAGTTTCTGGGAACAGACACTGTTACACTCCTCAAAATCTTGTGTTCTGTAAGTGCAGGGTGTCTTCAATAATAAGGACCTATATTCAAATACTAAGAAACAACCAATGGCAACAGTAATAACCTATATTGTTTGTGGAATATTTTGGTCTTCCAACAATATGTAGGGAGGTTTCTCATCCCTCATAATGGGTTTTTGTAAATCTTGGTTGGGAGCATTCTCACCACAAGTAGTGCAACTTCATTTAAAATATATTTGACATTTATACATTTTATATGATGTAATTTTAGGTAAACATAAGATTATATGAGTCCCTATGACTTTCAAACATTTATGTTATCTATCTCTTCTTTTTTCTTCTATATGGCCCTTATTCCTCTTCCCCAATTAAGACTGGACCATTATCTATTTCCCCCTTTATAGCATCAGTACCCTGTTCCCTCAGCCCCATGATATCTTTTAACTTTCCTAGTTTTCTGGCTATCCTGTTATGTCCACCCATTTGAAGATTCAGAGCTGGGAACTACAAATGTGAAAACACATATGGGTGTATTTCTTGGTCTCAGTTGCCACAGTCATATTTTTCTAGTTTCACTCATTTACCTGCAAATTTTATGTTTTTATTTTCTTATAGCTGAATAGATTCACTGGGATATGGACCACATTTAAATGTAAACCACATAATCATTCCAATAGATGTTGAAAAGGCTTTAACAAAATATAACAGGGCTTCATGGAAAAAGTCATGGGTAGAGTAATCATGGGGGGAGCATATATCAATATAATTAGCGCTACATAAGACAAAGCCATACTCAATATCATTCCACAAGAAAGAAACACTTGGCATAATCCCATTAAATCCAGGAATAGGACAGGGTTTTCTACTATCTCCACTCCTTTTCAATATTGGTCTAGGAACACTGTCTAGAAAAATCATAGAAGAGACAGAAATTAAAGGCAAACAAATAGGAAACAGAAGTTACTCTATTTGCAGACGATATTATGTAATACAGAATAGACCACAAAATTACACTTGAAAATCAACAATTTTACCAACATTTCAGGATACAAAACCAAATGATAAAAATGAGTGTTTTCCTAGATGCCTCTCAACCAAAGAATGGAAAAAGAAAATGTGGTACATATACACAGTGGAGTACTATTCAGTGGTGAAAAACAATGATATCTTTAATTTGCAGGTCAATAGATGGAACTAGAAAAAATCACTCTGAGTGAGGTATTCCAGACTCAGAAAGACATATATGGTATGTACTCACTCATTAGTGGATAGTAGATGTAAAGCAAAGGATAACCAGACTAATGGCCTACAGTTCCAGAGAAGCTAGCTAACAAGGAGGACCCTAAGAGGGTTGCATGGATTACCCTGGGAAGGGAAAATATATGAAATCTGAGTAAACTGGGACAAGTTAGTGGAATCAAGGATAGGGGATGAGAACATAAGGGAAAAGGAAGGTTGAGCTGGATCATGGACTGAGTGGAAAGGCAATGAAAGAGATATCTTCATAGAGAGAGAGATATCATGGAGTAATGCTGAAACCTGGTGCTAGGGAAGTTCCCAGAAATCCACAAGGATGATCTCACTATATACACCTAGCAACAGTGGAGAAGATGCCTGACCTATCCTACACTAGTAATTAGGTTACTGAATACCCTATCATCATAGAGCCTTCATGCAGAAATTGGTAGAATCAGATGCAGAGACCCACAGCTGAGCACTAGGCAGAGCTCCAGGAGTCCAGTTGAAGAGAGCAAAGAGTGATTACATGAGTAAGAAGGATCAAGATCATGATGGGGGACTCTACAGAGACGAGCAAATCAAGCTACTGGGAACTCACAAACTGTAGAATAATAGCTGTGGTGCCTGTGTGGAACTGTACTAGGCCCTCCAAATAAGCAAGACAGTTGTGTAGCTTCTCCTGTTTAAGGCGCTGCTGGCAGTGGGACCAGGATCTATCCCTGGTGCTTCAGTTGGCGTTTTGGAAGCCATTACCTACAGTGTGACACCTTGCACAGCCTTGATGAGGGGAGAAGGGTTTGGACCTGCCTCAACTGAATGAGTCAGGTTTTGCTGACTCTCCTTGGGAAACCTTATATTTTGGACGAGGGGATGAAGGATAAGTTGGCTGGAAAGGCTCTAGAGGAGTGGGAGGAGGGATGACAGAGTTATCTGTGGTTGGTATGTAAAATGAATTTACAATTTTTTAAATGAAAATTATTGTTTTCTCTATCCACTGACCTTAAGCACACTAGGAAAATTATCATGGCTAAAGTCTCATCCACAGTGGCCTCAGAAATATAGGAATAAATATAATGGCGGTATAAAACCTCTGCAATAAAAACTTTAAATCTTTGAAGAAAAAGATTGAGGAAGACACAAAAACTGAAAAGACATGCTAATGGATTGGTATAATAAGTATTGTGAAAATAAACATTTGCAGACTCAATGCAATCCCAATCAAAACCCCCATAACTTTTTCACAAAAAAGTCCTAAAATCCATGTGGAACAGCAAAAGACCCTAAGTATCCAGAGCTATCCTGAGCAAAAAGACCAATGCTGCAAGAACTGCAATTCCAAATTTCAAAAATATTACAGAGATAAAATAATAAGAACAGTATTGAGTTGAGTATTGTTCTTTCCAGGTCTGTGAAGAATTGTGTTGAGATTTTGATGGGGATTGCATTGAATCTGTAGATTGCTTTTGGTAAGATTGCCATTTTTACTATGTTAATCCTACCTATCCATGAGCATGGGGGATCTTTCCATTTTCTGATATCTTCAATTGCTTTCTTCAGGGACTTACAGTTCTTGTCATACAGGTCCTTCACTTGTTTAGTTAGAGTTACCCTGAGGTATTTTATATCATTTGTGGCTATTGTAAAGTGTGATGTATCAAGCTTACTCAAGAAACAGCTATACCACTCTTGGGCATATACCCAAGAAATGCTCAATCATACCACAAGGACACATGCTCAACTATGTTCATAGCAGCATTATTTGTAATAGCCAAAACCTGGAAACAACCTAGATTCCCTTCAACTGAAGAATGGCAAAATAAAATGTGGTACATATACACAATGGAGTACTACTCAGCAGAGAAAAACAATGACATCATGAGGTTTGCAGGCAAATGGATGGAATTAGAAAATATTAACCTGAGTGAGATAACCCAGACTCAGAAAGACAAACATGGTATGAACTCACTCATAAGTGGTTACTAGATGTAAAATAAAGGATAACCAGATTGCTGCTCACAGCTCTAGGGAGGCAACCTAGTAAAGAGGACCCTAAGAAACACACAGGGATCACCCAATGACAGAGAAATGGATGAGATCTACATGAGCAAACTGCGGGTGAGTGGGGGTTAATGGAGGGCAAGGATCCGGGGAAAGAGACCTTAGGGGAGCAGGAGGTCCCAGCTGGATCATGAACAGAGTGGGAAAACAAGCAAAGAGATACTATGATGAATGAAGACCCCATGGGAATAGAAAGAAGCAGAGTGCTGGAGAGGTCCCCAGAAATCCACAAAGATACCTTCACTATAGACCACTGATCAAAAGAGTACCTGAGCTGACTTACTCTGGTGATCAGATGGCCTAACACCCTAACTGTCATGATAGAACTCTCATCCAGTGACTGATGGAAGCAGATGCAGAGATCCACGGCCAAGCCCCAGGTGGAGCTCCAGGAGTCCAATCAGCAAGAGAGAGGAGGGATTATAGGAGTAAGAGATATTGAGACCAGGATTGGAATTATCCCTCTGGATAAGTGAGTCAGATAATTAGCTTGAACTGTTTAGGAGAGGCCCCCAGGCAGTAGGACCAGGACCTGCCTTGGCACATGAGCTGGCTTTTTGGAACCTAGGGCCTATGCTGAGACACTTTGTTCAGCCTTGTTGTAGGGAGAAGGGGACTGGATCTGCCCCAATTGAATCTACCAGGCTGGGTTGACTCCCCAGGGGAGATCTTGCCTTGGAAGAGGTGGGAATGGCAGGTGGATTGGGGGGAAAGCTAGGGGGGGTGGGAGGAGGGAGGACAGGGGAATCCATGGCCGATATGTAAAATTTAATTAAATATAAAGTAAAAATATTTATAAAAGAACTGTATGGTTCTGGCACAAAACAGACTTGTAGACTAAGGGAACAAAATGAAAGATACAAAATATGAATACACATCATTATATCCATCTGATATTTGACAAAGATGATAAAAGCATGCACTGGAGATGAGACTTCTTCCACAGCTGCTTCTTGGAAAATGGAATATCAACATGTGCAAGAATGAAATTAGACCAATATCTATCACCCTGAATAAAAACTAACCACAAGTGGGTCATTATACACAAATTTTCTTTGGAATTCCAGCTCACAATTACTGATACAGAGACTTCTTATTAGTTATAAAACTTTGTCATTAACTTAAGCCTGTTTCCAACTAGCTCTTAAAATGTAAATTAATCCATTTATATTCATCTATGTTTGGCCATTTTCAAGCATAACATTTCAGAGGTTTTCTCAGTCTGGACCTGTCTTTATGCATACCATGGCTCCAGGAAAATATTGCAAAGACCTTCCGTGCATCTGCAGGTTCCCTCTATGGCTTTGTTAAGCACAAGGTGCTGGTAGCTGGCTCTGTTCCACTTGAGTCCTTGAGATCAGAGCCTGATACACATGGACACCAGCAGGGAGCCATGCCTACCTGCCCGACCTCTGGAAAGTTACTGATCCCACTCTGAGGTTGGCAGGAAATCAGATCAGGGTGGGCCACTGGGTAAAGGCACTTGCTGCCAAGGCTGACATGCTGACCTCAATTCCAATATTCAACTTCATGGAATTAGAGAATGAATTCCCTTACTTCTTCTAACCTCCATACCTGTAACAGAAGCATTTTCTTACCCATACACTGATGTATGCATGAGTAAAAAACATACACATATATTTTCTCTCTCTTTCTCTTTCTCTCTCTCTGTACTTTTCTCTCTCCTCCTCTTTCCAATATATAAAATGCATAATTAAATGTAAATTAAAAGTCAAACTGAGGCATTAGACTATATTGTTATCTACCAACATGACATTCCTTCAAATCAGTGCCCTTGAGTCATCATTAATTCATTTATTCATTCAATCACAGGAGTTTGAGCCTTTTCCAGGCACTGGAATATTCCAAAATAGCAGGGACATTCTGTCTATACAAAGCCCTGGTTGAAATGGACTAGAAAGCAGACAAACATCTAGAAGGTGAATTCGGCTCTTGTATAGAGCCACAAATGGAACATGGAAGAAAATGAGAAAGCAATGCTGTGGAAGTGTCTCAGGATTAAATAGCACATGCTGATCTCCCAGACTACCTGAGTTCAGTTCCCAGCACTTATGTGAGGAGGATTCTGAACCTCAGCTAACTCCAGAGGATGCCCAGGTGACTCCACACACCCTGGGCATCCACTAATCACCCGGGCATCTCCTTCTGAGACAGCATGGATAACACAGCTGCACCAGTTCTCAAGCATTTAACCAACTGCTCTGATGGTTTTATGATGTGTCACAGGATAGCCAGGATCCCAAAGGGGGGTGGGGGACAAGAGGCCAGAGTTCCTTCTGATGACTCCATGTTTTTAGGTATTAAGACTAGCAAATTGTCTCCTGGGGGCAAGCAATAACAGATGTTGCTGATCTGGACTGCTATACTATTTCAGTGTCAAGCCTTTTTCATATCTGAGGCTACCTTGTCACCATGGCAATATTCATTAGCAATGTGTCCTATCACTGGAAAAGAGACACAGAAAAATATGTGTACATCTGTCTCATGCATCATGGGTGACAGACAAGCTGTCTGTGTATGAACACGTATCCAGTGTCTTCACCCTGGAGGCTTTCTCAGGTTTATGTGAAGCAGGAACAGCTGTTTTTTTACAGAAGTCAATCTTGACCATTGACAGCTTGAGGAGATGTCTGTTCTGTGAAGTGAAAACAAATGGACAGTTAGATTTGACTCTAGAACTCAACTACCCAACTCTGGAGAATTTCTCCTATATTCCAGGACTCCAAGGCACACATATTGGACAGATAGTCATGTGTTTTATGTCATGCTGATATCACTACTCCAGAAAGGCAAAGGAAAGGGCTTTGCTTTGTACCTTGCAAAAGATCCTGTATCTTACCAAGGGCTCTCTCTGCTCAGAAAGACACTGAATTCAAACAACTCGAGCATCTGTCTCTCATATACCTCATTGTGCCCTTTAGAGCAGTAATTACTTTGGGGATTAGTCTTAGATCCTGGGTATTAGTAACAATTGTCTCATATAGAGACACTTAGCATCCCATATCCCTAGCCCAGATCTGCCAAACACATTTGTCCCTTCCAGCCAGAGTTCCAGCTAGTTCTTGCTCACTACCTTCTTTCAGTCAGATCTCCTTCTGAAAACATCTACCTGGGTGTGTTGGAGAGATGGTTCAGTGGTTAAGAGGACTGATTGCTCTTGTAGAGGACACTTGTTCTGTTTCCAGTACAGGCATGGTAGCTCATAACCAGTCTGTAAATCTATTTTCAAGGGATCCAATTCTTCCGTTTGGCTTCTGTGGGTACCAGGCATACCTGTGTTGCACAGATATACAGGTAGAAAAATAACCATATGCATGCCAAGAAAGAAAGAAGCAAAGAAAGAATGAAAGAGAGAAAGGAAGAAAAAAAAGAGAAAGAAAGAAAAAAGAAAGGAAGGAAGTAGGAAAGAAGAAAGAATTAAAGGAGGAAAGAAAAATAAAGAAAACAGCCACTTGATTTTCTTTTTTAATTTAATTAATTTTTTTTCATTTTACATAACAACTACAATTCCCCATTCCTCCTCTCCTCCCACTCTTTCCTATCTATCTACCCACATTTCAACCCCCAGCCACTCCTCAGTTATGGTAAGGACTCCCATGGGGAGCTGACAAAGTCCGGCATATCAAGTTGTTGCAGGACAAAGCCCCTTCCCTTTTTATTAAAGCTGAGTAAGGTATCCCTCCATAGAAAATGGGCTCCAAAAAGCCAGAACATGCACTAGGAATAATTTCTGGTCCCTGTTCCATGGGCCCCAGAAACTGACCTTGCCACACACATTCAGAGGGCCTAGTTCTGTCTCATGCAGCTTGTGCAGCTGTCAGTCCTGAGTCAGTGAGCTCCCACTAACTCAGGTCAGCTGTCTCTGTGGGTTTTACCATCATGATCTTGACCCCAACCCCAACCCCCACTTGTAATCCCTCCTCCCTCTCTTTGACTGGACTATACATGCTCAGCCCAGTGCTTAGTTGTGGATCTCTGCCTCTGCTTCCATCAGTTACTGGGTGAAGGTTCTGTGATAACAATGAGGGTAGTCATCACCTTGAGTACAGAGATTCGCCTGTTAAGGCACCATCTCCACTAATGATAGGATTCTGAGCTATGGTCATCCTTGTAGATTCCTGGGGATTTCCCTATCACCAGGACTCTCCCTATCCTCATAATGACTCCATCTGTCAAGATATCTTTCCTTGCTGTCCCCCTTCATCCCTTCTACAACTGAACCTTCTTGTTCTCTCATGTTCACATTTCCCATCACCCCTCCCCGCAACCCTGCACTTGCAGTTTACCCAGGAGATCTTATCTATTTCCCCTTCCTAGGGCGATCTATTCATGTTCCTCTTAAGGTCCTCTTTGTTACCTAGCTTCTCTAGTATTGTGGATTGTAGCATGATTATACTTTGCTTTATGTATAATATCCACTGATGAGTGAGTACATACCATGTTTGTCTTTCTGAGTCTGGGTTATATCACTTAGAAAGTTTTTTATAGTTCCATCCATTTTTCTGCAAATTTCATGATGTCATGTTGTTTTGTTTTGTTTTTTTATTGTTTGTTTGTTTGTTTGTTTTTAACCGCTGAGTAGAACTCCATTTAATAAATGTACCACATTTTCTTTATCAGTTCTTTGTTTGAATGGTGTTAGGGACCATTTAGGCGTTACCCATCAGGTTTGCATAAAGAGAATGATTGTACCGTGGGACTGATTATAAGTGTGTGAGATGGTCTGCACTTGGCTGTGCTGGGGGATGGTCTTTTGCTCCACCCCTTGGCATTTCTTTAAATACCCTAGGGCAGAGACATTTAAAGCCCAATAGATTAGGATCCAGGCCCTCTGGAGGATATTCTGTATTTTCTATCTTTCTCTCCTCTATCCTTCTAACTAATATTTGCTATGGCTCCTACTCAAGAGTACTCTGAGGAAATGTGGAGGTGAAGGATGCCCCCCTCCACAGATTGTAACAGTGAACAGGAATAAATACAAAAAGGAATAGATAGATAGATAGATAGATAGATAGATAGATAGATAGATAGAGTGTGTGTGTACTTGATGAGAGTAAGAGTGAGGTCCTGCCAGTTACAGAAGAGGCATCAGTCGAGTTTTGTAGTAAAAAAAAAAAAAAAGTTAAATGTGGCAGGATTTTATCCTTGAGAGAAAAAAGAAAAAAACAGACTGGAAAGATGTCTGAGTATAAGGCTGTAGCACAGAAACTTCTCCATCAAGATTTCTCTTTCAGCTGGGCAGAGGTGGCACATGCCTTTAACCCCAGCACCCAGGAGGCAGAGCCAGGTGCATCTCTGTGAGTTTGAGGCCAGCCTGGACTACCAAGTGAGTTCCAGGAAAGGTGCATAGCTACACAGAGATACTCTGTCTCGAAAAAAACAAAAAAAAATCTCTTTTTGTCTCTCTTTTAATTTCTATCTATGAAAAATAGGAAAGTAGGAAATTATATATATATATAGAGAGAGAGAGTAAAGTAGAATAGGAATGAAGGAAAATGGCATTAAGACAACTTAGAATATGTTAAGCTACAAAACAGAGAAACTAGGTCTTTAATTTTCTAGCTTTGGGGCTATGAACACAAACTCAGGAAAAAAAATCTATCCTCTTTGAAAGAAAATCATGAAAAAGCAATGAAATGAATGAAGGAAAGAGTCCAAGACCTGAAAAGGAAAATAGAAAAAATGAAGAAGACACAAACAGAGGGAATGCTGGAAATAGAAAATCTGAGTAAACGATCGGGAACTTCAGATGCAAGTATAACCAACAGAATGTAAGAGATGGAAGAGAGGATATCTGGCGTTAAAGATACAGTAGAAGAAATAGATCCATCAGTCAAAGAAAACAGTAAAGCCAACAAAGTCATGAACCAAGATGTCAATGAAATGTGGGACACGAAATGACCAAACCTACAAATTATAGGGATAGAAGGAGAAGAATACCCACTCAACGGCACAGAAAATATATTCAACAAGATTATAGAAGAAAACCTTCCCAACTTAAAGAAGGACATGCCTATGAAGATACAAGAAGCCTATAGAACACCAAATAGACCCCCCCAAAAAGTCCCCTTGCCACATAATAATTAAACAAACAAATGTATGGAATAAAGAATATTAAGAGCAGCAAAGGAAAAAGGCCAAGTGACTTATAAAGGCAAACCCATCAAACTAACACCCGATTTATCAATGGAGACTTTGAAAGCCAGAAGGACCTGAACAGATGTAATGCAGACACTAAGAGACCATGGAAGCCAGCCCAGATTAATATACCCAGAAAAATTTCAATCATCATGGATGGAATGAACAAGACATTCCTAGACAAAGCCAGATTTACACAATACTTATCCACAAACCTAGTCCCACAGAAAACACTAGATGAAAATTCCAACCTAAGGAAGACAGATACACCCTGAAAAACACAGGCAATAGATAAAGCCAAAGTAGTAAACCCCAAAGAAGAGACTTACACACACACTACCATCAAAAAATAACAGGGATGAATAATCACTGGTCATTAATATCCCTTCATATCAATGGACTTAATTCACCTATTAATAGACATAGGCTTACAGAATGGATAGGAAAGCAGCACCCATCTTTCTGCTGAATACAAGAAACACATCTCAAATTCAAAGATAGACACTACCTAAGAATAAAAGGCTGGGAAAAGACTTTCCAATCAAATGGTCTTAAGAAACAAGCAGGTGTAGCTATCCTGATATCCAGGAAAACAGAATTCAAAATAAAATCAATCAAAAGAGATCAAGAAGGGCATTACATACTCATCACAGGAAAGATCGACCAAGATGAAGTTTCAATTCTGAACATATAAGCCCCAAATACAAGGGCACCCACATATGTAAAAGAAACATTACTAAAGCTTAAACCACATATAAAACTCCACACATTAATAGTGGGAGATCTCAACACCCCACTTTCACCACTGGACAGATCTCCCAAATCAAAACTTAACAGAGAAATAAAGGACTTAACTGATATCATGACCCAAATGGACCTAATAGATATCTACAGAACATTTCATCCTAACAAAAAGAATATACCTTATTCTCAGCGTCCCATGGAACCTTCTCTAAAATCAACCAAATACTTGGCCACAAAACAAATCTCAACAGATACAGAACAATTGGAATAACCTCCCGTGTTCTATCAGACCACCATGGTTTAAAGTTAGATTTCAACAACAACAAAAACTACAGAAAACCTACAATCTCATGGAAACTGAATAATGCTCAACTGAATCACCAATGGGTTCAGGAAGAAATAAAGAAAGAAATAAAGACTTCTGAGAGATCAATTAAAATGAAGACATGACATACCCAAAATTATGTGACACTATGAAAGCAGTGGTAAGAGGGAAATTCATAGCACTAAATGTCCACATAAAGAAGTTGGAGAAATCTCACAGTAGTGACATAACAGCACACCCGAAATATCTAGAACAAGAAGAAGCTAAGTCTCCCAGGAAGAATAGATACCAGGAAATTATTAAATCAATAAAACTCCAATTCTGGGGAAGCCAATGCCTCTACTGGACTCTGCATGCATTACATGCAGGTGGTACACAGACACACATGCAGGCATAACATTGATGGACTTTAACAAACCATGTAATATTCTTTGAAAAATAAATTAATCCTAAGACTAGGGGGAAGCGAGAGGAATCTTGGTCTCTTTGCATTTCCTGGATTGCTAGGCCTATTTCCTAAGCAGGTGTGATCATCCCTTAGCTACAGTGAGGGTCTGGGTGGTTCTACAGAATATGGTGGAGCAAAGCAATGTGACATGACCTCATTTCAATTAGTGCTCCTGAAGAAGTCATTCACAGAGTATGGAATAATATTCTCAGGTTTCTGAATTGTTCAACCTGTCTGCTTTCAGATGTGCTCACAATTAAGAGCACTTTGTGGGTGCACCTCCCTTATCTATTTGCTACCGCGAGAGTCCCTAGGCCATATCTTTCTTATTTTATTATTATAAAATTTATTTTACTTTCATATATGCATATGCTTATGTACATACTGTGGAAGAGCATTCTGAGGCCAGGGGATTTTGTGGAATCCCCTAGAGCTGGAGTCACAGAAGGTTGGTTGTGAATCCACCTAACATAAATCCTAGAAACTGAACTCAGGTTCACTGGAAGAGCAACAAGTGCACTTAACCACTGAGCCATCTCCCCAGGCCTCCTTTTTCATTTTCTTGGTCTGTAAATGGGAAAATTCTACTGCAAAAGTATGAACGTTATAAGACATGAGGGAGTCGTGTCTATCCCTCTACAATGTAGGATCTGGGGATTGTCTCAGCATGTCAGCCTTAGCAGCAAGTGCCTTACCCACTGAGTCATCTCTTTGGCCCACCCTGGTTGTGCTATCACTTAGAGGATCATCCTATCACAGTTGAGAGCAGTAGTCTTCAAAACATAATGGCCAATTGTGATTAACTTGGAGTAGGGAACATTCTGGCATTTCCCAATCTTTTTAACATTTCCTTATCAACAAGAGCTTCCTGCTGTCTCCCTCTGTCCTCTCTCTGTACTCTGCAAGCACAAACTCTGAGGCCCCTCTCAAGCTCTTATCTTAAGAAATTACAACTATTTTCTGAGTTCCCCTTCTCTGACCCACCATCAACTCACGGTCACCTCACCTTTGTGTGAGGACACAGGGCTGCAGTGTTAGGCCAGATTCCCACAATCTTAATTAGGCCACATCTCCTGCAGCCCACTCTAGGACAGGGTGTAGCAGCTGTCTGTGCTGTGACCTGACTACTCTCAGTTTACAACACCTGGCTCCTCCATGCTCCTTGTCACTTACACTACACTGAACTATGTCACATGGTATGAAATTCCCCATCACTGCTAAAAGGTTATAAAAGATCAGACATGTCCTTGGTTCTGGGGATCAATAGAGGGTGTTCAGAAGAGGCTCCTCAACTTCCCTCCATGATCACTCACAGGGTAGCTATTTCTCATTCTCTCTCTCTCTCTAATGCTCTCTTATTTTCATTCTTAATTTAAAGATTTTAAAAGTACTTCTTTTAGAATTTTTCCACATGAATATTTTATTTACATTACATACTTTCCACCCAACTGTCTCCCACCCTACCTCCTCCTAGGATTTGACTCCTTCTCAACTTCATGGATATTTCTTTAATTATGATTATTACTACATATATTTGTGTATAAATCAATAAGTATATAAATGCAATCTGTTAGGTCCATTTAGTGATATCCATGTGCATATGTGATTGTGGTTGACCATGTGGGATTAGATCACTTATCTGAATCTCTGGAGAACACTGACTCTCCCTCTCTCCAAACTCATTAATTATCTGGAACTCTTTAAGTAGGAGTGGAATCTCTTGAGATTTTCCCATGTATCCTGCTATGTCAATTGGCGTTGTCATTTTTCAGGTCTATTTATGCAGCCATATCATTGAATTTTCTTCTGTGTACCTTCCCCACAATATATAGAAGACACAATGTCACAGTAGACATCCTTGCATTCTGCCTCTTTCAGTATTTCCAATCCTTTTCTGAGGTGTGCCCTTGAACATCAAATGAGGGGGTTGTGTTATAGATAGATCAGGTTGGACTGGAAACCCCATATTGTGTCTCTTAGTTAGGGTTTTTTGCTGTGAAGAGACATGGAGGCCATGGCAACTCTTACTAAGGAAAACATTTAATCAGGGCTGGCTTACATTTTCAGAGTTTTAGTACATTATTTCTTAACAAAAACATATACAGGCAGGCTTGGAACTGGAGAAGGAGCTGAGATTTCCACATCTTGATCCTCATGCAGCAGAAGGAGACTGCACACAAAGTGACATGACTATGTGAAGCTTCAAAACCTGCCCCCACAATGACAAACTTCCTCCAACGAGTAGACAAATACCCAAACAAGGCCACACCTCCTAGAAGTGCAACTCCCTAAGGGCCAAGCATCCAATGCATGAGTCTCAGGGAACATTCCTTACATACCACCTGTGGTGATATATTTGGTGGCCTAATAATAATTACCCAGAGATCAAAGAAGCAAACAATTCCCAGCCACCACCTCTTACATCACCAACTACTCAGCTTGAAAGAGCCTCACCAATAGACCTCTAGCCGAATGAGCTTCCTCAGCCAAAAAGGCTTCAGCCAAAAAGAGCCTTTAGCTGAAAGGGACACTTCTGTCAAAAAAAGCCTTTAGTTCCTGTCTCCTCACACTTTATATACCTTACTCCGCACAGCCCAGCCATCACTTCCTGGGATTAATGGTGAGTGTGCTTCCCAGCACTGGGATTAAAGGTGTGTGCTATCACTGCCTGGCTCAGTTTTCTCTCCTAGACTGAGTCAACCTCGTGTAGTTCAGGGCGGCTTTGAACTCACAAAGATCCAGGTGAATCTCTGCCTCCTGAGCACAAGGATTAAAGGTGTGTGCTACCACTGCCTGGCATTTATATTTAATCTAGTGGCTTGTTCTGTTCTCTGATCTTCAAATAAATTTTATTAGGGTACAACCACCAAGCATTGTTCACTGCATTTGAATTCAATTTGGATTTCTTTGGTGACCTCTATGCAAACAACAAAACAAAACAAAAAACACCCTTCAATGGGCTAGAGTGACATTTGTACATTTGTCTGTGGAAATAAGGATGTGTATTTAGCATGAACCTAGGAATTAAACTGGTTTAGGAAAGTGGCCATTATAGGTTCTCCACTAGGATGCATAAAATTAGTATCCATGTACAGCTGATTGCATTCCAATACCAGCTGTGATTTCTCTTCTTTTGTGCATTCTGGAGTCCATTTAGACAGCCTCTGGTTACCTGCAAGAGAAAACAGACACTCTCACACATTTAGGAATATCTTTCCATGCTGGCCATTCTTACCATTTGTAGGGAGCTCAACTGGGTAGGACAATTAATTGTTTTCTTCTGTTATCACCTTGCATGGAATCTTTAAGTACAATAAGGTCTAGTCCCCAGAGAGGAGGGTTCTGCATCAGATACAGCTAGATTCTGCTGTATTCATGGAGCATTTCCTTATCCAGTCAACATCAGAGGCTTCCTTTGGCAGCAGATGGGAAGAGAACAGATGCAGACACCCACAACAAACACCATGTGTGTAGGGTAAAAGGAAGTACTATAAGGTGTACTCCTCAGAGAAGAGATTTCTTCCTCAGATCCAGCTAGATTCTGCTGTATTTGTCTATCATTTCCTCATCCAGTCATCATCAGAGAAGCTTCCTTTGGCAGCAGATGGGAAGAGAATAGATGTAGACACCCACAACAGATACCATGTGTTTAGGGGGAAAGGTCAGCCAAAGAACACACTCTGATGCTGAAACCTGAGCCAAAAAGTTATAACAGGCCAGTGAAAGAAAAAAGAGTCAAAGAAATACACCCTGACACTGACCAACTCAGTATGAAAACCAACTAATTCCAGAGCATAAAAACCACACCATCCTGGAGCACAAAAACCTGACCAATCTCTGAGCAAAAATTCCACTCAGTTTCTAAGGTTATCCAAGCTCAAGGATTCCAATCCAATCAACTCCTACCCTGAAAATCTTCACCCTGAAAAAAAATGCTGCCCCTAAAAAACTGTACCTATTCAGAGTGAAGCTGCCTTTTCCCACCATAGCAGAGACAGCTACACTCCTGGATTCCTCCCTACCAATAAATCTCTTGAATGAAGTTAGGGTGAAAACCTTCTTTCATCTGAGTGGAGCTGGGCAGAGAAGTAACAGCTTTAGCCTGAGCAGGAGCAGAACTGCTACATTTCTGCAGGGGGGCTCCCTTAGCAAAGCAGAGCAGAAGTGTAATGGCTCTTGGTGGAACAGGAACAGAATTGCTACATCTCTACAGGGAAACTCCCCTAGCAGTGTAGAGCAAAGCAGAGCAGGCTTGTAAAGGCTCTGCTGGAGATGAGTAGAACTGCAACATTCCTGCAGGGATACTGTGCCCCACTGGAACAGAGCTGCAGGTATTGCCTGGCTTCCTACCAGGATACCTTACCCTTCCAAGCTGTAGGTATTATCTGGTTTCTGACAGCCAGGAGACATTTCCGTTCAGAACTGCAGGTATCACCTGGCTTCCAACAGCCAACATACATTCCCCTTCACAGCTGTAACACTTACAGGTATTACTTTGATTCAAGTGGCCGGATAACTTCCCCTTCAGATCTGTAACACTTACAGGTATTGCCTGCCTTCTAATGGCTGGGATACATTTCCATCCAGAGCTGTAACACTTACAATGTGGACAGTCTAAATTAGAATGTCTCCATCAAATAAATCTATATCCTTAGAGCTCCAGGAATCCCTCAGAAGAGGAGGCAGAACCAGAATAAGAGCCAGAGAACATGGAGCACCCCAGGAGGACAAGGCACTACTAATTAACTAATCAAGGCACAAATGAAGTGATAGAGACCAAATCAGCATGCCCAGGGCTACACGAATCAGAAGCAAGTTCTCTGCATGTGTATTATAGCTATTACCTTAGTATTTTATAAGACTATTATGTCTGTTCTTGGGACTCTTTTGCTCCTGTTGGGTAGCAGGGTCCAACAACAATATGTTAGTTTTTGCCTCAACTTAATAATTTTTTTTTCATATTTTGTTATTATCTCTTGAGGCATAATCTTCTCTAAGGAGAAAAAGAAAAGTAGTGGAGCCTCCATAGTAGGGGATATGGAGAGGAACTGGGATGTGTTGAGAGAGTGGGAACTATAAACAGTATACATTGTGTGAAAAAAGAGTATAGTCAATAAAAGGGAGAAAGTTCATTCTTTTTAATTATTAAGAAATTTTCTGTTCATTTTACATACTCCACACAGGTACCCTTCTCCTCCCTCCTCCTGCCTCGCCCCAACCTTCCCCCCAACTACCCCTATTTCTACCTTCTCCAAGGCAAGGAATCTAATGTGGACTCAGCAGAGCCTGGTACATTCAGATGAGGCAGTTCCAAGGCCCTCCCCTTGACTCAAGACTGTGGATGGTGTTCCACCACAGGCACTGGGCTCTCTATGAGTAAACTGGAGTTGGTGAGGCAATGGAGAGTAGGTAATGGAGGAAGAGAACATAAGGGGATGGGATGATTGAGCTGGAACAGGGACAGATAAGAGAGCAAGGAAAGATTCAATGATAGAGGTATACATCAAGGAAACAGAGTGCTAGAGAATTTCCCAGGAATCTACAAGCATGACCCCGCCTTAGACTACTATAAATAGTGCAGATGGTGCCTAAACTGCCCTGCTCAGGTTATCAAGATGGGTGAATACCCTACTTTTCATCACCTAGCCTCCAACCAGTAACTGATGGCAGCAGACACAGAGATCCACAGCCAAGCATCAGCCAGAGCTCTGGGAGTCCATTTGAAGAGAGAGAGAAAGGATTATATGAGCAAGGGGAGTCAAGATCACAATGGGGAAATGTACAGAGACAACCAAACCAAATTAGTGGTAACTCATGAACTGTGGGCCAATACCTCTTGAGCCTCCATGGGACTGGACTAGGCCCTCTGCATAGGTGAGAGAGTTGCTTAGCTTGAACTGCTTAAGGGGCCCCTGGTAGTGGGATTAGGATCTGTCCCTGCTGTGTGAGGGGGCTTTCTGGAGGCCAGTGCTTATGGTGGGACACCTTACAAAAAGGTCATTCTTCAAAGTGATTAATGGCATTGACAACATTTTATCAGATTAACTTTGTTTTTAAAAGACTAACATTAACACTAGAAATAAAATTTGAGGCATCGCTGTCCATTTTTCATATTACTAAACTTTTCCTGATTACCCAATATTGATGGGGGTAACTGTAGACTGACTTACATGAAACAGACATATGTCCAGAGATTCAGCATCTACAGAGGTGGAAGCATGGAGAAACACAAAACTGATTCCATTTCTAAGTCATAAAGCTGAATCAATAAAGACCTTTGACAAATTTGAAGAATTGGTAATGATGAAAATGACAGGGGTAGAGGTTAGGCCCAAGAAGCAGGGGCGCATGTGGAACACCACAGCCAACTCAGTACTCAGTGGGGACACTGACCACTTTCCCTTGAATAAGAGGGTCAACACAAAAATGCTGTGGGGGCCACTTTTCTTCAGCATTCTCCTAAAAGTCCTAGAGAGAGCAATTAGGCAACACAAATAAATCAAATGTGGCCAGTTAATTGGCTGTAAAGTAGATCTCCAGATGATATGAACTTATTTTTGTAAAATCATAAAGATTCTACATATGTTTCTGGAACTGGTGAATGAACACACCCACCTGAGCTCTACTTCAGTAAACTAATATCTCCACAAACAATTAGATGTCCTGTTTTGTCACATGCATAGAGAAGCTGAGTAACAAGGAAGACTCAAGTGGGACCCATGTATCTCTCTGGGAAAAAAAAAGAAATAGAAAAGATATTGTAGATGGATGAGGGTTATGTGGGCATGAGAAGAGGAGGAAACAGTTGGGGGAAGGTGAGATAGGAGGAGAGAGGACGTGCAGTAATGACTGGACTAGAGGGACATTTTGTGAGCAATGTGGAAACCTACCAGAGTGTAAAATCCCTTGAACCTACAAGATTGACCCTAGTAAAGACTCCTGGGAGTGAGGGATAGAAGCCTGAACTAGCTATCTTCTATAACCACTTTTAGCAGTGGTATTGGGACACCAATCCAGACAGAAAACATTTGATCTACAATCTGTCCTTCATGAAATATGTACTGGTGTAATAGTGGAAAAGAATATGTGGGAGTGGGCAACCAATGATTGGCCCAAATTAATTCCAATGCCTTGAGAGGGAGACCAGATCTGACTCTGACTGGATGGCCAAGAATCAGAGGCTGGACAGTCCAAAAATTCAGAATAGACTCAAACATGACTAGAAAAACATTTCAATGAAATGATTACTAATAATATTCTGTTATACTAGTAGATCAGTGTCCAGCCTAAGAGTCATCCAAGAGGCATCATCCAGCAACTGATGGGAACAGATGCAGAGACACACCACCAAACACTTGGCTGCATCACAAGAACCTTAGAGAATAGGGGAATGGTGGATTGTAGTTACCAGAGGGAACAGGGACACAATGAAAACATCAAAGACAGAAATAATTAAGCAGGGCTTAGAGAGGAGCAAATGACTGAAGAGATAATCACAGACCCTGTGTGGGCTTTTCCTTGGGCCTCTGCATGTACGTTATGGTAATATAGATGGGTATAGTGGTAGTGAGTGACATCTCTGACTTTTTTGCCTGCCATTTGGACCATTCCTTTCACAGCTCTGATATGAGGGATTGTGTCAACTCTAATATAAATTGCCATGCCACGTTCTATAGATATCCCTGTAGGCCTGATCATTATTTGAAGGAAAACAGAAGAGGAATTGATCTCAGGGACAGAGGAAGTGGGATTTAGGGAGGAGTGGGGGAGGGGAAACTGTGGTCAGGATGTAATATATGAGAGGAAAATAAAAAAGGAAAGAAACACATATCATCAGGAAAAACACTCGTGCACAAGCTCCCACTGTGAATGCCACTCCCAGGATAAAAACAGTATGATCTGCCCTTACAAGAAGGATTTTACACCTGTGCATTAAACAAAATGTGGATCAAAGCTTTTTAGAAACCAGCTATGTCCACTGAAACAGGGCAGACCCTTCTCCTGTCATTCTTCCTCACTTCACAAAGATGGCTGGTGCTCAGGCAGCATTGGGCCTAGGTGAATCAGTTAAACAGGGAATGTATTTGAGCCTATGAGAGGATGTTTTTCTCTAAGCAAACAGTGCACTATTTTCATAGAAGACTCAGAGCATCCAAAACTTTGAGGGATCCTGAAATTAGTTCTCAGGAATTCTGAAGGATCACTATATACTTGAACCACAACCTAAGAACTTTGAATTTTTGTTTACCATATTGATGTCTTTATTTTCCTTTTAAGACAACCTCACTTTAAATCTTGGCCATCTTTGTACACAGGTGTATCCCAAGGTTGTAAGCATGAGTCACCATGCTGGCTGTACCTGATTAGACATTGATCAGTTTCAGCACATAACTTTTCTCCATTACGTACCCCATTGATAAGAAATTACTAACTCTACCATAAGATGAGAGGACAGGACACTACTCATCATGGCCAGAAGACTGGGGGGCTGGTCTTCGAACTGAATCGGTTGGAAACCTGACACTTATATTCTCCAGCATTCTCTCTTGTGGCAGAATCTATTCTGAGTCCACACTTTGTCGGGGACAGAGTCATACTCTCCGTGAGCTTCAAATTCTGGTTATT
Organism: Peromyscus maniculatus bairdii; assembly: GCF_049852395.1. Taxonomy (NCBI): domain Eukaryota; kingdom Metazoa; phylum Chordata; class Mammalia; order Rodentia; family Cricetidae; genus Peromyscus; species Peromyscus maniculatus. The sequence continues at coordinate 27,765,683 of NC_134852.1, read as the reverse complement.
GAAGATCCAACGGATAGAGATATCAGTGTCACGTGAAATGCAGGAGAAGGTCACAGATCTCTGCCCTGCGATTACAGTGTCAGTGATTCGTACAAAGGGCTGTGTCACAGACTCTGTGAAGAAAGAGTGGAGGGTACTTAATGACAGGAGTCCAGGGAGCTCAACCAGGCTGACTTTAGTTCAGACTTTATAAAGCTTCCAAGGGGAGAATTAGGAGTCATTACTCTAGACAGATCTTGTGTTGTAGATCTGCTGCCTAAGGAATGTGTGACCCTGATTCAGGCACTGTTTTCTGCATCTTAGTTTCCCTATAATAGCACACACAGAGCATGATCATTGCTATGTACTTAAATAAGCTTAGTTATGAGCAATGGTCTGACCATGGGATGGGGAGCTGCTCATATCAGCAGCATCTGCTACTATTAACCTGCAGAAGAGAATGTCCAAGGCTGGACCCCTGAGGAGAAGGCAGAATCTGGAGTATCTGCCTCCTCTGATTCTTCCCTCAGTGCCTTGACCTTCCTGTGAAGTCTCATAAGCCCATCAGAACAATAGGCTAATGGCCCAGACACCTGTCCACTGAGTCTCAGGAGAAGGAGAAGCTCAGGTGACCTACCTAACTGCAGCTGTCATGGCAGTACACAGCTGGTTCTACACTCTATGGGATAGTCCCATGACTGGAGTGTCAGTAAGCTTTACTCCCTGTCAACTCTCACAAGAAATATAAACAAACATATAAAAAGCTCCCCAGTGTCACCTTGTGTCCAGCTATGGGCAAAGTTTTGGAGTCAGGGTTTCCTGTTTCTCTCTGTGAGAATCCCTTTGGCTTCCTCAGCCAGGGACTGCCTGACATGCACAGATTCTTTATGGGGACGTGTGCTGGTGAGAGCACTACGTGTTTAGGCTGCAGCTGCTATCCTAGTGCTGATTTTACCCAGTACAGATCCTCTGTTCTGCAGGAAATGAGAGGTGAGGGGTTGTGATCTATTACAATTTGTCTACCCAATGTGTGTCCTGCAGTAGTGGCCTGTACCCCAGTGCAAGCACACAATGCAGTGGGGGAGATAGCAGGCACAGGCCAATCTTGACAGTTTACTGTATGAAGTTGGATAAGCCACATCCAGTAGTTGGAGACCAAAGAGAGTCACTTACTCTTTACATGAAGTTCCACCTCTGCTTTTTTAAATTCAGAACCTTTTGTTGAAAACCCTAGTGTGTACTTTCCATTATCTTTCACAGTGACACCCCGGAGCAACAGGGATCCATTATTGTACAACATCCATCCTCTTTTTCTGTATGTAGGAGACCAAGAAACAGAATTCCTGCTTCTGTAGTATTGTACAATTCTAGGATCCAGGTCGATATACCAGTAAAAGGCTTTCACATATTCTGGAAGATTATGAACTTCGAAAAGAACGCTTTCCCCTTCAGCAGGATACCGAGGCACTGGTTGGATTATGAGTGGGGAGGCAGTGAGAGGATTACAGAACACAGAAAGAGAAGCTGGGAGGGAAAAGAGAAGAAAGCCATCACACTGGGATCATTGTGCTTGGTGAAAAGATAGTAAAAACATCCTGAGCAGATGGATTTGTCACTCAGCCTAGATTTGCAGGTCTATGTCGGTGTGTGTGTGTGTGTGTGTGTGTGTGTGTGTGTGTGTGTGTGTGTGTAGCCCACTTAATGAAGGGCAGAAACATGACTTTCAAACAGTGACCCTGAAAGTGTCATCTCCCTTGCTTGGTACTGTCCCCTTTGTTATCTACATGGCTGTTCCCTCACTGCCCTCAGTCAGACACTGAACACATTCATGCACACTGGGGTTTGAGATGATGCCTCCCCTGAACTCAAAAGGCCTGGAACTTTCATGTTTTAGTTTATTCTTCAGTTTCTTTTGAGGCAACACTCAACTCCTGATCCCACCTAATAGATGCACTTGCTGCTCTGTCAAGTATCCCTTAGGTTTGAGGCTGTGTGCGGGATGTGAGCAGTCTCATTTTCAAGGCAGGCTCAGGGCTTTAAAAGGCCTGGGTACTAAGCTGTCTGGTTTTATGACAACTTGACACAGGCTACAGTCATTCTGCAAAACATGGCCTTAGTTGAAAATGCCACCAGATTGGCCTATGGGCAAAACTACAGTAAATATTTTTTTAACTCAGGATTGATGCAAAAGAATCCAAAGCAATGTAGGCAGTTCATGCCCTGGGATAAGAATCCTAGATGATATAAGAGCTGATTGCGCAAGTATAGAGAGCAAATAAATAGGAAGGACTCTTCAGTGGCCTCTAGACCAGTTCCTGGATTTTATTTATGACACTCTCAATTTGGAGTTAATAAATACCCCCAGTTTGACATGGATGTCCTAAAAACATTGTTCCCTACCAGCTTTGTAAGAGGAAAGCATTAGAAAAATGCTCCCCTGGATCACTTTATTCCAGCTTTGGAAAAATGACAGGATTCATGCCTCCCTGGTCTAGCGCTCTAAGAGCCTGGGCTGACTCTGACATCTTAGGCTGAGTTACTTTCCATCAAGGTCTTCCCTGATGCAGGTAGAATCAGAAGATGGAAAATGATCTATGGACATTTGTCCTGTGCTAACTTCTCAAACCTCCTCATGGGGACACAGTGTAGAGGGGAGGGAGACACAGGCTAAGCATGACAGTCCCATGTGTCCTAGCCCTACCCAGCACTGGACAATCACAGAGAATCACTTACCATCCACCTGGACTTTCACAAGTATTTCTTCTGTTTCCAGAAATTTTCTCTGAATTTGTATAAGGTACAACTCTTCCTGAGTGACACTGCGAAGCAGCAGGGTTCCATCGCTATACCATGTCTCTCTGCCAGTGTATGCAGGGCCCAGCTGAGTTGTTTTTTTATCTACCATATATCGGCCAACCTCAACTCTCGTGAATGTATTCATCCATTTGTACCAGATAAAGCCTACCATATTCTCCGGCAGATTGCGAACACGTAGAAAAACATTCCCCCCATGAGGAACACTGGGTGGCACTGACTCAACAGTGGGTCTGGGAGAGGGGGTAAGGCGTCCACAGGTCCAAAGAATATCTAGAAGGGAAGAGAGAGATTGATCTAAATTGGGACCTTAGTATTTGACTGACATGGGTCTCCCATGACAGTGCATTTGCTGGTTCCAAAGGTGCAGGACTTGGACTACTAAAAAGCATCCTGCCATCAGGAGGTCAAAATGCAACCTTTGTGAAATGCTTCTCAGCTACCTGGAGCTGAGCCTGGAACAGAGTTCTGAAACCAAGGCATCTTTGTTCTCATATCTCTGTGAGGACCTCAAATTTTTTTCTACCATGCCCAAAGTTGATTCCATCAGGGTCTTTCTTAAGGACACATTCCTATGAGAACCCCAAGACTCTATACAGAGGCTGTTATCCTGGGCTGAGTTACCCACCATCCATTAACTTGTCTGTAAAGTGAAGTCAAATAAAGGACTGTGATCTATTGTCATTATTCTACACCATGTGTGTCCTACACTGAATAATACAACCCATCATAGGGATGCAATGCAGAGGGGAGGAAGGCACAGGACACTCTACTGTGTGTGTCCAAATGGAATGAACGCCACCCAGAGCCCAGAATTCACAAAGAATTACTTACTGTTCACGTAGAGGTATGTGCCTATTTGTGACACAGTATCTGTGCGTCTATTAAAAGCTCGTAGAGAATAGACTCCTGTGTCATTCTGGTTGACATTTTGGATGAGCAGGGATCCATTTCCATACACTGTCTCTCTACCACTGTGAAAACGCCCTGGCACACTTAAGTTATTGTTTGGTATATATACTATGATTGCATCATTCATGCTCGTTCCCCCTTTGATCCAGGCAAAGGATAGAAGATTCTTTGGCAGATTGCGGACAAGGAAAAGGACGCTGTCTCCATTGGCCACATAGGGTGGGACAACTTCCACACCAAAATGATCAGTGGTGGAAAGGTGCCAGCAGGTTAAAATGGAGGCTAGTAGGGAACAGAGAGAAAGCATCAATATTGAGTGGATATGATCATCACTCTGCTTAGGTATGTGGATAGTGGTGTGACTACACTTGGTAGACATGAGCAACATGACGTCCATTCCTTCAGAACCTCTGACTGTGTTATTAACTCTCTTGGAATCCTCTGCTCAGGTATCTGCCTATATGCCCCTCACTGGGGTGAGTAGCAATGCCTCTCTGAACTCCTGCCCTGGAGAGTCCTCACTTTCTGTTATTTTTCTCTCTTCCCATTGTGATTCCAGTCAACCCATGACTTCATCTTGCAGATGAGCTGACATCAGGTCTGCTAGAACAAGGACATTGTGAAGACAGGTATTAGTCCAGTTAAGTTTCCAGAAAAGATTCAAACAAGAAAGGATAAAGGAAAAGAGATGGAAAGAAAGAAGGAAGGAAGGGAGGGAGGAAGGAAGGAAGGAAGGAAGGAAGGGAAAAAAGAAGGAATGAAGTAAGTAAGTAAGTGAGGGAGGGAGGGAGGGAGGGAGGGAGGAAGGAAGGAAGGAAGGAAGGGAGGGAGGGAGGGAGGGAGGAAGGAAGGAAGGAAGGAATGTTTCCCAATGGGATTATCTACATAGTTCCCAAATTTTGATATACATAATGTATATGCATATTTCTCAAAGCAGGTATCTCAATGTGTGCATGTGAAAGTGTGTGCCACAAAACTGTGTGGAGGGAAATGTCTCAGACATATGTGGGTGTATTTCACATCACCTGTGTGGACTGAGGGGTCTCATTTCACCCATGTGCAGGTGCATGCCACAGCACCTGTGTGGAGGGCAGAGAAGAGACTACAGGAGTCTGTTCTCTCCATCTGCCCTGTGGGAGCTAAGTGTTAAATCAGGTTTTCATGTCTCCACACAATGAGCCATTTCAAAGACCCATTCCTTCTTGAATTCTATTTGGAGTCACCCAGTCACAGTTTGGGACATCAATCTTCAGAACATTGCAGCCAATGTACTGACTATGGACACGAAGAGTTTGAAGCTTTTCTCTTCTCCTCATCACCTCCTACTGCTGAGAATCTCAGGCTGCTGAGCCTCTGTTCCTCACTGTACCTTCTGCCCCGTGACTGCAAATAGAAACCTGAGTCTCCTCTCAGGCTCCTGTCCTCTTTAGGACACTCTAGACTGCCTCCTGTTTTCTTTCCACCCACACAGTCAGAGAGTGGATACACTTACCTGTGAACAGGAGCCCTTGCCAGGGGGTGCATCCCTTGCAGGGAAACATAGAGGACACCTCCATCTTTCTTCTCACTGTGCTGTCCTCCCTCTGAGGAGAAGAGATACAGCTCTAGCAAGGTGCTCAGGCTTTGCTGTCCTTGTTTCCTTTTAGATGCGTTTCCTCTCCAACTGCAGAACTTCCCAGAACCCAATGGACTGTTGGTGGTGGGATCTATGTCCAAGGCACTGCTCAATCACTTCCACTCTCAGTGCTGTCCCGCATCCCTCTCATCTTCCCTTTATGATTCTCCTCCAATAAACATATTGAGCAACAAGGCTGATAAGCATCCCCATGCCCTCAGAGAAAAAATGGCTCATCCCAGGGCTGAAACTTGTTGTGTCTTGCCTTGGGTGTGTCAGCACCAGATGGAGCCTCCATCCTGCCTACGTGTCTTTGTGACACAGACACCCAGCTGAACCCACAGTCTGCTCTGTGTCCTCAATGCTTTCAGAAAATGGTATTTTTTAATCCTAGGAGGAAAGTGACAGAGATGTCTCTGAAGGCTAGAAAGAGATCAGCTGAATGATAACTAGGGATGAAGATGAATCTTTTATCACTAATGTCACCAGCCAAAGTTCTGAACTAGAAGCAGTCCAGGAGCACTTTTGTGAGGAGTCCTCAGGAGAAGAGGTGACCAACTGTCTTTGAAAGGACTGAAGGCTCCATCTTATTATAAAGGGTTTCAAGTCTACATTCCCGCAATTTGTGTTGGCTGAGCCGTGTGTCTATGTCCTCCCTGATCTTCCTGAGTCACCTTTCACCTTTGCCTATGTGATTCCTTGGTGGTAATTCTGTCTTCCCCTATGAGAGATGCCAGGATAGAAGGGGTTGTTCATGTTTTCCATGCGGAAAGCTGTTTTCAGAAAGAGCAAGCAGCCAGTAGGTGTGAGAAGAGGCTAGTGGGAGCTCTGGGTTAGTAGGGACTGGGAAGAAAACAAGTCTGCTATACAAGTTCATGCCTTGCTCAGGGAAGCAATTTTCTGACAGTGAATTGGGCCCTGATATCACCTCTTGGAGAGCACTGGGAGAAATGCAATCTCATGTCTAGGGTTAAGCAAGGTCAACAAGTCAACTGTGATCTGCCCTGATACCTTCAACACAGGTGGGATTCAGGGTCTGTCATTCTGCTCACTGTAGTCTCCAGAATTACTAATACCAACTAGGGTAGGATAGGTCTAGGCAGGGTTCCAGATTTGTCCTAGGAAGCCCAGAACTTAAGTTGGAAGCAATGTTATCCAGAGGATGCGCATCTTCAGGAGAAGTATTGTGGTCAGAAAATGTCAAAGTAAAATCCTTGGACATTTCTCTTCAGACTAAAAAGAGAGGACACAGCTGGGCATGGTGGTCCTTGTATGTACTCACAGCTCTTGGGAGGTAGAGGCAGGCAGATCTCTATGAATTCAAAGCCAGCCTAGTCTACTAAGCAAGTTCCAGGACAAATAGAGCTATTAGACAGAGAAACTTAATCTTGAATAAAAGGAGAGGATATTAATGTAGAGGCTGCACATGAATATCCTGGCCCATCACTGGTATCTAAATCCTTCCTTCTCTTAAACCACAAGGTTCCTTCACAAGTCTGCTCTTGAGTACAGGGAACATTGATTTAAATGGATGCATCATCTGCTCTTCCTGGTACACTTATCTATGTTTCTTTCTCTCATTAGAATTTTTAAAAAATGAACTGGGCAAAATCAGCTTAGGGGAGAGTAAGGGTCCATTTCCTTCTGGGGCTGTGTCATAGTGTAGCACTGAAGGAAATCAAGGAGAAAACATGCTACTTGCTGGCTCATTCACTGGCTCACTACATGGCTCATGCTTAGCTTTCTATCTCTTACAACCAAGGACCATCTGCCTAGGGATGGTGTTGAACACAATGGCATGGGCCCTCCTGCACTAACTAAGGCAATCCCTCACAGTCATGTCCACAGCCAGACCTGATAAAGACTCTGTTGAGACTCTTTTCCCTCAGGCAATGGTGGACTATATTAAGGTGGTAGTTAATGCTAACAAGCATACTGTTTCAAGGTGCTAAGTCCTCCTCCTCCACAGGAAGATTTCAAAGTGAGTCCCCCATTCTCCAACGGAGTATCCCTCTTTCTTTGCTGAGGTCATCACATGTCCTTGTGTCCACGGCCCCACACAGCTGGATCCTCAGAGCCAGGGCACAACTCAAGGACCTATATCCTAGGTTTCACTTTTCCCACTTACCAGATCCTGAGCCCAATGACACTGTGATGTCCACCACAGAAATTGTGAAGAAGTGAAACAATATCATCAAATTATGAGTTTCATACAGTCATTGGTTGGACACTCCCACAATTTTTGTGATACCTTTACCACAGCACATCTTATAGAAAGGTGAATTGTAGTTCAAAATTATTGTGGCTATGTTGGTGTCCCAATCACTCCATTCTATATCCCCATTATTAGTAGTTTTAGCTAGGATCACATTCCTAGATTCCTTGGAATTTCAGTTACACTAGATTTCTAGCTCCTCTCAGAGATATCACCAGATTTCAGTTGTCTCTCCCAGTATTTTCTCTACCTCTCTCCGTCATACCCTCACAAGAGCCCTCCTGTCCCAATCTCCACACCCCCACCCAGATTCCAGCCACTTTTCACCCATTATGTGTATTTTATTTCCACTTCATAGGTGTGGCCTTGTTGGAGGAGGTGTGGTCTTGTTTGAGAAAGTGTGTCACTGTGGAGAGTGGCTTTGAAGTCTCATATATGCTCAAGCAACACCCAGTGAGAAAGACCATTTCCTGTTGGTTCTACATCAAAATATAAGGATTCTCAACACCTGTTCCAGAACCATAATGACACCACGATGTACCCTGATGATAATGGACTAAACTTCTGACAATGTAAGCCACCATATGAAATGGTTTTCCACTATAATAGTTGCCATGGTCAACTTTTCTTTTCCCAAAAATAAAAACCTAGTTAACACAGGTATGTCCCTTGTATCCCTGACCTCTTCAAGACTTTTATCATGAAGGGGTATTGGATTTTATCAAATCAAAATCATTTTCAGCATCTAATAAGATGATCATGTGTTTTCTTTTCTTTTTTTTTTTTTTTTTTTTTTTTTGGTTTTTCGAGACAGGGTTTCTCTGTGTAGCTTTCCGCCTTTCCTGGAACTCACTTGGTAGCCCAGGTTGGCCTCGAACTCACAAAGTTCCGCCTGCCTCTGCCTCCCGAGTGCTGGGATTAAAGGCCTGCGCCACCAACGCCCGCTTGTGTTTTCTTTTCTTTCAGTGTGTTTGTGTAGTAGGTCACATTGACAGATTTTTGTATGCTCAACCATCCTTGTATCTCTAGAATGAAGCCCAGTATATCATGTCCAATGATATTTTTAATGTGTTCTTGGATGTGGTTTGCAGGTATTAGTTTAAGAATTTTTGAATCTATGTTCATGATCGAGATTGGTCTGTAATTCTCTTTATTTGTTGAGTGTTTGTGTGGTTTGAGTATCAGGGTGAATGTGGCCTCATAAAATGAATGTGGCAATGTTCATTCTGTTTCTATTTTGTGGAATAATTTAAGGAGCAATCATCTTAGCCCTTTGAAATTGGTAGAATTCTGTGCTAAAATCATCTGGCTCTGGGCTTTTTTTTCATGGGAGAATTTTAATGAGTACTTCCATTCCTGGGAGAATATAACTATATTTGAATTGTTTACTTGATCTTGATGTAACTTTGTTAAGCACTATATATTGAAAAAATGTCCATTTCTTTTAGATTTTTACAATTTTAAAGTTCAGGTTTTTGAAGTATGACCTAATGATTCTTTGTGTTTCTTCACTATCTGTTGTTATATCACCATTTTTATTTTGCTTATGTTAAATTCAATATTGATTCCTTGCCTTTTAGTTAGGATAGATAATGGTTTGTGTAGGGTAAAAAAGCCAACCAAAGAAACACAACCTGACCCTGAAACCAGAGCCAAAGAAACACACTCTGCCCTGACCAACAAAGCACGAAAACCAAGCAATACTTGAGCATGAAATCTAAGCCTGTCTAAGCTCAGGGATTGAAATCTCCCCAATTCCTACCCTGAAATTCTTCATCTGGAAAAACTAGGCCACTAAGAAATCCTATATAGGATCTGTAACTGTTTAGTTTAAATCTGCCTTTTTCTACCCTGGCAGAGGCAGCCACCCTCTAGGATTTCTTTCTCCCAATAATTCTCTTGAAGAAAGCTTGAGTAATAACCCTTTTCACCCCAGTGGATTGGGGCAGAGAATTAATAATTTTCATTGGAGCAGAACAGGGCTGTAATTGCTCTTGCCAGAGAGGAGCAAAACTGCTACATTTCTGTGTGGAAACTCTCTTAGCAGAGCAGAGAGGAGCTCTTCGAACTCTCACCTGAGAGGTTTAGAACTGATACATTCCTACAGGGAAACCAACCTCCACTGGAAAAGAGCTGTGGACACTGCCTAGCATCCAGTGGCTAAACTGTGTTTCCCTCATTGAACCTTGCCAAAATTAACCACATATTTGATCACAAAAGCAAGTCTCAACAGTTACAAGAAAATTGAAAAAAAAAACATAGAACCACTCTCTACTGGTATATGACACTTACAGTTTGTCTCTCTTGTTGATTTTCTCAAAGAAACAACTCTTGGCTTCATTGGTTCTTTGTATTGTTACCTTTGTTTCTATTTTATTGATTTCACCCCTCACTTTGATTATTTTCCGCTGTCCTCTGGTCCTCACGGTTATATTTGCTTGCTTTTGTTCTAGAGCTATGAGGTGTGCTGTTAAGTTGCTAGTTTGAGCCCTCTCTAATTTCTGTATGAAAACACTTAATGCAATGAACTTTCCTGTTAGCACTGCTTTCATTGTGTGCTATGACTTTTTGTATTCTGTACATTGATTTTCACTAAATTCTAGGAAGTCTGATTTCTTTCTTCATTTCTTCTTTGACTCAGTGGTAAGTCAGTAGAGAGTTGTGTACCATTCCCATGACTACGTAGGGTTTCTGTTGACATTAAAATCCAGATTTAACTTATGGCAATCTGAAAAGATACATGAAATTTTTTCAATTGTCTTGTATTTGAGGAGACTTGCTTTTGTGACCAAGTATGTAGTCAGTTCTGGGAAGGGTCAATTATGTGCCGAGAAGGAGTTATATTCTCTTGTGACTTGCTGAAATGTTCTGTCCATATTTTAGGTTCATTTGAACCAAAACTTCTGTTAGTTACATTATTTCTCTGTTTAGTTTCTGACTGGGCAACCTGTCTATGGATGAGGGTGTGGCACTCAAGTCTCACACTATTAGTGTGTGGTCTTCACTATTTGATTTGAGTTTAGTAATGTTTCTTTTACAAATGTGGATGCCTTGCATTTTGGGTATAGATGATCAGAACTGAGATGTCTTCCTGGTAGATATTCCCTTGAATGCTTATGAGATGACATTAATTTTGTTTGATTAATTTAGTTTTGAAGTTTGTTTTGCTAGATATTACTAAAGCTGCACCAGAATGCTTCTTAGGTAAATTTGATTGGAAATTTTTTCCCAACCATTTACTCTGAGACACTGTCTATCATGGATTTTGATGTGTGTATCTTATATGCAGCAGAAGGATTCATGCTGTTTTTGCAACCATTTTTTTATCCTGTATCTTTTTATTGGTGAATTGAGTCCATTGATATAGAGATATTAATGACCAGTAATTTTTTAATCCTGTTTTTTTTTTTGTAGATTGTGGTGCTGATAGTGTGTGTGTGTGTGTGTGTGTGTGTGTGTGTGTGTGTGTGTGTGTGTGTGAATGTGTGTACGTGCGTGCGTGTGTGGACTTGCATCCTGGATTTTTGTGTTACTTTTTTAGATTTAACATTTTCTTTAACTAATAAATTTAAGTGTTCTATAATAATCTTCAATGCCTGAAATACTCTCTTCCATCTGTTGTATTCTGATGATGATGTTTACATCTCTAGTTCCTGTTTGCTTACTCAGATATTCCATTTCCACAGTTCCCACAGCTTCTGTTTCCTTTGTTGCTTCTATTTCATGTTTCAGGTATTGAATAATTTCCTTCACTAGGTTGTTTGTTCTTTCTTGGCATTATTAAGGAATTACTATATTTCCTACGATTACAATTACCTTTTCCTAAATTTTTTTAAGTGTGTTTTTCATTCTTTTTAAAGGAACACTATCATCTTCTTAAAGTTGTTTTTAATATCATTTTCTTGTGCTTTGACAGAATTGGAATATATAGGTCTTGCTATCATAGAATAGCTGGGTTCTAGAGGTGACATATATCCTGAGTGTTGTTCATTGTATCCCTGCACTAATGCTCAGGCATCTGGGTTTGGGATAATTAGGCATAGGACTTTATTTCTATTTGTTTTTCTACAAAAAGTTTTTCTTTGTAGGATTGGTTTTTGCTCCTTGATTTCTGCTTCCTCATTGGTCTTCTGGTCTTTGCAGCCTAGATTTCTGGTGGCCAGCATGACCACTGATCTAGTAGGGAGCCTCTGTCCAAGTTGAAAGCTTGGTGTTTAGTGAAGCAGGGGTGTCTCTGTCCTTCTGACTGGTTGGCCTATATCTGTTTTTTAGATTGGTGTGGACTGTACATCAATATCAGAATTCAGCAAGAATTGATGACAGAAACAGAAATTAAGGTGGGTGATGAGCTGGGAAACATTGGGTTGTGGGATGGGACTTTGGGAAGAGAAGCTAGGGAGTGGGGCAGTTCATTAGACAGATGGGTCACTCATTTATTCATCTGATTGGTGTAGCCTGTACTTCAAGACTCTGTTCCCCCACCCAAAGATGACTTTGGGCTAAATCAAGGTGACACCAAATGCCAACTAGGACACTGTTTTAATCTGTTACATGCTCATCCTCTACAGAGAGAATCCATATGAAGTTCTCCATTCTCCAAGTGAGCCTCTGATTCTGTTTGTTGTGGTCATCACAAGCGTTTCTGTCCACTCAGGGTACAGGTCAAGAACATCTTCCCTGAGCCTCACTTTTCCCACTTCCCATATCCTGTGCTCAGGGATAATGTTATGTCCACCACAGACACTGTGAATAGTTAATAAATCAGCATCATCAAAACAGAAGTTTTATCTTGACTCGGGAGAGACCCCCCAGGCATGTTCATCACCTGTCTCTTTGCATTCATTGGAATCAGACCAAAAGCCAATTAATAGCTAGAAAGGACAGGAGTTGGGAACATTTGGATTAAAGGAACATGAGCATAGTTCAAAGCTTTGCATAATCCTTCTGGGTCATGGCATTCATAAAAGCAAATGTATGGGATAGAAATATTTGAGTTAACTATAGGAAAATCTACTTGAGTATAAGGTCAAGTATACAAAGAGACCAATTGCTCACTGCCTGGAAAGTTCTTCACTCCTGGGGAAATACCCCACTTCACATTCCAATACCATTCCAAGGTGATCCAAGAGAAATCAGAGATGCAAGGAGAGGAGGAAAAATCATAACTGGAATGTCATGAGAAAACTAGGATTTGTTCATGCCTGTGACACAGGCTGAGAATTATTTTCTGTATCTATCCATAAAACCAAGGCCTGACCCCAAAGCTTGATGTCATTTAAAGGATCCACTTCAAAGATTCATAATTCTCTTCATATAGGTCCTACAGACACAAACATTCTAGTTCTCCACAGGGGATACATAGGACATGCAATTATTAATAGTGATGTTGGGGAGAAAGTTCTCTTGGCAGGATATCTGGGGTTTTCCTTTGATAAGCCTGTAGCACAGTGTAGGTGGGTTAAAGGCAACATTTGAGGGGAAGTTGAGGGTTGACTCTGGATGCAAATGAATATATCTAAGAGGGATATGACCAGGTTGTCTGAACCATCAGGAGCAAACAGAATAAAGCACATGTGGAGTCAGCAGTAGGAAAGGGAAATCCTCTTCTGTAGAAGGTTATAGTGTCTGGACAGTAACATTGGTTGAGCACTGCACACCCAGCACCGGTGCAGATGAGTAAACAAGTATTGATGGAGCATGCATAAGACCTGATATATCTCCAGATACACAACACAGCCCTAGGACAATATCATGTGTCCACTGAGCCTGAGTCTGAGATGTCCATGTCTCCATCATCCTGAGCCCCTCTAGGTAGGGTACATCCCTCAATTGCCTGGCCAGCCTAGGTGTCTTTGTGGTGAATCTCTATCATGAACTCAAGAGGGATCAGGTATCCTTGTTCTAGCTATGTACATTTAGGCAGTTGTAGCCATTGTGAAAAAATTAATCACAGCTAATATTCAGGTTGAATGGGTCTCTTTGGCACTCACTAAGCTGCATGTTTTATAGCTAGAGAGTTCTGCATCACTCATGACATTTTATAAAATGAGAGTCCAATTTCCCTCTGGCAGCTCAGACTATCACCTTCTGAGAGAATTTGACCTTTTTTTCCTCAACAGGTATATTGTATTCTAACTCTCATGTTCATGTTATAAGGCTACCATCTTCACCCTCCATGGGGCTACAATTGTTTCTTGTGATGGTGAACTTGGGTAGCAGTTCTGTACAAACAACAGAGAGAAGTTTGCCCCTGTGGGAACTCTGACCCTACCAAAAGACTCTTTCAACTAGTGTTGTTCATTGTAACATCAACTCCCAATCCATGTCTTCACGAACTAGGTAGATGATGACTCACAATCAGATGATGAAGGAAGTGAGTAATCAGAGGTGGTGGGTCTCGTGTGCTGTGTGGGAGAAACACTGTGTGAGCTAAGCAGCAGAGCTTGATAGTACAGACCTAGGATCTGGAGTCTGATGCCCATTGTCTCTCCTGGTCCTCACTGACCCACTCCTGTCTGACACCTGAGGGTGCTCTGTCCCTCCTTCTGTACTGATGTCCACTGCAGAGCCTGGGGCAGTGGCAGTGCCCTCTGAGTCACTGATGTTCAAGAAGACAACAGGATAGACACATGGCCAGAAAGAGAAGAGGAAGACAAGTGATTCTGTAGAGGAGTGGTGAGTTGTATGCTCACCATGAGGCCACAGCAGGCAAAGGTGTCTGGGAAGGTGTTCATTCAGTGAGACTACAGCAGTAGCACACTCTGCCAGTTGCAGACCAAGGTCCCCATGGAGCTGGAGAACAAGATTGATAAATAGCAGTTTGAAAACACAATTTGAACTCTAAATAACCTTTATACAGAAGCAGAGAAACTTGGAGGCCGGTCATAACTTGAAGGCTGTTTGGCTTCTTTAACAGTGTATACCATGTTTTTATGCATGGAAACTCATTAAAAGAAGGTCTTGAAGAAATTCTCCAAATACATTCAAGAACAGAATGAGAAGATATATGCTCCCTAAGGCCTCCTCCTAACAGACCCCATTGAGAGATAACTTCGAGTTTTTAGATTGAAATCACCATCTATGAAGAGAGAGGTGTGACAGTGTAAGATAAACCATAGAATTAAATATCCCGCCTCCAGCTGGGACCTTCATCTATCCACTGGCCGATGGCCCTACCTCCTCTACAGAGTGTAATTCTTTTGTATCTGCTGCCAGAGCCACAGTGCCACCCCTGGAGTGACCTCTCATCACTCAGCATCTACTTCGTGTCTCCCAGTTGTGTAGACTCTGTAATCTTTTGATTCATTTCCAAGAAAATACAAAGAAACATTTCACACTTTAAAATTCAATGCCATTTAAACCATATGCTGTTGGTCAGCCTAAGACAAAGTCTTTTTCTTACCTGATACCAGTATCATTGGTTCTAGCCAGTTCCGTAGGTGGATTTATTATTCAACAAGTCATGTCTTAGCACAGTTATTCCCCCAGATTAGTGACAGGTTTTGTCACACCTGTGCTTTGGCTAATGCACCACCCAGATCTCCCAAAACTGCCAGTCTTGATGTGAATCCGATCTTAAAAATGATTTCTGCTGCTTAATTCCAGAAACTGGAGAAAATAATATATGTTATTTGTTTAGTGTTGCAGGTATTATTAAGGCAGTATTAAATGCAATTCAGGTTATTTCTTTAAAAATATTTATGTTAATGTGCATTACCTCGAAATGTTGGGAAGATGTGTGTGCTGCTTGTTCATTACACACATAAGTAAGCACAAAAAATAGATGCCCTGCCATCAGATATGCCTGTCCCTGCTCTGCCCCAAGTGTGTAATAAGCAATTGTCCTAATAAACAATGATATTTAACTCTAGTTTTGTTACAAGTATAACTTAGGAGAAGAAGTTGATAGGAATTATACTGTATGTTGCTAATCTGTTACTTACTCATGAAATCTGATTCATAGCCTCCTCACATACAGTATTCAGGGCACAGAAATCTTTGGATTGACTTAGTAAGTATCAGCTTCCACATTAAACTTGCATGTTCAAGTCAATTTCCCCAGCTCTTCTTTATCTCTATACTCATAGTATTGGAATTCTTATGTCCTTTCTTTCATGAGTTCGAGAGCAGTATATTTGGGAGAAAGTTAAGAAATCTAAAAAAGGAGTGAAGCAGGTATTGTAGAGGTATTGTAGGTGCTAATACTGGATTTCATTATTCAGATTTAATTTGTATTCTGGGCCTTATAGTTATTCACTAAACCCCATAGAGTTATGTATTAAATTAGATGTATGAACCTCATATGTTCCTTTAAAGCCTATACTAGTCTGTCTGCCTTTTAAACTTGTTGCAATAACTTTGCTGAAATACTAACACTTAGTAACACTTTTCTTAAATAAAAAAGTCCTATAGATTGCACAGAATAAGATTTCTCACTGAGCTTTCCTGAAAATCACTCACAGGCTGCCTTCAGGACTTAATATGTGCAGAGAAATCTCACACATGAGACCAGGGGTGGGGCTGTCATTGATCTAACTACCCAGGTCTTTGATGATGACTGAGATGAGACATGAGTCCGCAAAAGCCAAATGATGAGTCTCAGAATGATCTAAGAGAGGAAAGAATATGGAGTATAGGTCAGCTTGAAACAAACCACTGTCTTGCCTATAATGCTATCTCTTACAAAATTTAGGACGATAGAGAGATATTTCCTGAAATTAAGGTGGATATTTTCTTCCTTCCTTTCATTATTCCTTCATATCTTTCCTTCTTTCTCTCTTTATTTCTTCCTTTACTTCTTTTTTTCTCAGGGTGTAAATAGTCATTTTACTGCATGTATATCTGTGCAAGATAAGTGTGCCTGTGAACTGGCCAAAAAAGGGAATTGGATCCCTGGAAATAGAATTACAGACTGGTTATGAGCTGCCATGCCTGTACTGGAAACAGAACATGTGTCCTCTACTAGAACAATCAGTCCACTTAACCACTGAACCATCTCTCCAACACACCCAGGTAGATGTTTTCAGAAGCAGATCTGACTGAAAGAAGGTAGTGAGCGAGAACTAGTTGGAACTCTGGCTGGAAGGGACAAGTGTGTTTGGTAGATCTGGGCTAGGGATATGGGATGCTAAGTGTCTCTATATGAGACAATTGTTACTAATATCCAGTATCTAAGGCCAATCCCCAGAAGGATTGCTTCTCTAAAGAGCACAATGAGGTATGATGAGAGACAGATGGTAGAGTTGTTTGAATTCAGTGTCTTTCTGAGAAGAGAGAGCCCTGGATAAGATACAGGATCTTTTGCAAGGTACAAAGCAAAGCCCTTTCCTTTGCCTTTCTGGAGTAGGGATATCAGCATGACATAAAACACATGACTTCCTGTCCAATATGTGTGTCGTGGAGTCCTGGAATATAGGAGAAATTCTCCAGAGTTGGGTAGTTGAGTTCTACAGTCAAATCTAACTGTCCATTTGTTTTCACTTCACAGAACAGACATCTCCTCAAGCTGCCAATGGCCAAGATTGACTGCTGTGAAAAACAGCTGTTCCTGTTTCACATAAACCTGAGAAGGCCTCCAGGGTGAAGACACTAGATACGTGTTCATACACAGACAGCTTGTCTGTCACCCATGATGCATGAGACAGATGTACACATATTTTTCTGTGTCTGTTTTCCAGTGATAGCACACATTGCTAATGAATATTGCCATTGTGATAAGGTAGCCTCAGATATGAAATAGGCTTGACACTGGAATAGTACAGATGTCCAGATCAGCAACATCTGTTATTGCTTGCCTCCAGAAGACAATTTGCTAGCCTTAATACCTGAAAACATTGAGTCATCAGAAGGAACTCTGGCTTCTTGTACCTCCCTTTTGGAATCCTGGCTGTCCTGTGACACATCATAAGACCATGAAAACAGTTAGTTAACAGCCTGAGAACTGGTACAGCTTGGTTCTCCATGATGCATCTAAGAAGGAGATGCCCCGGTGATTAGTGGATACCCAGGGACTCTGTGGAATCACCTAGAGCTGGAGTTAGGTGAGGTTCTGTAGCCTCTTCACATATGTGTTGGGAACCTGAATTCAGGTACTCAGGAAGATCATCGTATGCTATTAAATGTTGGGATTTCTCCCCAGCCCTCCTTTGTCCATTACTTCCTTGTACCGTTTGTGCTTCTATTCAGTAGCTGAATTCACCTTCTAGATACCTGTCTGCCTTCTGACCATTGCAATCAGGGCTTTGGGAAAACAGAATCCCCCCCAACTGTTTTGGATGTACTAGTGCCTAGAAAAGGCTCAAACACCTGTGGATGAATGAATGAATGATGATACAAGGGCACTGATTTGTAGGAACCTCATGTTGGTAGATAACAAAATAGGCTAATGTCTCAGTTTGACTTTTAATTTAAATTTAATTATGCATTTTATATATTTGGAAAGTGAGAGAGAGAGAGAGAGAGAGAGAGAGAGAGAGAGAGAGAGAGAACCAAAAACATCCTTATGTCTTCAAATGAAGAGGAGCAAGACATTCATGTATGGGGTATGAGATACATTAACCTTAAGCAGACACCAGCCCTAGTTGGAAATCACAATGTGTGTGTTTGTGAGAGAGAGTGAGACAGAGAGACAGAGGGAAACATAGTTAGAGACAGAGACACAGAGAGAGAATATTGTGAGCTTACACATGCATACATCAGTGTATGGGTAAGAAAATGCTATTGTACATGTATGGAGGTTAGAAGATGTGAGGGAATTCGTTCTCTAATTCCATGAAGTTGAATCTTGGAATTGAGGTGAGCATGTCAGCCTTGGCAGCAAGTGCCTTTACCCAGTGCCCCACCCTGCCCTGATTTTCATTTAGAGGGGCACCCTGTTGTTGCTGGGAACATTGTCTTTCAGTAAATAATGGCCAATGAGAACAAACTTTGAGTAGAAATCATTGTGGCTCCAAATCCCCTGACTGTTTCCAGTTCACCAAGGGCTTCCTGCTGCTAAACCTCTATCCCCCTCTGTCCTCTCTTTTGGAGCTCTGAGAAAAAAACCCTGGTCCCTTCTCAAGTTCTATCTTAGAAGACTTCAGTGGTACTCTGTGTTTCCCTGCTACTGTCTGATGGGGTCTCAGCAACTTTGGTAGGACACAGGCCTGAGGCTTTATCATGGGTTACCACAGCCTTAATTATGCCACATCTCCTGCAGCTCACTCTAGGCCACAGTGTAGGGGTTCTCTGTGCTGTGACCTTACTACACTCAGTTTGCCATAACCAGTTGCTGCATGCTCCTTGTCCCTTACACTACACTGAACTAAATACATAGTGTGACACTTCTATCAGCCCTATAAGATTATAGAAGATCAGACCTTTCCTTTGTGCTCGGGTTTGACACAAGGAAGACTCCTCAATGATGCTGCCCAGAAATGGAGACTGTTTACAGTAGTGGTTCCTTAGGTCTCTGATTCATGATCACTTACATGGCACCTATTTGTTGTTCTCTCACTCTCCGGACTCTTAATATTTTAACTCATTTCTAAAGCTTTTTAATTTTTTTTACAATTTTCTAAATGCTCATTGTATTTATACCATTTGCATTCCTCAGTTTTATCCTCTTCATCCTCTCCTGCCTTCCACTTTCTCTCAAATTTAGGTCTCTTCTGCAAATTATTACTGTTATTAATATTATTATACATTTATTTTGGAAAGATAACTATATAAATATAATATGCTGTGCCCATTTACTATTTTTCATGTGTATATGTCTATGACTGACTATTTGGGATTGGATATTTTATCAAGTGCTCATCCATTAAGAGAACAGACTTTTCCTCAGCACTCATTATTTACTATAGCTCTGTAATTACAGGTGGAGCTCTTTGAGATTTCCTCATCCATGCTGGTTTGTATGATAGTGTAGTCATTGCTCAGGTCTAATTCAGACAGCCATGTAGTTGAGAATTCTTGGGCACAGATTCCTTGTCATATATAGAACACACAGTCTCATGCTAAACATCCAGGATACTGATACTGATACTTACAATCTTTCCCCCTCCACTTCTGAGATGTCCCCTGACTCAAACAATGGCATTATAATGTAGTTTTTAAAAGGGGTGCTGGACACCCTTTGCTGTCTGTTGGTCTACGTATTTGAACAATTTTGGATTTTTTTGCTGGAATCCATGTATGCAAATATAGGCTTTGATGATGACAATGGCAGCTACACTTAGTGGTGAGCATAAGAAAGTGTGCTTAAAATCTACCTAGAAATTACACTAGTTTAGAAAAGTAGCCATAGTATGTTCTCCTCTATGATCTGTGAGGTTACTAGCCAATTGTATTTGTCTATAATTCCAATCCCAGAAATCATTTCACTTCTGTCAAGCATGCCTTAATTCTACTTAGACAGTTGTTGGTTACGTCCAAAACATAAGAGCCACTTTTGGACCTTCAGGGATATCATGCAAAGCTGATCATTTCTGTGGTTTTTAGACATCACAACTGAGTAGGACTACTGACTGTTTCCCTCAGTTGTTAGCTTGCAAAAACATCAGTGATACAAGGTCTAGTTCACAGCAAGGAGTTTCTGGGAACAGACACTGTTACACTCCTCAAAATCTTGTGTTCTGTAAGTTCAGGGTGTCTTCAATAATAAGGACCTATATTCAAATACTAAGAAACAACCAATGGCAACAGTAATAACCTATATTGTTTGTGGAATATTTTGGTCTTCCAACAATATGTAGGGAGGTTTCTCATCCCTCATAATGGGTTTTTGTAAATCTTGGTTGGGAGCATTCTCACCACAAGTAGTGCAACTTCATTTAAAATATATTTGACATTTATACATTTTATATGATGTAATTTTAGGTAAACATAAGATTATATGAGTCCCTATGACTTTCAAACATTTATGTTATTTATCTCTTCTTTTTTCTTCTATGTGGCCCTTATTCCTCTTCCCCAATTAAGACTGGACCATTATCTATTTCCCCCTTTATAGCATCAGTACCCTGTTCCCTCAGCCCCATGATATCTTTTAACTTTCCTAGTTTTCTGGCTATCCTGTTATGTCCACCCATTTGAAGATTCAGAGCTGGGAACTACAAATGTGAAAACACATATGGGTGTATTCCTTGGTCTCAGTTGCCACAGTCATATTTTTCTAGTTTCACTCATTTACCTGCAAATTTTATGTTTTTATTTTCTTATAGCTGAATAGATTCACTGGGATATGGACCACATTTAAATGTAAACCACATAATCATTCCAATAGATGTCGAAAAGGCTTTGACAAAATATAACAGGGCTTCATGGAAAAAGTCATGGGTAGAGTAATCATGAGGGGAGCATACATCAATATAAATAGGGCTACATAAGACAAAGCCATACTCAATATCATTCCACATGAAAGAAACACTTGGCATAATCCCATTAAATTCAGGAATAGGACAGGGTTTTCTACTATCTCCACTCCTTTTGAATATTGGTCTAGGTACACCAGCTAGAAAAATCAGAGAAGAGACAGAAATTAAAGACATAAAATAGGAAACAGAAGTTACTCTATTTGCAAATAATATTATGTTATACAGAATAGACCACAAAATTACACTTGAAAATCAACAATTTTACCAACATTTCAGGATACAAAACCGAATGATAAAAATGAATGTTTTCCTAGATGCCTCTCAACCAAAGAATGGAAAAAGAAAATGTGGTACATATACACAGTGGAGTACTATTCAGTGGTGAAAAACAATGATATCTTTAATTTGCAGGTCAATAGATGGAACTAGAAAAAATCATTCTGAGTGAAGTAATCCAGACTCAGAAAGACATATATGGTATGTACTCACTCATTAGTGGATAGTAGATGTAAAGCAAAGGATAACCAGACTAATGACCTACAGTTCCAGAGAAGCTAGCTAACAAGGAGGACTCTAAGAGGGTTGCATGGATTACCCTGGGAAGGGAAAAATATATGAAATCTTCTGAGTAAACTGGGACAAGTTAGTGGAATCAAGGGTAGGGGATGGGGGATGAGAACATAAGGGAAAAGGAAGGTTGAGCTGGATCATGGACTGAGTGGAAAGGCAATGAAAGAGATATCTTCATAGAGAGAGATATCATGGAGTAATGCTGAAACCTGGTGCTAGGGAAGTTCCCAGAAATCCACAAGGATGATCTCACTATATACACCTAGCAACAGTGGAGAGGATGCCTGACCTAGCCTACACTAGTAATTAGGTTACTGAATACCCTATCATCATAGAGTCTTCATGCAGTAATTGGTGGAAGCAGATGCAGAGACCCACAGCTGAGCACTAGGCAGAGCTCCAGGAGTCCAGTTGAAGAGAGCAAAGAGTGATTACATGAGTAAGAGGGATCAAGATCATGATGGGGGACTCTACAGAGATGAGCAAATCAAGCTACTGGGAACTCACAAACTGTAGAATAATAGCTGTAGTGCCTGTGTGGAACTGTACTAGGCCCTCCAAATAAGCAAGACAGTTGTGTAACTTCTCCTGTTTAAGGCGCTGCTGGCAGTGGGACCAGGATCTATCCCTGGTGCTTCAGTTGGCCTTTTGGAAGCCATTACCTAGAGTGTGACACCTTGCACAGCCTTGATGAGGGGAGAAGGGATTGGACCTGCCTCAACTGAATGAGTCAGGTTTTGCTGACTCCCCTTGGGAAGCCTTATATTTTGGACAAGGGGATGAAGGATGAGTTGGCTGGAAAGGCTCTAGAGGAGTGGGAGGAGGGATGAGAGAGTTATCTGTGGTTGGTATGTAAAATGAATTTACAATTTTTTAAATAAAAATTATTGTTTTCTCCATCCACTGACCTTAAGCACACTAGGAAAATTATCATGGCTAATGTACCATCCACAGTGGTCTCAGAAATATAGGAATAAATATAATCATGGCGGTATAAAATCTCTACAATTAAAACTTTAAATCTTTGAAGAAAAAGATTGAGGAAGACACAAAAACTGAAAAGACATGCTAATGGATTGGTATAATAAGTATTGTGAAAATAAACATTTGCAGACTCAATGCAATCCCAATCAAAACCCCCATAACTTTTTCACAAAAATAAAAAAAAGTCCTAAAATCCATGTGGAACAGCAAAAGACCCTCAGGATACAGAGCAATCCTGAGCAAAAAGACCAATGCTGCAAGAATTGCAATTCCAAATTTCAAAAATATTACAGAGATAAAATAATAAGAACATTATGGAGCTGAGTATTGTTCTTTCCATGTCTGTGAATAATTGTGTTGAGATTTTGATGGGGATTGCATTGAATCTGTAGATTGCTTTTGGTAAAATTGCCATTTTTACTATGTTAATTCTATCTATCCATGAGCATGGGGGGTCTTTCCATTTTCTGATATCTTCAATTGCTTTCTTAAGGGACTTAAAGATCTTGTCATACAGGTCCTTCACTTGTTTAGTTAGAGTTACCTCAAGGTATTTTATATCATTTGTGGCTATTGTAAAGGGTGATGTATCAAGCTTACTCAAGAACCAGCTATACCATTCTTGGACATATACCCAAGAAATGCTCAATCATACCACTAGGACACATGCTCAACTATGTTCATAGCAGCATTATTTGTAATAGCCAAAACCTGGAAACAACCTAGATGCCCTTCAACTGAAGAATGGAAAAATAAAATGTGTTACATATACACAATGGAGTACTACTCAGCAGAGAAAAACAATGACATCATGAGATTTGCAGGCAAATGGATGGAATTAGAAAATATTAACCTGAGTGAGGTAACCCAGACTCAGAAAGACAAACATGGTATGTACTCACTCATAAGTGGTTACTAGATGTAAAGCAAAGGATAACCAGATTGCAACTCACAGCTCTAGGGAGGCTACCTAGTAAAGAGGACCCTAAGAAATACACAGGGATCACCCAGTGACAGAGAAATGGATGAGATATACATGAGCAAACTGGGGGTGAGTGGGGGTTAATGGAGGGCAAGGATCTGGGGAAAGAGACATTAGGGGAGCAGGAGGTCCCAGCTGGATCAGGAACAGAGTGGGAAAACAAGAAAAGAGATACCATGATGAATGAAGACCCCATGGGAATAGAAAGAAGCAGAGTGCTGGAGAGGTCCCCAGAAATCCACAAAGATACCTTCACTATAGACCACTGATCGAAAGAATACCTGAGCTGACTTACTCTGGTGATCAGATGGCATAACACCCTAACTGTCATGATAGAACTCTCATCCAGTGACTGATGGAAGCAGATGCAGAGATCCACGGCCAAGTCCCAGGTGGAGCTCCAGGAGTCCAATCAGCAAGAGAGAGGAGGGATTATATGAGTAAGAGATATTGAGACCATGATTGGAATTATCCCTCTGGATAAGTGAGACAGTTGATTAGCTTGAACTGTTTAGGAGGCCCCCAGACAGTAGGACCAGGACCTGCCTTGGCACATGAGCTGGCTTTTTGGAACCTAGGGCCTATGCTGAGACACTTTGTTCAGCCTTGTTGTAGGGAGAAGGTGACTGGATCTGCCCCAACTGAACCTACCAGGCTGGGTTGACTCCCCAGGGGAGATCTTGCCTTGGAAGAGGTGTGAATGGAGGGTGGATTAGGGGGAAAGCTGGGGGTGGGAGGAGGGAGGACAGGGGAATCCATGGCCGATATGTAAAATTAAATTACTTATAAAATAAAAATATTTTTAAAAGAACTGTATGGTTCTGGCACAAAACAGACTTGTAGACTAAGGGAACAAAATGAAAGATACAAAATATGATTACACATCATTATATCCATCTGATATTTGACAAAGATGACAGAAGCATGCACTGGAGATGAGACTTCTTCCACAGCTGCTTCTTGGCAAATGGAATATCCACATGTCCAATAATGAAATTAGACCAATATCTATCACCCTGAATAAAAACTAACCACAAGTGGGTCGTTATACACAAATTTTCTTTGGAACTCCAGCTCACAATTACTGATACAGAGATTTCTTATTAGTTATGAAACTTTGTCATTAACTTAAGCCTGTTCCCAACTAGCTCTTAAAATGTAAATTAATCCATTTATATTCATCTATGTTCGGCCATTTTCAAGCATAACATTTCAGAGGTTTTCTCAGTCTGGACCTGTCTTTCTGCATGCCGTGGCTCCAGGAAAATGTTACAAAGCCCTTCCGTGCATCTGCAGGCTCCCACTATGGCTTTGTTAAGCACGAGGTGCTGCTAGCTGGCTCTGTTCCACTTGAGTCCTTGAGAGCAGAGCCTGATACACATGGACACCAGCAGGGAGTCATGTCTACCTGCCCAACCTCTGGAAAGTTACTGATCCCACTCTGAGGTTGGCAGTAAACCAGATCAGCGTGGGCTACTGGGTAAATGCACTTGCAGCCAAGGTTGACATGCTGACCTCAATTCTAATATTCAACTTCATGGAATTAGAGAATGAATTCCCTCACTTCTTCTAACCTCCATACCTGTAACAGAAGCATTTTCTTACCCATACACTGATGTATGCATGAGTAAAAAACAAACACATATATTTTCTCTCTCTTTCTCTTTCTCTCTCTCTGTACTTCTCTCTCTCCTCCTCCTCTTTCCAATATATAAAATGCACAATTAAATGTAAATTAAATGTCAAACTGAGGCATTAGCCTGTGTTGTTATCTACCAACATGACATTCCTTCAAATCAGTGCCCTTGAGTCATCATTAATTCATTTATTCATTCATCCACAGGAGTTTGAGCCTTTTCTAGGCACTGGAATATTCCAAAATAGCAGGGACATTCTGTCTATACAAAGCCCTGGTTGAAATGGACTAGAAAGCAGACAAACATCTAGAAGGTGAATTCTGCTCTTGTATGGAGCCACAAATGGAACATGGAAGAAAATGAGAAAGGAGTCCTGTGGAAATGTCTCAATATTAAATAGCACATGCTGATCTCCCAGACTACCAGAGTTCAGTTCCCAGCACTTATGTGAAGAGGATTCTGAACCTCAGCTAACTCCAGAGGATGCCCAGGTGACTCCACACACCCTGGGCATCCACTAATCACCCGGGCATCTCCTTCTGAGACAGCATGGATAACACAGCTGCACCAGTTCTCAAGCATTTAACCAACTGCTCTGATGGTCTTATGATGTGTCACAGGACAGCCAGGATCTCAAAGGGGGTTGGGGGACAAGAGGCCAGATTTCCTTCTGATGACTCCATGTTTTCAGGTATTAAGACTAGCAAATTGTCTCCCTCGGGGGCAAGCAATAACAGATGTTGCTGATCTGGACAGCTGTCCTATCCCAGTGTCAAGCCTTTTTCACATCTGAGGCTACCTTATCACCATGGCAACACTCATTAGCAATGTGTGCTATCACTGGAATAAAGACACAGAAAAAATGTGTACATCTGTCTCATGCATCATGGGTGACAGACAAGCTGTCTGCGTAGGAACACGTATCCAGTGTCTTCACCCTGGAGGCTTTCTCAGGTTTATGTGAAGCAGGAACAGCTGTTTTTCACAGAAGTCAATCTTGGCCATTGACAGCTTGAGGAGATGTCTATTCTCTGAAGTGAAAACAAATGGACAGTTAGATTTGCCTCTAAAACTGAACTACCCAGTTGCTTCAGTGTGGTGGTGCAGCCGGTCACGTCCCGTGCGTGGTCACTCCGCAAAGATGCCTGAGGAAACCCAGACCCAAGACCAACCCATGGAGGAGGAGGAGGTCGAGACTTTCGCCTTTCAGGCAGAAATCACCCAGTTGATGTCCTTGATCATCAATACTTTCTATTCAAACAAAGAGATCTTTCTGAGGGAGCTGATTTCAAATTCATCAGATGCTCTGGACAAGATCAGATATGAGAGTCTGACAGACCCTAGTAAACTAGACTCTGGGAAGGAGCTGCACATTAATCTTATTCCCAACAAACAAGATCGAACCCTTACTATTGTGGATACAGGAATTGGAATGACCAAGGCTGACCTGATCAATAACCTTGGTACTATTGCCAAGTCTGGTACCAAAGCCTTTATGGAGGCTTTGCAGGCTGGTGCAGATATCTCTATGATTGGCCAGTTTGGTGTTGGTTTTTACTCTGCATATTTGGTTGCTGAGAAAGTGACTGTGATCACCAAACATAATGATGATGAGCAGTATGCCTGGGAATCCTCAGCAGGGGGCTCATTCACAGTGAGGACTGACACAGGTGAACCAATGGGCCGTGGAACAAAGGTTATCTTACACCTGAAAGAAGACCAAACCGAGTATTTGGAGGAACGGAGAATAAAGGAGATTTTAAAGAAACATTCTCAGTTTATTGGCTATCCCATCACTCTCTTCGTGGAGAAGGAAAGTGATAAGGAAGTCAGTGATGATGAAGCTGAAGAAAAAGAAGATAAAGAGGAAGAGAAAGAAAAAGAAGAAAAGGAGTCAAAGGACAAGCCTGAAATAGAAGATGTTGGTTCTGATGAAGAAGAAGAAAAGAAAGATGGTGACAAGAAGAAGAAGAAGAAGATAAGAGAAAAGTACATTGATCAAGAAGAACTCAACAAAACAAAGCCTATTTGGACCAGAAATCCTGATGACATTACTAATGAAGAATATGGAGAATTTTACAAGAGCTTAACCAATGATTGGGAAGAACATTTGGCTGTGAAGCATTTTTCTGTTGAAGGACAATTGGAATTCTGGGCCCTTCTTTTTGTCCCAAGACGTGCTCCTTTTGATCTGTTTGAAAACAGAAAGAAAAAGAACAACATCAAGTTGTATGTGCGCAGAGTTTTCATCATGGATAACTGTGAGGAGTTAATCCCTGAGTATCTGAATTTCATTAGAGGAGTGGTGGATTCTGAGGATCTTCCTCTAAATATTTCCCGTGAAATGTTGCAGCAAAGCAAAATTTTGAAAGTTATCAGAAAGAATTTGGTCAAGAAATGTTTAGAACTATTTACTGAACTGGCAGAAGATAAAGAAAACTACAAAAAGTTTTATGAGCAGTTCTCAAAAAATATCAAGCTTGGGATTCATGAAGACTCTCAAAATCGGAAGAAGCTTTCAGAGCTGTTGCGGTACTACACATCTGCTTCTGGAGATGAGATGGTTTCTCTCAAGGACTATTGCACCAGAATGAAGGAAAACCAGAAGCACATCTACTTTATCACAGGTGAGACCAAGGACCAAGTTGCTAACTCGGCCTTTGTGGAACATCTCCGAAAGCATGGCTTAGAAGTAATCTATATGATTGAGCCCATTGATGAGTATTGTGTGCAACAGCTGAAGGAATTTGAGGGTAAGACCTTGGTGTCAGTTACCAAAGAAGGACTGGAACTCCCAGAAGATGAAGAGGAGAAAAAGAAACAGGAAGAGAAAAAGACAAAATTTGAAAACCTCTGCAAAATTATGAAAGATATTTTGGAAAAAAAGGTTGAAAAGGTGGTTGTATCAAACCGACTGGTGACATCCCCATGCTGTATTGTCACGAGCACATACGGGTGGACAGCAAACATGGAGAGAATCATGAAAGCTCAAGCCCTCAGAGACAACTCAACAATGGGTTACATGGCAGCAAAGAAGCACCTGGAGATAAACCCTGATCACTCCATTATTGAAACCCTACGGCAAAAGGTGGAGGCTGACAAGAATGACAAGTCTGTGAAGGATCTGGTCATCTTACTGTATGAAACTGCACTCCTGTCTTCTGGCTTCAGTCTGGAAGATCCCCAGACACATGCTAACAGGATCTACAGGATGATCAAGCTTGGTCTAGGTATTGATGAAGATGATCCTACTGTGGATGATACCAGTGCTGCTGTAACAGAAGAGATGACACCCCTGGAAGGAGATGACGACACATCACGCATGGAAGAAGTAGACTAAACTTCACCAGAACTTTGACGCTTACCTTCATTCCTTCTCTGATAATATATTTTCCAGGATTTTTGTTTATTTTTGTTAACGTTTAAAACATCTGTGTGGCATGTAAACTAAGGGGAAGATAAAATTTCTTTCTACTTGTGATACTGTGATACTATAGGTTTAATTCAACAGGTTGGTAGAACGTTTGTTGTAAGACGTAATGTAACCTATTAACTTTGTGGTCTGAAGTGTTTAGCTGTTCAGAAGCTGGATTCCTTAGTAGACCAAATAATTTGTCACTTGGGAGTATTCTGAGATTTAGCTTCATGTTTAAAAGGAAAAAAATTAAGATGGCTTAAGTTTCATCTTAAAATTTTTCATCCCCTGTAGTCATTCTGCATGTTGTAGTCTTAGAAGAACACAAGCTAAAACAGAAGAATTCCCCATGTGGCTTGTTTTCCAAAGTACCGAGAACAAAACCCTATGCTTCCCTAGGGCTTGTAACCCTTCAAGTCTGAATGGAAATATAGTGCTTGGTCATATTCTACTTTAAAAGGTAAATACAGATGAGATTAAAAAAAAACTGAACTACCCAACTCTGGAGAATTTCTCCTATATTCCAGGACTCTAAGGCACACATACTGGACAGGAAGTCATGTGTTTTATGTCATGCTGATATCACTACTCTAGAAAGACAAAGGAAAGGGCTTTGCTTTGTACCTTGCAAAAGATCCTGCATCTTACCCAGGGCTCTCCCTGCTCAGAAAGACACTGAATTCAAACAACTCTAGCATCTGTCTCTCATCGTACCTCATTGTGCTCTTTAGAGCAGTAATCATTTTGGGGATTGGTCTTAGATCCTGGGTATTAGTAACAATTGTCTCATATAGAGACACTTAGCATCACATATCCCTAGCCCAGATGTGCCAAAAACATTTGTCCCTTCCAGCCAGAGTTCCAGCTAGTTCTTGCTCACTACCTTCTTTCAGTCAGATCTGCTTCTGAAAACATCTACCTGGGTGTGTTGGAGAGATGGTTCAGTGGTTAAGAGGACTGATTGCTCTTGTAGAGGACACTTGTTCTGTTTCCAGTACAGGCATGGTAGCTCATAACCAGTCTGTAAATCTATTTTCAGGGCATCCAATTCTTCCTTTTGGCTTCTGTGGGTACCAGGCATACCTGTGTTGCACAGATATACAGGCAGAAAAATAACCATATGCATGCCAAGAAAGAAAGAAGCAAAGAAAGAATGAAAGAGAGAAAGGAAGAAAAAAGAGAAAGAAAGAAAAAAGAAAGAAAGGAAGGAAGTAGGAAAGAAGAAAGAAGTAAAGGAAGAAAGAAAATAAAGAAAACAGCCACTTGATTTTCTTTTTTATTTAATTAATTTTTTTCATTTTACATAACAATTACAATTCCCCCTTCCTCCTCTCCTCCCACTCTTCCCTATCTATCTACCCACATTTCAACCCCCAGCCACTCCTTAGTTATGGTAAGGCCCCCCCATGTGGAGCTGACAAAGTCTGGCATATCAAGTTGATGAAGGACAAAGTCCCTTTCCCCTTTATTAAAGCTGAGCAAGGTATCCCTCCATAGAAAATGGGCTCCAAAAAGCCAGAACTTGCACTAGGAATAATTTCTGGTCCCTGTTCCATGGGCCCCACAAATTGACCTTGCCACACACATTCAGAGGGCCTAGTTCTGTCTCATGCAGCTTGTGCAGCTGTCAGTCCTGAGTCAGTGAGCTCCCACTAACTCAGGTCAGCTATCTCTGTGGGTTTTACCATCATGATCTTGACCCCAACCCCAACCCCCACTTGTAATCCCTCCTCCCTCTCTTTGACTGGACTATACATGCTCAGCCCAGTGCTTAGTTGTGGATCTCTGCCTCTGCTTCCATCAGTTACTGGTTGAAGGTTCTATGATCACAATGAGGGTAGTCATCAACCTGAGTACAGAGATTTGCCTGTTAAGGCACCATCTCCACTAATGATAGGATTCTGAGCTATGGTCATCCTTTTAGATTCCTGGGGATTTCTCTATCACAAGGACTCTCCCTATCTCCATAATGGCTCCATCTGTCAAGATATCTTTCCTTGCTGTCCCCTTTCGTCCCTTCTACAACTGAACTTTCTTGTTCCCTCATGCTCACATTTCCCATCACCCCTCCCCCCAACCCTGCACTTGCAGTTTACCCAAGAGATCTTATATATTTCCCCTTCCTAGGGCAATCTATGCATGTTCCTCTTAAGGTCCTCTTTGTTACCTAGCTTCTCTAGTATTGTGAATTGTACCGTGAACACACTTTGCTTTATGTATAATATCCACTGATGAGTGAGTACATACCATGTTTGTCTTTCTGAGTCTGGGTTATATCACTTAGAAAGTTTTTTATAGTTCCATCCATTTTTCTACAAATTTCATGATGTCATGTTGTTTTGTTTTGTTTTTTGTTTGTTTGTTTGATTGATTTAACCGTTGAGTAGAACTCCATTCAGTAAATGTACCACATTTTCTTTATCAGTTCTTTGTTTGAATGGTGTTGGGGACCATTTAGGCTTTACCCATCAGGTCTGCATAAAGAGGATGATTGTACCTTGGGACTGATTATAAGTGTGTGAGATGGTCTGCACTTGGCTGTGCTGGGGGATGGTCTTTTGCTCCACCCCTTGGCATTTCTTTAAATACCCTAGGGCAGAGACATTTAAAGCCCAATAGATTAGGATCCAGGCCCTCTGGAGGATATTCTGTATTTTCTATCTTTCTCCCCTCTATCCTTATAACTAATATTTGCTATGGCTCCTACTCAAGAGTACTCTGAGGAAATGTGGGGGAGAAGGATGCCCCCCCCCAGATGGTAACAGTGAACAGGAACAAATAAAAAAGGAATAGATAGATAGATAGATAGATAGATAGATAGATAGATAGAGTGTGTGTGTACTTGATGAGAGTAAGAGTGAGGTCCTGCCATTTACAGAAGAGGCATCAGTCGAGTTTTGTAGTAAAAAAATTTAAATGTGGCAGAGTTTTATCCTCGAGAGAAAAAAGAAAAAACAAAAAAAAAATAAAAAAAAAAACAAAAACACAAAAAAAAGAAAAAAAAAAGAAAAAACAGACTGGAAAGATGTCTGAGTATAAGGCTGTAGCACAGAAACTTCTCCATCATGAATTCTCTTTCAGCTGGGCAGAGATGGCACATGCCTTTAACCCCAGCACTCGGGAGGCAGAGCCAGGTGCATCTCTGTGAATTCAACGCCAGCCTGGGCTACCAAGTGAGTTCCAGGAAAGGTGCAAAGCTGCACAGAGATATCCTGTCTCGAAAAAACCAAAAAAAATCTCTCTTTTTGTCAAAACAGAGAAACTAGGTCTTTAATTTTCTAGCTTTGGGGCAATGAACACAAACTCAGGAAAAAAATCTATCCTCTTTGAAAGAAAATAATGAAAAAGCAATGAAATGAATGAAGGAAGGAGTCCAAGACCTGAAAAGGGAAATAGAAAAAATGAAGAAGACACAAACAGAGGGAATGCTGGAAATAGAAAATCTGAGTAAACGATCAGGAACTTCAGATGCAAGTATAACCAACAGAATGCAAAAGATGGAAGAGAGGATATCTGGCGTTGAAGATACAGTAGAAGAAATAGATCCATCAGTCAAAGAAAACAGTAAAGCCAACAAAGTCATGAACCAAGATGTCCATGAAATGTGGGACACGAAATGACCAAACCTACAAATTATAGGGATAGAAGGAGAAGAATACCCACTCAAAGGCACAGAAAATATATTCAACAAGATCACAGAAGAAAACTTTCCCAACTTAAAGAAGGACATGCCTATGAAGATATAAGAAGCCTATAGAACACCAAATAGACTAGACCCGCCCAAAAAAGTCTCCTTGCCACATAATAATTAAACAACTAAATGTACAGAATAAAGAATATTAAGAGCAGCAAAGGAAAAAGGACAAGTGACTTATAAAGGCAAACCCATCAAACTAACACCCGATTTATCAATGGAGACTTTGAAAGCCAGAAGGACCTGAACAGATGTAATGCAGACACTAAGAGACCATGGATGCCAGCCCATACTAATATACCCAGAAAATTTTCAATCATCATGGACGGAATGAACAAGACATTCCTAGACAAAGCCAGATTTACACAATACTTATCCACAAACCTAGCCCCACAGAAAGCACTAGATGAAAATTCCAACCTAAGGAAGACAGATACACCCTGAAAAACACAGGCAATAGATAAAGCCAAAGCAGTAAACCCCAAAGAAGAGACTTACACACACACTACCACCATAAAATAACAGAGATGAACAATCACTGGTCATTAATATCCCTTCATAACAATGGACTTATTACACCTATTAATAGACATAGGCTTACAGAATGGATAGGAAAGCAGCACCCATCTTTCTGCTGAATACAAGAAACACATCTCAAATTCAAAGATAGACACTACCTTAAGAATAAAAGGCTGGAAAAAGACTTTCCAATCAAACAGTCTTAAGAAACAATCAGGTGTAGCCATCCTGATATCCAGCAAAACAGAATTCAAAATAAAATCAATCAAAAGAGATCAAGAAGAGCATTACATACTCATCACAGGAAAGATCCATCAAGATGAAGTTTCAATTCTGAACATTTATGCCCCAAATACAAGGGTACCCACATATGTAAAAGAAACATTACTAAAGTTTAAACCACATATAAAACTCCACACATTAGTAGTGGGAGATCTCAACACCACACTTTCACCACTGGACAGATCTCCCAAATCAAAACTTAACAGAGAAATAAAGGACTTAACTGATGTCATGACCCAAATGGACCTAATAGATATCTACAGAACATTTCATCCTAACAAAAAGAATATACTTTCTTCTCAGCACCCCATGGAACCTTCTCTAAAATCGACCAGATACTTGGCCACAAAGCAAATCTCAACAGATACAAAACAATTGGAATAACCTCCTGTGTTCTATCAGACCACCATGGTTTAAAGTTAGATTTCAACAACAACAAAAACTACAGAAAACCTATTATCTCATGGAAACGGAATAATGCTCAACTGAATCACCAACGGATTCAGGAAGAAATAAAGAAAGAAATTAAAGACTTCTGAGAGATCAATGAAAATGAAGACACCACATACCCAAACTTATGGGACACTATGAAAGCAGTGGTAAGAGGGAAATTCATAGCACTAAATGTCCACATAAAGAAGTTGGAGAAATCTCACAGTAGTGACATAACAGCACACCCGAAATATCTAGAACAAGAAGAAGCTAAGTCTCCCAGGAAGAATAGATACCAGGAAATTATTAAGGTGAGAGGTGAAATCAATACAACTCCAATTCTGGGGAAGCCAATGCCTCTACTGGACTCAGCATGCATTACATGCAGGTGGTACACAGACACACATGCAGGCAAAACATGGATGAACTTTAACAAACCATGTAAAATTCTTTGAAAAATATATTAAGCCTAAGTCTAGGGGGAAGCAAGAGGAATCGTGGTCTCTTTGCATTTCCTAGATTGCTAGGCCTATTTCCTAAGCAGGTGTGGTCATCCTTTAGCTTCAGTGAGTGTCTGGGTGGTTCTACAGAATTTGGTGGAGCAAAGCAATGTGACATGACCTCATTTCAATTAGTGCTCCTGAAGAAGTCATTCACCCAGTATGGAATAATATTCTCAGGTTTCTGAATGGTTCAACCTGACTGCTTTCAGATGTGCTCACAATTAAGAGCACTTTGTGGGTGGACCTGCCTTCTCTATTTGCTACCTCGAGAGTCCATAGGCCATATCTTTCTTATTTTATTATTATAAAATTTATTTTACTTTCATATATGCATATGCTTATGTACAAACTGTGGAAGAGCATTCTGGGACCAGGGGATTTTGTGGAATCCCCTAGAGCTGGAGTCACACAAGGTTGGTTGTGAATCCACCTAACATAAATCCTAGAAACTGAACTCAGGTTCACTGGAAGAGCAACAAGTGCACTTAACCACTGAGCCATCTCCGCAGGCCTCTTATTTCATTTTCTTAGTCTGTGAATGGGAAAATCCTACTGTAAAGGTATGAAGGTTAGAAGACATGAGGGAGTCGTGTCTATGCCTCTACAATGCAGGATCTGGGGATTGTCTCAGCATGTCAGCCTTAGCAGTATGTGCCTTACCCACTGAGTCATCTCTTTGGCCCACCCTGGTTGTGCTATCACTTAGAGGATCACCCTATCACAGTTGAGAGCAGTAGTCTTCAAAACATAATGGCCAATTGTGATTAACTTGGAGTAGGGAACATTCTGGCATTTCCCCATCTTTTTAACATTTCCTTATCAACAAGAGCTTCCTGCTGTCCCCCTCTGTCCTCTCTCTGTACTCTGCAAGCACAAACTCTGAGGCCCCTCTCAAGCTTCTATCTTAAGAAATTCCATCTATTTTCTGAGTTCCCCTCCTCTGACCCACCATCAACTCACGGTCACCTCACCTTTGTGTCAGGACACAGGTGTGCAGCTTTAGGCCAGATTCCCACACCCTTAATCAGGCCACATCTCCTGCAGCCCACTCTAGGACAGGGTGTAGCAGCTGTCTGTCCTGTGACCTGACTATTCTCAGTTTACAACACCTGGCTCCTCCATGCTCCTTGTCACTTACACTACACTGAACTATGTCACATGGTATGAAATTCCCCATCACTGCTAAAAGGTTATAAAAGATCAGACATTCCCTTGATTCTGGGGATCAATAGAGGGTGTTCTCAGAAGTGGCTCCTCAGCTTCCCTCCATGATCACTTACAGGGTAGCTATTTCTCATTCTCTCTCTTTCTCTCTCTAATGCTCTCTTATTTTCATTCTTATTTTAAAGCTTTTAAAAGTACTTCTTTTAGAATTTTTCTACATGCATATTTTATTTACATTACATCCTTTCCACCCAACTGTCTCCCACCCTATCTCCTCCTAGGATTTGACTCCTTCTCAACTTCATGGATATTTCTTTAATTATGATTATTATTACATATATATTTATGTATAAATCAATAAGTATATAAATGAAATCTGATGGGTCCATTTAGTGATGCCCATGTGCATACATGTTTGTGGTTGACTATGTGGGATTAGATCACTTATCTGAAGCTCTGGAGAACACTGATTCTCCCTCTCTCCAAACTC
This sequence comes from Peromyscus maniculatus bairdii, assembly GCF_049852395.1. NCBI lineage: Eukaryota > Metazoa > Chordata > Mammalia > Rodentia > Cricetidae > Peromyscus > Peromyscus maniculatus. Next base: position 27,730,121 of record NC_134852.1, on the reverse strand, counting down.
ATTAATTATCTGGAACTCTTTAAGGAGGAGTGGAATCTCTTGAGATTTTCCCATGTATCCTGCTATGTCAATTGGTGTTGCAGCCATATCATTGAATTTTCTTCTGCGTACCTTCCCCACAATATATAGAAGACACAATGTCACAGTAGACATCCTTGTGTTCTGCCTCTTTCAGTATTTCCAATCCTTTTCTGAGGTGTGCCCTTGAACATCAAATGAGGGGGTTGTATTATAGATAGATCAGGTTGGACTGGAAACCCCATATTGTGTCTCTTAGTTAGGGGATTTTTTTTGCTGTGAAGATACATGGAGGCCATGGCAACTCTTACTAAGGAAAACATTTAATCAGGCTGGCTTACATTTTCAGAGGTTTAGTACATTATTTCTTAACAAAAAGCATGGTGCTATACAGGCAGGCTTGGAACTGGAGAAGGAGCTGAGATTTCCACATCTTGATCCTCATGCAGCAGAAGGAGACTGCACACAAAGTGACATGACTATGTGAAGCTTCAAAACCTGCCTCCACAATGACAAACTTCCTCCAACGAGAAGACAAATACCCAAACAAGGCCACACCTCCTAGAAGTGCAACTACCTAAGGGCCAAGCATCCAATGCATGAGTCTCGGGGAACATTCCTATACGTACCACCTGTGGTGATATATTGTGTGGCCTAATAAAATTTACCCAGAGATCAAAGAAGCAAACAAGTCCCAGCCACCACCTCTTACATCACCAACTACTCAGCCTGAAAGAGCCTCAGCCGATAGACCTCTAGCTGAATGAGCTTCCTCAGCCAAAAAGGCTTTAGCCAAAAGAGCCTTTACCTGAAAGGGACACTTCTGTCAAAAAAAGCCTTTAGTTCCTGTCTCCTCACACTTTATATACCTTTCTCCACCCAGCCCAGCCATCACTTCCTGGGATTAATGGTGCGTGTGCTTTCCAGCACTGGGATTAAAGGTGTGTGCTATCACTGCCTGGCTCAGTTTTCTCTCCTAGACTGAGTCAAACTGTGTAGTCCAGGGCGGCTTTGAACTCACAAAGATCCAGGTGAATCTCTGCCTCCTGAGCACAAGGATTAAAGGTGTGTGCTACCACTGCCTGGCATCTATGTTTAATCTAGTGGCTTGTGTTCTCTGATCTTCAAATAAATTTTATTAGGGTACACAATATATCACAACAACCACCAAGCATTGTTCACTGCATTTGAATTCAATTTGGATTTCTTTGGTGACCTCTGTAAAACAACAAAACAAAACAAAAGAAAACAAAAAAAAAAAACACCCTTCGATGGGCTAGAGTGACATTTGTACATTTGTCTGTGTGAATAAGGATGTGTATTTAGAATGAAGCTAGGAATTAAACTGGTTTAGGAAAGTGGCCATTATAAGTTCCCCACTAGGATGCATAAAATAAGTATCCATGTACAGCTGATTGCATTCCAGTACCAGCTGTGATTTCTCTCCTTTTGTGCATTCTGGAGTCCATTTAGACAGCTTCTGGTTACCTGCAAGAGATATCTGACACTCTCATACATTTAAGAATATCTTTCCATGCTGGCCATTCTTACCAGTTGTAGGGAGCTCAACTGGGTAGGACAATTAATTGTTTTCCTCTGTTATCACCTTGCATGGAATCTTTAAGTACAATAAGGTCTAGTCCCCAGAGAGGAGGGTTCTGCATCAGATACAGCTAGATTCTGCTGTACTCATGGATCATTTCCTTATCCAGTCATCATCAGAGGCTTCCTTCGGCAGGAGATGGGAAGAGAACAGATGCAGATAACCACAACAGATACCATGTGTGTCGGGGAAAAGGAAGTACTATAAGGTGTACTCCTCAGAGAAGAGATTTCTACCTTAGAACCACCTAGATTCTGCTGTATTTGTCTATCATTTCCTCATCCAGTCATCATCAGAGAAGCTTCCTTTGGCAGCAGATGGGAAGAGAACAGATGTAGACACCCACAACAGGTACCATGTGTTTAGGGGAAAAGGTCAGCCAAAGAACACACTCTGATGCTGAAACCTGAGCCAAAAAGTTATAAAAGGCCAGTGGAAAAAAAAAAGAGTCAAAGAAATACACCCTGACACCGACCAACTCAGTATGAAAACCAACCAATTCCAGAGCATAAAAACCACACCATCCTGGAGCATTAAAAACCTGACCAATCTCTGAGCAAAAATTCCACTCAGTTTCTAAGGTTAATCAAGCTCAAGGATTCCAATCCAATCAACTCCTACCCTGAAAATCTTCACCCTGAAAAAAATGCTGCCCCTAAAAAACTGTACCTATTCAGTGTGAAGTTGCCTTTTCCCACCACAGCAGAGACAGCTACACTCCTGGATTCCTCCCTACCAATAAATCTCTTGAATGAAGTTAGGGTGAAAACCATCTTTCATCTGAGTGGAGCTGGGCAGAGAAGTAACAGCTTTAGCCTGAGCAGGAGCAGCACTGCTACATTTCTGCAGGGGGGCTCCCTTAGCAGAGCAGAGCAGACTGTAATGGCTCTTGCTGGAACAGGAACAGAATTGCTACATCTCTACAGGGAAACTCCCCTAGCAGTGTAGAGCAAAGCAGAGCAGGCCTGTAAAGTCTCTGCTGGAGATGAGTAGAACTGCAACATTCCTGCAGGGATACTGTGCCCCACTGGAACAGAGCTGCAGTTATTGCCTGGCTTCCTACCGGGATACCTTACTTACCCTTCCAAGCTGTAGGTATTATCTGGTTTCTGGCAGCCAGGAGACATTTCCCTTCAGAGCTGTAGGAATCACCTGGCTTCCAACAACCAACATACATTCCCCTTCACAGCTGTAACACTTACAGGTATTACTTTGATTCAAGTGGCCAGGATAACTTCCCCTTCAGATCTATAGCACTTACAGGTATTGCCTGCCTTCTAATGGCCGGGATACATTTCCATCCAGAGCTGTAACTCTTTCAATTTGGGCAGTCTAAATTGGAATGTCTCCATCAAATCTATATCCTCAAAGCTCCAGGAATCCCTCAAAAGGGAGGCAGAACCAGTATAAGAGCCAGAGAACATGGAACACCCCAGGAGGACAAGGCACTGCTAATTAACTAAGCAAGGCACACATGAACACATTGAGATCAAATCAACATGCTCAGGGCTACATGAGTCAGCAGCAGGTTCTCTGCATGTATATTATAGCTATTACCTTAGTATTTTATGAGACTCTTATGTCTGTTCTTGGGACTCTTTTGCTCCTGTTGGGTTGCAGGGTCCAACAACAATATGTTAGTTTTTGCCTCAACTTAATATTTTTTTTCATATTTTGTTATCTCTGGAGGCATAATCTTCTCTAAGGAGAAAAAGAAAAGTAGTGGATCCTCCATAGTAGGGGATATGGAGAGGAACTGGGATGTGTTGAGAGAGTGGGAACTCTAAACAGTATACATTGTGTGAAAAAAGAGTATAGTCAATAAAAGGGAGAAAGTTCATTCTTTTAAATTATTAAGAAATTTTCTGTTCATTTTACATATTCCACACAGGTACCCTTTTCCACCCTCCTCCTGCCTCACCCCCAACTACCCCTATTTCTACCTTCTCCAAGGCAAGGGTTCTTATGTGGACTCAGCAGAACCTGGTACATTCAGCTGAGGCAGTTCCAAGGCCCTCCCCTTGACTCAAGGCTGTGGACGGTGTTCCACCATAGGCACTGGGCTCTCCATGAGCAAACTGGGTTGGGGTAGCAATGGAGGGTAGGCAATGGAGGATGAGACCATAAGGGAATGGGATGATTGAGCTGGAACAGGGACAGAGTGGGAGAGCAAGGAAAGATACAATGATAGATGGATACATCAAGGAATCAGGGTGCTAGAGAATTTCCCAGGAATCTACAAGCATGAACCTGCCTTAGACTACTAGAAATAGTGGAGATGGTGCCTAAACTGTCGTGCTCAGTTTATCAAGATGGGTGAATACCCTACTTTTCATCACAGAGCCTCCATCCAGTAACTGATGGCAGCAGACGCAGAGATCTGCAGCCAAGCATCAAGCAGAGCTCTAGGAGTCCATTTGAAGAGAGAGAAGAGAGATTATATGAGCAAGGGGAGTCAAGATCACAATGGGGAAATGTACAGAGACAACCAAACCAAATTAGTGGGAACTCATGAACTGTGGGCCAATACCTCTTGAGCCTCCATGGGACTTGAATAGGCCCTCTGCATAGGTGAGAGAGTTGCTTAGCTTGAACTGCTTAAGGGGCCCCTGGCAGTGGGACTAGGATCTGTCTCTGCTGCATGAGTGGGCTTTCTGGAGGCCAGTGCTTATGGTGGGACACCTTACAAAAAGGTCATTCTTCAAAGTGATTAATGGCATTGACAACATTTTATCAGATTAACTTTGATTTAGAAGACTAACATTAACACTAGAAATGAAATTTGAGGCCTTGCTGTCCATTATTCTGAATACTAACTTTTCCTGATTACCCAATATTGATGGGAGTAACTGTTGACTGACTTACATGAAACAGACAAATACCTAGAGATCCAACATCTACAGAGGTGGAAGCATGGAGAAACACAAAACTGATTGCATTTCTAAGTCATAAACCTGAAACAATAAAGACCTTTGACAAATTTGAAGAATTGGTAATGATGAAAATGGAAAACCAAGGGTAGAGGATAGGCCCATTTTCCTTGAATAAGAGGGTCAACACAAAAATGCTGTGGGGGCCAATTTTCTTCAGCATTCTCCTAAACGTCCTAGAGAGAGCAATTAGGCAACACAAATACATAAAATGTGGTCAGTTAATTGGCTATAAAATAGATCTCCAGATGATATGAACTTATTTTTGTAAAATCATAAAGATTCTACATATGTTTCTGGAACTGGTGAAGGAACACACCCACCTGAACTCTACTTCAGTAAACTATTATCTCCACAAACAATTAGATGTCCTGTTTTGTCACATGCATAGAGAAGCTGAGTAACAAGGAAGACTCAAGTGGGACCCATGTGTCTCCTTGGGAAAAAAAAGAAATAGAAAAGATTTTGTAGATGGATGAGGGTTATGTGGGCATGAGAAGAGGAGGAAACAGTTGGGGAAAGGTGAGATAGGAGGAGAGAGGACTTGCAGTAATGACTCGAATAGTGGGACATTTTGGGAGCAATGTGGAAACCTACCACAGTGGAAAATCCCTTGAACCTACAAGATTGACCCTAGTAAAGACTCCTGGTAGTGAGGGATAGATAGCCTTTACCCGGATCCTTCTATAACCACAGAAGACTTGTAGCAGTGGGACTGGGACACCAATCCAGCCAGAAAACATTTGATCTACAATCTGTCCTTCATGAAATATGTACTGGTGTAATAGTGGAAAAGAATTTGTGGGCCAAATTAAATGATTGGCCCAAATTAAAGCCCATGCCATGAGAGGGAAACCAGATCTGACTTTGACTGGATGGCCAGGAATCAGAGGCTGGACAGTCTAAATATTCAGAATAGAATCAAACATGACTAGAAAAACATTTCAATGAAATGATTACTAATAATATTCTGTTATACTAGTAGAACAGTGTCCAGCCTAAGAGGCATCCAAGAGGCATCATCCAGCAACTGATGGGAATAGATGCAGAGACACACCACCAAACACTTGGCTGCACCAGAGGAACGTCAGAGAATAGGGGGATGGTGGATTATAGTTACCAGAGGAAACAAGGATACAATGAAAACATCAAAGACAGAAACAATTAAGCAGGGTTTAGAAAGGAGCAAAAGACTGAAGAGATAATCACAGACCCTGTGTGGGCTTTTCCTTGGGCCTCTGCATGTATGTTATGGTAATATAGATGGGTGTAGTGGTAGTAGGTAACACTTCTGACTCTTTTGCCTGCCATTTGGACCATTCCTTTCACAGCTCTGATATGAGGGATTGTGGCAAGTCTAATATAATTTGCATGCCACGTTCTATAGATATCCCTGGGAGGTTTGATCATTATTTGAAGGAAAACAGAAGAGGAATGGATCTGAGGGACAGAGGAAGTGGGATTTAGGGAGGAGAGGGGGAGGGGAAACTGTGGTCAGGGTGTAATATAAGAGAGGAAAATAAAAAAAAAGGAAGAAACACCTATGATAAGGAAAAAAAACTCATGTGCAAGGTCCCACTGTGAATGCCACTCCAAGGATGAAAACAGTATGATCTGCCCTTACATGAAGGATTTTACATCTGTGCATTAAACAAAATGTGGATCAAAGATTTTTACAAACCGCTATGTCCAGACTGAAACAGGGCAGACCCTTCTCCTGTCACTCTTCCTCACTTCACAAGGATGGCTGGTGCGCAGGCAGCATTAGGCCTAGGTGAATTAGTTAAACAGGGAATGATTTGAGCAAATGAGGGGATATTTTTCTCTAAGCAAAAAATGCACCATTTTCACAGCAGACTCGGAGCATCCAAAACTTTGAGGGATGCTGAAATTAGTTCTCAGAAATTCTGAGGGATCATTATATACTTGAAGCACAACCTAGGACCTTTGAATTTTTGTTTACTGTATTGATGTCTTTATTTTCCTTTCAAGTAAACCTCACTTTAAATCTTGGCCATCTTTGTACACAGGTGTATCCCAAGGTTATAGGCATGAGTCACCATGCTGGCTGTACCTAAGTAGACACTGATGAGTTTCACCATAAAACTTTTCTCCATTACGTACCCTGTGAATAAGAAATGACCAACTCCATGGTAAGATGAGAGGACAGGACACTACTCATCATGGCCAGAAGACTGGGGGACTGGTCTTTGAACTGAAACGGTTGGAAACCTCACACTTATACTCTCCAGCATTCTCTCTTTTGGCAGAATCTATTCTGAGTCCACACTTTGTCGGGGACAGAGTCATACTCTCTGTGAGCTTCAAATTCTGGTTATTGAAGATCCAACGGATAGAGATATCAGTGTCACGTGAAATGCAGGAGAAGGTCACAGATCTCTGCCCTGCGATTACAGTGTCAGTGATTCGTACAAAGGGCTGTGTCACAGACTCTGTGAAGAAAGAGTGGAGGGTACTTAATGACAGGAGTCCAGGGAGCTCAACCAGGCTGACTTTAGTTCAGACTTTATAAAGCTTCTAGGGGGAGAATTAGGAGTCATTACTATAGACAGGTCTTGTGTTGTAGATCTGCTGCCTAGGGAATGTGTAACCCTGATTCAGGCACTGTTTCCTACATCTTGGTTTCCCTGTAATAGCACACACAGTGCATGATCATTGCTATGTACTTAAATAAGCTTAGTTATGAGCAATGGTCTGACCGTGGGATAGGGAGCTGCCCATATAAGCAGCATCTGCTACTATTGACCTGCAAAAGAGAATGTCCAAGGCTGGACCCCTGAGGAGAAGGCAGAATCTGGAATATCTGCCCACTCTGATTCTTCCCTCAGTGTTTGACCTTCCTCTAAAGTCTCATAAGCCCATCAGAACAATAGTCTAATGGTCCAGACACCTGTCCACTGAGTCTCAGGAGAAGGAGATGCTCAGGTGACCTACCTAACTGCAGCTGTCATGGCAGTACACAGCTGATTCTACACTCTGTGGAATAGTCCCATGACTGGACAGTCAGTAAAGCCTTATTCCCTGTCAACTTTCACAAGAAATATAAACAAACAGAAAAAAGCTCCCCAGTGTCACCTTATGTCCAGCCAGGGGCAAAGTTTTCAAGTCAGGGCTTCCTGTTTCTCTCTGTGAGAATCCCTTTGGATTACTCAGCCAGGGACTGCCTGACATGCACAGATTCTTTATGGGGACGTGTGCTGGTGAGAGCTCTAAGTGTCTGGGCTGCAGCTGCTATCCTAGGGCAGATTTTACCCTGTACAGATCCTCTGTTCTGCAGGTAATGAGAGGTGAGGGGTTGTGATCTATTACACTTTGTCTACCCAATGTGTGTCCTGCAGTAGTGGCCTGTACCCCAGTGCGAGCACACAATGCAGTGGGGGAGATAGCAGGCACAGGTCAATCTAGTCAGTTTACTGTATGAAGCTAGATAAGCCACATCCAGTAGTTGGAGACCAAAGAGAGTCACTTACTGTTTACATGAAGTTCCACCTCTGCTTTTTCAATTTCATGATGTTTTGTTGAAAAGACTAGTGTGTACTTTCCATTATCTTTCACAATGACATCCTGGAGCATCAGGGATCCATTATTGTACAACATCCATCCTCTTTTTCTGTATGTAGGAGACCAAGAAACAGAATTCCTGCTTCTGTAGTATTGTACAATTCTCGTATTCAGGCCAATATACCAGTAAAAGGCTTTCACATCTTCTGGAAGATTATGAACTTCGAAAAGAATGTTTTCCCCTTCAGCAGGATACTGAGGCACTGGTTGGATCATGAGAGGGGAGGCAGTGAGAGGATTACAGTACACAGAAAGAGAAGCTGGGAGGGAAAAGAGAAAAAATCCATCACATTGGGATCACTGTGCTTGGTGAAAAGATAGTAAAAACATCCTGAGCAGATGGATTTGTCACTCAGCCTAGAGTTGCAGGTGTATGTCTGTGTGGGTGGGCAGGGGCGATTGGTCTAGCACACTTAATGAAGGGCAGAAACATGACTTCCTCCTTTCCAACAGTGACCATGAAAGGTTCATCTCCATTGCATGGTACTGTCCCCTTTGTTATCTACATGGCTGTTCCCTCACTGCCCTCAGTCAGACACTGAACACACTCATGCACACTGGGGTTTGAGATGATGCCTCCCCTGAACTCAACAGGCCTGGAACTTTCATGTTTTGGTTTATTCTTCAGTTTCTTTTGAGGCAACACTCAATTCCTGATCCCACCTAATAGATGCACTTGCTGCTCTGTCAAGTATCCCTTAGGTCTGGGCCTGTGTGAGGGCTGTGAGCAGTCTCATTTTCAAGGCGGGCTCAGGGCTTTAAAATACCTGGGTACTAGGCTGGCTGGTTTTATGACAACGTGACACAGATTACAGTCATTTTGCAAAACATGGCCTTAGTTTAAAATGCCACCAGATTGGCCCATGGGCAAAAATACAGTAAATATTTTTTAACTCAGGATTGATGCAAAAGAATCCAAACCAATGTAGGCAGTTCAAGTCCTGGGCTATGAGTCCTGGATAATATAAGAGAGCTGACTGAGCAATTATAGAGAGCAAGTAAATAGGAAGGACTCTTCAGTGGCCTCTAGACCAGTTCCTGGATTTTATTTATGACACTCTCAATTTGGAGTTAATAAATACCCCAGTTTGACATGGATGTCCTAAAAAACATTGTTCCCTACCAGCTTTGGAACTGGAAAGCATTAGAAAAAATGCTCCCCTGGATCACTTTATTCCAGCCTTGGAAGAGTGACAGGATTCAGTGATCCCTGGTCTAGTGCCCCAAGAGCCTGGGCTGACTCTGACATCTTAGGCTGAGTTACTTTCCATCAAGGTCTTCCCTGATGCAGGTAGAATCAGAGGATGTAAGATGATCTATGGATATTTGTCTCTACCAGTGTGTCCTGTGCTAAGTTCTCAAACCTCCTCATGGGGACACAATGCAGAGGAGAGGGAGACAGAGGCTAAACATGACAGTCCCATGTGTCTAAGCTCTACCCAGCACTAGACAATCACAGAGAATCACTTACCATCCACCTGGACTTTCACAGTTATTTCTTCTGTTTCTCGAAATGTTCTCTGAATTTGTATACAGTAAGATTCTTCCTGAGTGACACTGCGAAGCAGCAGGGTTCCATCACTATACCATGTCTCTCTGCCAGTGTATGCAGGGCCCAGCTCAGTTGATTTCTTGTCTACTATATATCGGCCAACCTCAACTCTCACGAATGAATTCATCCATTTGTACCAGATAAAGCCTACCATATTCTCTGGTGGAGTGCGAACAACTAGAAAAACGTTCCCCCCGTGAGGAACACTGGGAGGCACTGACTCAATAGTGGGCCTGGGAGAGAAGGTAAGGCGTCCACAGGTCCAAAGGATGTCTAGAAGGGAAGAGAGAGATCCATCTAAATAGAAACTTTTGTATTTGACTGACATGGGCCCCTGTGTCCTGAGCACCTGTGTCCACTGCTCGTCCTAGGTGTGGGAGTGTCTCCCTGTCCCACCTGGTTGAGGTCATCATATGACCCCCATGTTCAGAGTGCCCACACTTGTCATTTCCACTCAGTTGTGCTCTCTCCTCAGTTGTCAACATGGCCCTGTCTTACTGCCATCGATCCCCTGCTCACATTTACAGTGTTGGTGTTGGGGTGATGCCTGCCAGACCTCTTCCCTTACATACCCCACATCTTCATTCTCTGACTTTGTTGTCACTGTTATTCTGTTCCTCTTGGGCTTTCAATCAACACCTGACTTCTCCTTCTAGCTTGTTTTTTTTTCAAGTCCATGAAGACTGGGGCATCAAAAAAACCCTTTATTTGTCTTATTTCAAAAAAATTACTGCATGGACATAAACTTGGATATCTGTAGAGAATGAATGAATGAAAAAATGAATGAATGATGTTCTAGAACCCTGTATGCCCATGAATTTATTTAATAATTCATAGGCTACGGTATACAGTATTGAATCAATCCATTTCCTTTTATTTTTTAACTAGTTCACATATTATATCTGCATGTGAGTTTGTATCAGGACCAGTCTCAGCATGGGTGGGTGGGTGCAGGACACAGCACTTGAGTGGAGGTCTGAGGACAACTTGGTTCATGGGCATCAGCATGTCAGAAAAACAAGCAAATGCCTTATACATTGGCCCATGTCACTGGTCCACACCAGTTTGATATTTTTATTTATGACATCAATCTGAGAATATTCTTCTTCAGAATGTTGGGGCCATGCCTATTAATTTGGTGTAAGAACAATGTCTCTCCCACCCTTGCCTTCTACTGTTCTCCCTTACTGTTTAATGTTAATGTTGCTGAGCCTCTGGATTGCCCTGTCTTCTCCCCTACAAACATTGAAACTCTTCTCACGTCCTTGTCCCTCTTAGAAGACTCCAGACAGTAGTTCAGTCATCTCCTCTCACACACAGTCAACTCTTGTTGTCTCGCCTGTGAACAGGAGCCCATGAAAGGAGATACATCCTTTGCAGAAGGAAACAGAGAGTGTTTCTGTGGTGTCTGTAGGCTGATCTGTCTTTCCTCTGTGGCACATCTGCTCCAGCACAGCTCCCGAGCTCTGCTGTCCTTTCCCCATCTGAGCTGAGCCTCTTCCCAGGAAGGAGCACCTCGCAGAGTGCCAGGGGCTGTGGGTGGGGCTGCGTTCCAAACACTGCTCAGCCCCTTCCACCCTCGGTGCTGCCCGGTGTCCTCTCCCTTTCTCTCCTTATGCTTCTGTCCCCAGAACACACACTGAGAGACAAGGGTAATGACCTTTCCTGTGACATGAGAGAATAACATCTGACCCTGGGGCTGCACCCTGCTGTGCCTTAGCCTTGGTCTCTAGTCACCAAAGGGAAAATCTGCACACCTGTGTGGCACAGAAACCCAGCTGGGCACCCAGTCTGCCCTGTGTTCTCAATCCTCAGCAAACATGGAATTTGCTCTTAGCAGAAAGTGACAGAGATATCTGTGAGGCCTCAAAAGGGACCAGATGAGTGATGTGTGGGGAAGAAAACAAATCTGTTCTCAATGGAGCCATCAAAGTTCTGACCAGGATGTGTCAGGAATCTCACATCCAGGATGTATGGGAGGAGGTGATCTGATTCCTGGACAAAGGCTGTGAGCTCCTTTGTCCCAGGCAAGATTTCAAGACCATACTTCCATTTCCTGTTTGCTGAACTGTGCAATGGGTCTGCCCATGAGCATCATGGTCTTTCTGAGATAATTTGGACCTCTGTTTAACTGATTCCCCTTGGATATTGTATATTTCCCAAAGGAAACACATAAAGGGGAAAATGGAACATGAACACCTGGAAGTGTAGCAGACACATTAAGAAGCCAGGAGGTCTGAGAATGCTGGGTCCATAATTGCCAGGTCTGAAAAAAAGAGGGTGGAACCAGGCTACTGAATAATGTCCTGATTCAGGAAATTCTTTTCCACGTGTTTATTGAGTGTCGTGATGCCTCCTGTGGTGATCACTAGAGCAACTGCAGTTCATGTCTGGGGTGCTGTCAGTTCAGCAAAGCCTATAGCCATTTACCTACAGGAGACAATTCCCGAGCTGGACCCCAGAGGACACTTGTCAAAAGGACCTGTTTCCTCTCTCCCTGTCCTTGGTTGCCCTGACCTTCCTGTGAAGTCTCATAAGCCCATCAGAACAAAAAGTAATGGCCTGGGCACCTGTCTGGCTAAGCTCTCCCTGTTCAGTCTCTGGAGAAGATGTCCAGGGGAACTAGACTAACTATATCTCTCATGACAGTGCACTGGCTGGTTCCAAAGATGCAGGACTTGGTCTACTAAAAAGCATTGTTCCCTGCCATCAAGAGATCAAAATCCAACATTTGTGAAATGCTTCTCAGAGCTACCTGGAGCTGAGTCTGGAACAGAGGTCTGGAACCACGGCAACTTTGTTCTCACATCTCTGTGAGGACCTCAAATTTTCCTCTACCATGCCCAATGTTGATTCCATCAGGGTCTTTCTCAAGGACACATTCCTATCAGAACCCCAAGACTCTAGACAGAGGCTGTTATCCCAGGCTGAGTTACCCATCGTCCAGTAAGCTGTCTGTAAAGTGAAGTCAAATGAAGGACTATGATCTATTACCATATATTATTCTACACCATGTGTGTCCTGCACTTAATACTAAAACCCCAACATGGGGATGCAATGCAGAGGGGAGGAAGGCACAGGACACTCGACTGTGTGTGTCCAATGGAATCAATGCCACCCAGAGCCCAGAATTCACAGAGAATTACTTACTCTTCACGTAGACATAGGTGCCTATTTGTGACACAGTATCTGTGTGTCTATGAAAAGCTAGTAGAGAATAGAATCCTGTGTCCTTCTGGTTGACATTTTGGATGAACATGGATCCATTGCCATACACTGTCTCTCTACCACTGTGAAAACGCCCTGGCACACTTAAATTTATGTTTGGTACATATACTATGATTGCATCATTCATGCTGGTTCTCCCTTTGATCCAGGCAAAGGATAGAAGATTCTTTGGCAGATTGCGGACAAGGAAAAGGATGCTGTCTCCGTTGGCCACATAGAGTGGGACAGTTTGCACAGCAAAACGATCAGTGGTGGAAAGGTGCCAGCAGGTTAAAATGGAGGCTAGAAGGGAACAAAGAGAAAGCATCAATATTGAGCAGATGTGATCATCACTCTGCTTAGGTGTGTGGATAGTGGTGTGACTACACTTGGTAGACATGAGCAACATGACTTCCATTTCTTCAGAACCTCTGACTGTGTTATTAACTCTTTTAGGAATCCTCTGCTCAGGTGTCTGCCTATATGCCCCTCACTGGGGTGAGTAGCAATGCATCTCTGAACTCCTGCCCTGGAGAGTCCTCACTTTCTGTTGTTTTTCTCTCTTCCCATTGTGATTCCAGTCAACCCATGACTTCATATTGCAGATGAGCTGACATCAGGTCTGCTAGAACAAGGACATTGTGAGGACGTGTATTAGTCCAGTTAATTTCCTAGAAAAGATTCAAATAAGAATGGATAAAGGAAAAGAGTTGGAAAGAAGGGAGGGAGGGAGGAAGGAAGGAAGGAAGGAAGGAAGAAAGGAAGGAAGGAAGGAAGGAAGGAAGGGAAGAAAGAAAGAAAGAGAGAGAGAAAGAAAGAAAGAAAGAAAGAAAGAAAGAAAGAAAGAAAGAAAGAAAGAAAGAAAGAAAGAAAGAAAGAAAGAAAGAAGGAAGGAAGGGAAGAAAGAAAGGAAGGAAATAGGAATGTTTCCCCATTGGATTATCTACATAGTTCCCAATTTTGAGTTAATGACAATAATTATATTACACTGTGATTTAAGTTATCTTAGATTTACTCATGTATTGTATATGTATATATCTCAAGGCAGGTATCTCAATGTGTGCATGTGAAGGTGTGTGCCACAAATCTGTGTGGATGGAAATGTCTCAGTCATATGTCGGTGTATGTCACATCACCTGTGTGGCCTGAGGGGTCTCAGTTCACTCAAGTGCAGGTGCATGCCACAGCACCTGTGTGGAGGGCAGAGAAGAGCCTACAGGATTCTGTTCTCTCCATCTGCCCTGTGGGAGCTAAGTATTAAATTCAGGTTTTCATGTCTCCACTGAGCCATTTCAAAGACCCATTCCTTCTTGAATTCTATTTGGAGTCACCCAGTCACAGTTTGGGACATCAATCTTCAGAACATTGCAGCCAATGTACTGACTATGGACACCGAGTGTTTGAAGCTTTTCTCTTCTCCTCATCACCTCCTACTGCTGAGAATCTCAGGCTGCTGAGCCTCTGTTCCTCACTGTACCTTCTGCCCCGTGACTGCAAACAGAAACCTGAGTCTCCTCTCAGGCTCCTGTCCTCTTTAGGAAACTCTAGACTGCCTCCTGTTTCCTTTCCACCCACAAAGTCAGAGAGTGGGCACACTTACCTGTGAAGAGGAGCCCTTGCCAGGGGGTGCATCCCTTGCAGGGAATCATAGAAGACACCTTCATCTTTCTTCTCACTGTGCTGTCCTCCCTCTGAGGAGAAGAGATACAGCTCTAGCAAGGTGCTCAGGCTTTGCTGTCCTTGTTTCCTTTGAGATGCGTTTCCTCTCCTACTGGAGAACTTCCCAGAACCCAATGGACTGTTGGTGGTGGGATCTATGTCCAAGGCACTGCTCAATCACTTCCACTCTCAGTGCTGTCCCGCATCCCTCTCAACTTCCCTTTATGTTTCTCCTCCAATAAACATATTGAGCAACAAGGCTGATAAGCATCCACATCCCCTCAGAGAAAAATGGCTCATCCCAGGGCTGAAACTTGTTGTGTCTTGCCTTGGGTATGTCAGCACCAGAGGGAGCCTCCATCCTGCCTACGTGTCTTTGTGACACAGACACCCAGCTGAACCCACAGTCTGCTCTGTGTCCTCAATGCTTTCAGAAAATGGTATTTTTTAATCCTAGGAGGAAAGTGACAGAGATGTCTTTGAATGCTAGAAAGAGACCAGCTGAATGATAACTAGGGATGAAGATGAATCTTTTATCACTAATGTCACCAGCCAGAGTTCTGAACTAGAAGCAGTCCAGGAGCACTTGTATGAGGAGTCCTCAGGGGAAGAGTTGACCAATTGTCTTTGAAAGGACTGAAGGCTCCATCTTATTATAAAGGGTTTCAAGTCTACATTCCCGCAATTTGTGTTGGCTGAGCTGTGTGTCTATGTCCTCCCTGATCTTCCTGAGTCACCTTTCACCTTTGCCTATGTGATTCCCTGGTGGTAATTCTGTCTTCCCCTATGAGAGATGCCAGGATAGAGGGGGTTGTTCATGTTTTCCATGCAGAAAGCTGTTTTCAGAAAGAGCAAGCAGCCAGTAGGTGTGAGAAGAGGCTAGTGGGAGCTCTGGGTTAGTAGGGACTGGGAAGAAAACAAGTCTGCTAGACAAGTTCATGCCTTGCTCAGGGACACATTTTTCTAACAGTGAATTGGGCCCTGATATCACCTCTTGGAGAGCACTGGGAGAACTGCAATCTCATGTCTAGGCTTAAGGAAAGCAAGGTCAACAAGTCAACTGTGATCTGCCCTGATACCTTCAACACAGATGGGATTGAGGGTCTGTCATTCACTCACTGTAGTCTCCAGAATTACTAATACCAACTAGGGTAGGATAGGTCTAGGCAGGGTTCCAGATTTGTCCTAGGAAGCCCAGAACTGAAGTTGGAAGCAATGTTATCCAGAGGATGCGCATCCTCAGGAGAAGTATTGTGGTCAGAAAATGTCAAAGTAAAATCCTTGGACATTTCTCTTCAGACTAAAAAGAGAGGACACAGCTGGTCATGGTGGTCCTTGTATGTACTCACAGCTCTTGTGAGGTAGACGCAGGCAGATCTCTATGAATTCAAAGCCAGCCTAGTCTACTAAGCAAGTTCCAGGACAAATAGAGCTATTAGACAGAGAAACTTAATCTTGAATAAAAGGAGAGGATATTAATGTAGAGGCTGCACATGAATATCCTGGCCCATCATTGGTATCTAAATCCTTCCTTCTCTTAAACCACAAGGTTCCTTCACAAGTCTGCTCTTGAGTACAGGGAACATTGATTTAAATGGATGCATCATCTGCTCTTCCTGGTACACTTATCTATGTTTCTTTCTCTCATTTGATTTTTTAAAAAATGAACTGGGCAAAATCAGCTTAGGGGAGAGTAAGGGTCCATTTCCTTCTGGGGCTGTGTCATAGTGTAGCACTGAAGGAAATCAAGGAGAAAACATGCTACTTGCTGGCTCATTCACTGGCTCACTACATGGCTCATGCTTAGCTTTCTATCTCTTACAACCAAGGACCATCTGCCTAGGGATGGTGTTGAACACAATGGCATGGGCCCTCCTGCACTAACTAAGGCAATCCCTCACAGTCATGTCCACAGCCAGACCTGATAAAGACTCTGTTGAGACTATTTTCCCTCAGGCAATGGTGGACTATATTAAGGTGGTAGTTAATGCTAACAAGCATACTGTTTCAAGGTGCTAAGTCCTCCTCCTCCACAGGAAGATTTCGAAGTGAGTCCCCCATTCTCCAAGGGAGTATCTCTCTTTCTTTGCTGAGGTCATCACATGTCCTTGTGTCCACGGCCCCACACAGCTGGATCCTCAGAGCCAGGGCAAAACTCAAGGACCTATATCCTAGGTTTCACTTTTCCCACTTACCAGATCCTGAGCCCAATGACACTGTGATGTCCACCACAGAAATTGTGAAGAAGTGAAACAATATCATCAAATTATGAGTTTCATACAGTCATTGGTTGGACACTCCCACAATTTTTGTGATACCTTTACCACAGCACATCTTATAGAAAGGTGAATTGTAGTTCAAAATTATTGTGGCTATGTTGGTGTCCCAATCACTCCATTCTATATCCCCATTATTAGTAGTTTTAGCTAGGATCACATTCCTAGATTCCTTGGAATTTCAGTTACACTAGATTTCTAGCTCCTCTCAGAGATATCACCAGATTTCAGTTGTCTCTCCCAGTATTTTCTCTACCTCTCTCCGTCATACCCTCACAAGAGCCCTCCTGTCCCAATCTCCACACCCCCACCCAGATTCCAGCCACTTTTCACCCATTATGTGTATTTTATTTCCACTTCATAGGTGTGGCCTTGTTGGAGGAGGTGTGGTCTTGTTTGAGAAAGTGTGTCACTGTGGAGAGGGGCTTTGAAGTCTCATATATGCTCAAGCAACACCCAGTGAGAAAGACCATTTCCTGTTGCTTCTACATCAAAATATAAGGATTCTCGACACCTGTTACAGAACCATAATGACAGCACGATGTACCTTGATGATAATGGACTAAACCTCTGACAATGTAAGCCACCATATGAAATGGTTTTCCACTATAATAGTTGCCATGGTCAAGTTTTCTTTTCCCAAAAATAAAAACCTAGTTACCACAGGTATGTCCCTTGTATCCCTGACCTCTTCAAGACTTTTATCATGAAGGGGTATTGGATTTTATCAAAATCATTTTCAGTATCTAATAAGATGATCATGTGTTTTCTTTTCTTTCAGTGTGTTTGTGTAGTAGGTCACATTGACAGATTTTTGTATGCTCAACCATCCTTGTATCTCTAGAATGAAGCCCAGTATATCATGTCCAATGATATTTTTAATGTGTTCTTGGATGTGGTTTGCAGGTATTAGTTTAAGAATTTTTGAATCTATGTTCATGATCGAGATTGGTCTGTAATTCTCTTTATTTGTTGAGTGTTTGTGTGGTTTGAGTATCAGGGTGAATGTGGCCTCATAAAATGAATGTGGCAATGTTCATTCTGTTTCTATTTTGTGGAATAATTTAAGGAGCAATCATCTTAGCCCTTTGAAATTGGTAGAATTCTGTGCTAAAATCATCTGGCTCTGGGCTTTTTTTTCATGGGAGAATTTTAATGAGTACTTCCATTCCTGGGAGAATATAACTATATTTGAATTGTTTACTTGATCTTGATGTAACTTTGTTAAGCACTATATATTGAAAAAATGTCCATTTCTTTTAGATTTTTACAATTTTAAAGTTCAGGTTTTTGAAGTATATAACTATATTTGAATTGTTTACTTGATCTTGATTTAACGTTGGTAAGCATTATATTTAGAAAAAAAATGGTCCATTTCTTTTAGATTTTTCCAATTTTGAAGTTCAGGTTTTTGAAGTATCACCTAATGATTCTTTGTGTTTCTTCACTATCTGTTGTTATATCACCATTTTTATTTTGCTTATGTTAAATTCAATATTGATTCCTTGCCTTTTAGTTAGGATAGATAATGGTTTGTGTAGGGTAAAAAAGCCAACCAAAGAAACACAACCTGACCCTGAAACCAGAGCCAAAGAAACACACTCTGCCCTGACCAACAAAGCACGAAAACCAAGCAATACTTGAGCATGAAATCTAAGCCTGTCTAATCTCAGGGATTGAAATCTCCCCAATTCCTACCCTGAAATTCTTCACCTGGAAAAACTAGGCCACTAAGAAATCCTATATAGGATCTGTAACTGTTTAGTTTAAATCTGCCTTTTTCTACCCTGGCAGAGGCAGCCACCCTCTGGGATTTCTTTCTCCCAATAATTCTCTTGAAGAAAGCTTGAGTAATAACCCTTTTCACCCCAGTGGATTGGGGCAGAGAATTAATAATTTTCATTGGAGTAGAACAGGGCTGTAATTGCTCTTGCCAGAGAGGAGCAAAACTGCTACATTTCTGTGTGGAAACTCTCTTAGCAGAGCAGAGAGGAGCTCTTCGAACTCTCACCTGAGAAGTTTAGAACTGATACATTCCTACAGGGAAACCAACCTCCACTGGAAAAAGCTGTGGACACTGCCTAGCATCCAGTGGCTAATCTGTGTTTCCCTCATTGAACCTTGCCAAAATTAACCACATATTTGATCACAAAAGCAAGTCTCAACAGTTACAAGAAAATTGAAAAAAAAAACATAGAACCACTCTCTACTGGTATATGACACTTACAGTTTGTCTCTCTTGTTGATTTTCTCAAAGAAACAACTCTTGGCTTCATTGGTTCTTTGTATTGTTACCTTTGTTTCTATTTTATTGATTTCACCCCTCACTTTGATTATTTTCCGCTGTCCTCTGGTCCTCACGGTTATATTTGCTTGCTTTTGTTCTAGAGCTATGAGGTGTGCTGTTAAGTTGCTAGTTTGAGCCCTCTCTAATTTCTGTATGAAAACACTTAATGCAATGAACTTTCCTGTTAGCACTGCTTTCATGTGTGCTATGACTTTGGGTATTCTGTACATTGATTTTCACTAAATTCTAGGAAGTCTGATTTCTTTCTTCATTTCTTCTTTGACTCAGTGGTAAGTCAGTAGAGAGTTGTGTACCATTCCCATGACTACGTAGGGTTTCTGTTGACATTAAAATCCAGATTTAACCTATGGCAATCTGAAAAGATACATGAAATTTTTTCAATTGTCTTGTATTTGAGGAGACTTGCTTTTGTGACCAAGTATGTAGTCAGTTCTGGGAAGGGTCAATTATGTGCCGAGAAGGAGTTATATTCTCTTGTGACTTGCTGAAATGTTCTGTCCCTATTTTAGGTTCATTTGAACCAAAACTTCTGTTAGTTACATTATTTCTCTGTTTAGTTTCTGACTGGGCAACCTGTCTATGGATGAGGGTGTGGCACTCAAGTCTCACACTATTAGTGTGTGGTCTTCACTATTTGATTTGAGTTTAGTAATGTTTCTTTTACAAATGTGGATGCCTTGCATTTTGGGTATAGATGATCAGAATTGAGATGTCTTCCTGGTAGATATTCCCTTGAATGCTTATGAGATGACATTAATTTTGTTTGATTAATTTAGTTTTGAAGTTTGTTTTGCTAGATATTACTAAAGCTACACCAGAATGCTTCTTAGGTAAATTTGATTGGAAATTTTTTCCCAACCATTTACTCTGAGACACTGTCTATCATGGATTTTGATGTGTGTATCTTATATGCAGCAGAAGGATTCATGCTGTTTTTGCAACCATTTTTTTATCCTGTATCTTTTTATTGGTGAATTGAGTCCATTTATATAGAGATATTAATGACCAGTAATTTTTTAATCCTGTTATTTTTTTGTAGATTGTGGTGCTGATAGTGTGTGTGTGTGTGTGTGTGTGTGTGTGTGTGTGTGTGTGTGTGTGAATGTGTGTACGTGCGTGCGTGTGTGGACTTGCATCCTGGATTTTTGTGTTACTTTTTTAGATTTAACATTTTCTTTAACTAATAAATTTAAGTGTTCTATAATAATCTTCAATGCCTGAAATACTCTCTTCCATCTGTTGTATTCTGATGATGATGTTTACATCTGTAGTTCCTGTTTGCTTACTCAGATATTCCATTTCCACAGAAATTAAGGTGGGTGATGAGCTGGGAAACATTGTGTTGTGGGATGGGACTTTGGGAAGAGAAGCTAGGGAGTGGGGCAGTTCATTAGACAGATGGGTCACTCATTTATTCATCTGATTGGTGTAGCCTGTACTTCAAGACTCTGTTCCCCCACCCAAAGATGACTTTGGGCTAAATCAAGGTGACACCAAATGCCAACTAGGTCACTGTTTTAATCTGTTACATGCTCATCCTCTACAGAGAGAATCCATATGAAGTTCTCCATTCTCCAAGTGAGCCTCTGATTCTGTTTGTTGTGGTCATCACAAGTGTTTCTGTCCACTCAGGGTACAGGTCAAGAACATCTTCCCTGAGCCTCACTTTTCCCACTTCCCATATCCTGAGTTCAGGGATAATGTTATGTCCACCACAGACACTGTGAATAGTTAATAAATCAGCTCATCAAAACAGAAGTTTTATCTTGACTCGGGAGAGACCCCCCAGGCATGTTCATCACCTGTCTCTTTGCATTCATTGGAATCAGACCAAAAGCCAATTAATAGCTAGAAAGGACAGGAGCTGGGAACATTTGGATTAAAGGAACATGAGCATAGTTCAAAGCTTTGGGTAATCCTTCTGGGTCATGGCATTCATAAAAGCAAATGTATGGGATAGAAATATTTGAGTTAACTATAGGAAAATCTACTTGACTATAAGGTCAAGTATACAAAGAGACCAATTGCTCACTGCCTGGAAAGTTCTTCCCTCCTGGGGAAATACCCCACTTCACATTCCAATACCATTCCAAGGTGATCCAAGAGAAATCAGAGATGCAAGGATAGGAGGAAAAATCACAG
The DNA here is from genome assembly GCF_049852395.1 of Peromyscus maniculatus bairdii. NCBI lineage: Eukaryota > Metazoa > Chordata > Mammalia > Rodentia > Cricetidae > Peromyscus > Peromyscus maniculatus. The sequence goes on along the minus strand of NC_134852.1, from coordinate 27,708,844 downwards.
CTGGAATGTCATGAGAAAACTGGGATTTGTTCATGCCTGTGACACAGGCTGAGAATTATTTTCTGTATCTATCCATAAAACCAAGGCCTGAACCCAAAGCTTGATGTCATTTAAAGGATCCACTTCAAAGATTCATAATTCTCTTCATATAGGTCCTACAGACACAAACATTCTAGTTCTCCACAGGGGATACATAGGACATGCAATTATTAATAGTGATGTTGGGGAGAAAGTTCTCTTGGCAGGATATCTGGGGTTTTCCTTTGATAAGCCTGTAGCACAGTGTAGGTGGGTTAAAGGCAACATTTGAGGGGAAGTTGAGGGTTGACTCTGGATGCAAATGAATATATCTAAGAGGGATATGACCAGGTTGTCTGAACCATCAGGAGCAAACAGAATAAAGCACATGTGGAGTCAGCAGTGGGAAAGGGAAATCCTCTTCTGTAGAAGGTTATAGTGTCTGGACAGTAACATTGGTTGAGCACTGCACACCCAGCACCGGTGCAGATGAGTAAACAAGTATTGATGTAGCATGCATAAGACCTGATATATCTCCAGATACACAACACAGCCCTAGGACAATATCATGTGTCCACTGAGCCTGAGTCTGAGATGTCCATGTCTCCATCATCCTGAGCCCCTCTAGTTAGGGTACATCCCTCAATGGCCTGGCCAGCCTAGGTGTCTTTGTGGTGAATCTCTATCATGAACTCAAGAGGGATCAGGTATCCTTGTTCTAGCTATGTACATTTAGGCAGTTGTAGCCATTGTGAAAAAATTAATCACAGCTAATATTCAGGTTGAATGGGTCTCTTTGGCACTCACTAAGCTGCATGTTTTATAGCTAGAGAGTTCTGCATCACTCATGACATTTTATAAAATGAGAGTCCAATTTCCCTCTGGCAGCTCAGACTATCACCTTCTGAGAGAATTTGACCTTTTTTTCCTCAACAGGTATATTGTATTCTAACTCTCATGTTCATGTTATAAGGCTACCATCTTCACCCTCCATGGGGCTACAATTGTTTCTTGTGATGGTGAACTTGGGTAGCAGTTCTGTACAAACAACAGAGAGAAGTTTGCCCCTGTGGGAACTCTGACCCTACCAAAAGACTCTTTCAACTAGTGTTGTTCATTGTAACATCAACTCCCAATCCATGTCTTCACGAACTAGGTAGATGATGACTCACAATCAGATGATGAAGGAAGTGAGTAATCAGAGGTGGTGGGTCTCGTGTGCTGTGTGGGAGAAACACTGTGTGAGCTAAGCAGCAGAGCTTGATAGTACAGACCTAGGATCTGGAGTCTGATGCCCATTGTCTCTCCTGGTCCTCACTGACCCACTCCTGTCTGACACCTGAGGGTGCTCTGTCCCTCCTTCTGTACTGATGTCCACTGCAGAGCCTGGGGCAGTGGCAGTGCCCTCTGAGTCACTGATGTTCAAGAAGACAACAGGATAGACACATGGCCAGAAAGAGAAGAGGAAGACAAGTGATTCTGTAGAGGAGTGGTGAGTTGTATGCTCACCATGAGGCCACAGCAGGCAAAGGTGTCTGGGAAGGTGTTCATTCAGTGAGACTACAGCAGTAGCACACTCTGCCAGTTGCAGACCAAGGTCCCCATGGAGCTGGAGAACAAGATTGATAAATAGCAGTTTGAAAACACAATTTGAACTCTAAATAACCTTTATACAGAAGCAGAGAAACTTGGAGGCCGGTCATAACTTGAAGGCTGTTTGGCTTCTTTAACAGTGTATACCATGTTTTTATGCATGGAAACTCATTAAAAGAAGGTCTTGAAGAAATTCTCCAAATACATTCAAGAACAGAATGAGAAGATATATGCTCCCTAAGGCCTCCTCCTAACAGACCCCATTGAGAGATAACTTCGAGTTTTTAGATTGAAATCACCATCTATGAAGAGAGAGGTGTGACAGTGTAAGATAAACCATAGAATTAAATATCCCGCCTCCAGCTGGGACCTTCATCTATCCACTGGCCGATGGCCCTACCTCCTCTACAGAGTGTAATTCTTTTGTATCTGCTGCCAGAGCCACAGTGCCACCCCTGGAGTGACCTCTCATCACTCAGCATCTACTTCGTGTCTCCCAGTTGTGTAGACTCTGTAATCTTTTGATTCATTTCCAAGAAAATACAAAGAAACATTTCACACTTTAAAATTCAATGCCATTTAAACCATATGCTGTTGGTCAGCCTAAGACAAAGTCTTTTTCTTACCTGATACCAGTATCATTGGTTCTAGCCAGTTCCGTAGGTGGCTATATTATTCAACAAGTCATGTCTTAGCACAGTTATTCCCCCAGATTAGTGACAGGTTTTGTCACACCTGTGCTTTGGCTAATGCACCACCCAGATCTCCCAAAACTGCCAGTCTTGATGTGAATCCGATCTTAAAAATGATTTCTGCTGCTTAATTCCAGAAACTGGAGAAAATAATATATGTTATTTGTTTAGTGTTGCAGGTATTATTAAGGCAGTATTAAATGCAATTCAGGTTATTTCTTTAAAAATATTTATGTTAATGTGCATTACCTCGAAATGTTGGGAAGATGTGTGTGCTGCTTGTTCATTACACACATAAGTAAGCACAAAAAATAGATGCCCTGCCATCAGATATGCCTGTCCCTGCTCTGCCCCAAGTGTGTAATAAGCAATTGTCCTAATAAACAATGATATTTAACTCTAGTTTTGTTACAAATATAACTTAGGAGAAGAAGTTGATAGGAATTATACTGTATGTTGCTAATCTGTTACTTACTCATGAAATCTGATTCATAGCCTCCTCACATACAGTATTCAGGGCACAGAAATCTTTGGATTGACTTAGTAAGTATCAGCTTCCACATTAAACTTGCATGTTCAAGTCAATTTCCCCAGCTCTTCTTTATCTCTATACTCATAGTATTGGAATTCTTATGTCCTTTCTTTCATGAGTTCGAGAGCACTATATTTGGGAGAAAGTTAAAAAATCTAAAAAAGGAGTGAAGCAGGTATTGTAGAGGTATTGTAGGTGCTAATACTGGATTTCATTATTCAGATTTAATTTGTATTCTGGGCCTTATAGTTATTCACTAAACCCCATAGAGTTATGTATTAAATTAGATGTATGAACCTCATATGTTCCTTTAAAGCCTATACTAGTCTGTCTGCCTTTTAAATTGTTGCAATAACTTTGCTGAAATACTAACACTTAGTAACACTTTTCTTAAATAAAAAAGTCCTATAGATTGCACAGAATAAGATTTCTCACTGAGCTTTCCTGAGAATCACTCACAGGCTGCCTTCAGGACTTAATATGTGCAGAGAAATCTCACACATGAGACCAGGGGTGGGGCTGTCATTGATCTAACTACCCAGGTCTTTGATGATGACTGAGATGAGACATGAGTCCACAAAAGCCAAATGATGAGTCTCAGAATGATCTAAGAGAGGAAAGAATATGGAGTATAGGTCAGCTTGAAACAAACCACTGTCTTGCCTATAATGCTATCTCTTACAAAATTTAGGACGATAGAGAGATATTTCCTGAAATTAAGGTGGATATTTTCTTCCTTCCTTTCATTATTCCTTCATATCTTTCCTTCTTTCTCTCTTTATTTCTTCCTTTACTTCTTTTTTTCTCAGGGTGTAAATAGTCATTTTACTGCATGTATATCTGTGCAAGATAAGTGTGCCTGTGAACTGGCCAAAAAAGGGAATTGGATCCCTGGAAATAGAATTACAGACTGGTTATGAGCTGCCATGCCTGTACTGGAAACAGAACATGTGTCCTCTACTAGAACAATCAGTCCACTTAACCACTGAACCATCTCTCCAACACACCCAGGTAGATGTTTTCAGAAGCAGATCTGACTGAAAGAAGGTAGTGAGCGAGAACTAGTTGGAACTCTGGCTGGAAGGGACAAGTGTGTTTGGTAGATCTGGGCTAGGGATATGGGATGCTAAGTGTCTCTATATGAGACAATTGTTACTAATATCCAGGATCTAAGGCCAATCCCCAGAAGGATTGCTTCTCTAAAGAGCACAATGAGGTATGATGAGAGACAGATGGTAGAGTTGTTTGAATTCAGTGTCTTTCTGAGAAGAGAGAGCCCTGGATAAGATACAGGATCTTTTGCAAGGTACAAAGCAAAGCCCTTTCCTTTGCCTTTCTGGAGTAGGGATATCAGCATGACATAAAACACATGACTTCCTGTCCAATATGTGTGTCGTGGAGTCCTGGAATATAGGAGAAATTCTCCAGAGTTGGGTAGTTGAGTTCTACAGTCAAATCTAACTGTCCATTTGTTTTCACTTCACAGAACAGACATCTCCTCAAGCTGCCAATGGCCAAGATTGACTGCTGTGAAAAACAGCTGTTCCTGTTTCACATAAACCTGAGAAGGCCTCCAGGGTGAAGACACTAGATACGTGTTCATACACAGACAGCTTGTCTGTCACCCATGATGCATGAGACAGATGTACACATATTTTTCTGTGTCTGTTTTCCAGTGATAGCACACATTGCTAATGAATATTGCCATTGTGATAAGGTAGCCTCAGATATGAAATAGGCTTGACACTGGAATAGTACAGATGTCCAGATCAGCAACATCTGTTATTGCTTGCCTCCAGAAGACAATTTGCTAGCCTTAATACCTGAAAACATTGAGTCATCAGAAGGAACTCTGGCTTCTTGTCCCTCCCTTTTGGAATCCTGGCTGTCCTGTGACACATCATAAGACCATGAAAACAGTTAGTTAACAGCCTGAGAACTGGTACAGCTTGGTTCTCCATGATGCATCTAAGAAGGAGATGCCCCGGTGATTAGTGGATACCCAGGGACTCTGTGGAATCACCTAGAGCTGGAGTTAGGTGAGGTTCTGTAGCCTCTTCACATATGTGTTGGGAACCTGAATTCAGGTACTCAGGAAGATCATCGTATGCTATTAAATGTTGGGATTTCTCCCCAGCCCTCCTTTGTCCATTACTTCCTTGTACCGTTTGTGCTTCTATTCAGTAGCTGAATTCACCTTCTAGATACCTGTCTGCCTTCTGACCATTGCAACCAGGGCTTTGGGAAAACAGAATCCCCCCCAACTGTTTTGGATGTACTAGTGCCTAGAAAAGGCTCAAACACCTGTGGATGAATGAATGAATGATGATACAAGGGCACTGATTTGTAGGAACCTCATGTTGGTAGATAACAAAATAGGCTAATGTCTCAGTTTGACTTTTAATTTAAATTTAATTATGCATTTTATATATTTGGAAAGTGAGAGAGAGAGAGAGAGAGAGAGAGAGAGAGAGAGAGAGAGAACCAAAAACATCCTTATGTCTTCAAATGAAGAGGAGCAAGACATTCATGTATGGGGTATGAGATACATTAACCTTAAGCAGACACCAGCCCTAGTTGGAAATCACAATGTGTGTGTTTGTGAGAGAGAGTGAGACAGAGAGACAGAGGGAAACATAGTTAGAGACAGAGACACAGAGAGAGAATATTGTGAGCTTACTCATGCATACATCAGTGTATGGGTAAGAAAATGCTATTGTACATGTATGGAAGTTAGAAGATGTGAGGGAATTCGTTCTCTAATTCCATGAAGTTGAATCTTGGAATTGAGGTGAGCATGTCAGCCTTGGCAGCAAGTGCCTTTACCCAGTGCCCCACCCTGCCCTGATTTTCATTTAGAGGGGCACCCTGTTGTTGCTGGGAACATTGTCTTTCAGTAAATAATGGCCAATGAGAAAAAACTTTGAGTAGAAATCACTGTGGCTCCAAATCCCCTGACTGTTTCCAGTTCACCAAGGGCTTCCTGCTGCTAAACCTCTATCCCCCTCTGTCCTCTCTTTTGGAGCTCTGAGAAAAAAACCCTGGTCCCTTCTCAAGTTCTATCTTAGAAGACTTCAGTGGTACTCTGTGTTTCCCTGCTACTGTCTGATGGGGTCTCAGCAACTTTGGTAGGACACAGGCCTGAGGCTTTATCATGGGTTACCACAGCCTTAATTATGCCACATCTCCTGCAGCTCACTCTAGGCCACAGTGTAGGGGTTCTCTGTGCTGTGACCTTACTACACTCAGTTTGCCATAACCAGTTGCTGCATGCTCCTTGTCCCTTACACTACATTGAACTAAATACATAGTGTGACACTTCTATCAGCCCTATAAGATTATAGAAGATCAGACCTTTCCTTTGTGCTCGGGTTTGACACAAGGAAGACTCCTCAATGATGCTGCCCAGAAATGGAGACTGTTTACAGTAGTGGTTCCTTAGGTCTCTGATTCATGATCACTTACATGGCACCTATTTCTTGTTCTCTCATTCTCCGGACTCTCTAATATTTTAACTCATTTCTAAAGCTTTTTAAATATTTTTTTTAATTTTCTATATGCTCATTGTATTTACACCATTTGCATTCCTCAGTTTTATCCTCTTCACCCTCTCATGCCTTCTACTTTCTCTCAAATTTAGGTCTCTTCTACAAATTATTACTGTTATTAATATTATTATACATTTATTTTGGAAAGATAACTATATAAATACAATATGCTGTGCCGATTTACTAGTTTTCATGTGTATATGTCTATGACTGACTATTTGGGATTGGATATTTTATCAAGTGCTCATCCATTAAGAATACAGACTTTCCCTCAGCACTCATTATTTACTATAGCTCTTTAAGTACAGGTGGAGCTCTTTGAGATTTCCTCATCCATGCTGCTGTGTATGATGGTGCTTTCATTGCTCAGATCTAGTTCAGGCAGCCATGTAGCTGAGAATTCTTGGGTGCAGCTTCCTTGTCATATATAGAACACACAGTCTCATGCTAAACATCCAGGATACTGATACTGATACTTACAATCTTTCCCCCGCCACTTCTGAGATGTCACCTGACTCAAACAATGGCATTATAATGTAGTTTTAAAAAGGGGTGCTGGACACCCTTTGCTGTCTGTTGGTCTACATATTTGAACCATTTTGGATTTTTTTTGCTGGTCTCCATGTATGCAAATACAGGCTTTGATGATGACTATGGCAGCTACACTTAGTGGTGAGCTTAAGAAAGTGTGCTTAAAATCTACCTAGAAATTACACTAGTTTTGAAAAGTAGCCATATTATGTTCTCCTCTATGATCTGTGAGGTTACTAGCCAATTGTAGTTGTCTATAATTTCAATCCCAGAAATCATTTCACTTCTGTCAAGCATGCCTTAAGTCTACTTAGACAGTTGTTGGTTACGTCCAAGACATAAGAGCCACTTTTGGACCTTCAGGGATATCATGCAAAGCTGATCATTTCTGTGGTTTTTAGACATCACAACTGAGTAGGACTTCTGACTGTTTCCCTCAGGTGTTAGCTTGCAAAAACATCAGTGATACAAGGTCTAGTTCAAAGCAAGGAGTTTCTGGGAACAGACACTGTTACACTCCTCAAAATCATGTGTTCTGTAAGTTCAGGGTGTCATCAATAATAAGGACCTATATTCAAATACTAAGAAACAACCAATGGCAACAGTAATAATCTATATTGTTTGTGGAATATTTTGGTCTTCCAACAATATGTAGGGAGGTTTCTCATCCCTCGTAATGGGTTTCTGTAAATCTTGGTTGGGAGCATTCTCACCACAAGTAGTGCAACTTCATTTAAAATGGATTTGACATTTATACATGTTATATGATGTAATTTTAGGTAAACATAAGATTATATGAGTCCCTATGTCTTTCAAACATTTATGTTATTTATCTCTTCTTTTTTCTTCTATATGGTCCTTATTCATCTTCCCCAATTAAGACTGGACCATTAATTATTTCCCCCTTTATAGCATCATTACCCTGTTCCCTCAGCCCCATGATGTCTAGTAACTTTCCTAGTTTTCTGGCTATCCTGTTATGTCCACCCATTTGAAGATTCAGAGCTGGGAACTACAAATGTGAAAACACATATGGGTGTATTTCTTGGTCTCAGTTGCCTCAGTCATATTTTTCTAGTTTCAATCATTTACCTGCAAATTTTATGTTTTTATTTTCTTATAGCTGAATAGATTCACTGGGATATGGACCACATTTAAATGTAAACCACATAATCATTCCAATAGATGTCGAAAAGGCTTTGACAAAATATAACATGCCTTCATGGAAAAAATCATGGGTAGAGTAATCATGAGGGGAGCATACATCAATATAAATAGGGCTACATAAGACAAAGCCATACTCAATATCATTCCACAAGAAATAAACACGGCATAATCCCATTAAATCCAGGAATAGGACAGGGGTTTCTACTATCTCCACTCCTTTTCAATATTGGTCTAGGAGCACCGGCTAGAAAAATCAGAGAAGAGACAGAAATTAAAGGCATACAAATAGGAAACAGAAGTTACTCTATTTGCAGATGATATTATGTTATACAGAATAGGCCACAAAATTACACTTGAAAATCAACCATTTTACCAACATTACAGGATACAAAACCACATGATAAAAATGAATGTTTTCCTAGATGCCTCTCAACCAAAGAATGGAAAAAGAAAATGTGGTACATATACACAGTGGAGTACTATTCAGTGGTGAAAAACAATGATATCATTAATTTGCAGGTCAATGGATGGAACTAGAAAAATCATTCTGAGTGAGGTAATCCAGACTCAGAAAGACATACATGGTATGTACTAACTCATAAGTGGATAGTAGATGTAAAGCAAAGGATAACCAGACTAATGACCTACAGTTCCAGAGAAGCTAGCTAACAAGAAAGACTCTAAGAGGGTTGCATGGATTACCCTGGGAAGGGAAAATATATGAAATCTTCTGAATAAACTGGGGACAAGTTAGTGGAATCAAGGGTAGTGGATAGGGGATGAGAACATAAGGGAACAGGAAGGTTGAGCTGGATCATGGACTGAGTGGAAAGGTAATGAAAGAGATATTTTCATAGAGAGAGATATCATGGAGTAATGGAGAAACCTGGTGCTAGGGAAGTTCCCAGAAATCCACAAGGATGATATCACTATATACACCTAGCAACAGTGGAGAGGATGCCTGACCTAGCCTACACTAGTAATTAGGTTACTGAATACCCTATCATCATAGAGTCTTCATGCAGTAATTGGTGGAAGCAGATGCAGAGACCCACAGCTGAGCACTAGGCAGAGCTCCAGTAGTCCAGTTGAAGAGAGCAAAGAGTGATTACATGAGTAAGAGGGATCAAGATCATGATGGGGGACTCTACAGAGACAACCAAATCAAGCTACTGGGAACTCACAAACTGCAGAATAATAGCTGTGGTGCCTGTGTGGAACTGTACTAGGCCCTCCAAATAAGCAAGACAGTTGTGTAGCTTCTCCTGTTTAACGTGCTGCTGGCAGTGGGACCAGGATCTATCCCTGGTGCTTCAGTTGGCCTTTTGGAAGCCATTACCTAGAGTGTGACACCTTGCACAACCTTGATGAGGGGAGAAGGGATTGGACCTGCCTCAACTGAATGAGTCAGGTTTTGTTGAATCCCCTTGGGAAGCCTTATATTTTGGACGAGGGAATGAAGGATAAGTTGGCTGGAAAGGCTCTAGAGGAGTGGGAGGAGGGATGAGAGAGTTATCTGTGGTTGGTATGTAAAATAAATTTACAATTTTTTAAATAAAAATTATTGTTTTCTCTATCCACTGACCTTAAGCACACTAGGAAAATTATCATGGCTAAAGTCCCATCCACAGTGGCCTCAGAAATATAGGAATAAATATAATCATGGTGGTATAAAACCTCTACAATAAAAACTTTAAATCTTTGAAGAAAAAGATTGAGGAAGACACAAAAACTGAAAAGACATGCTAATGGATTGGTATAATAAGTATTGTGAAAATAAACATTTGCAGACTCAATGCAATCCCAATCAAAACCCCCATAACTTTTTCACAAAAAAAGTCCTAAAATCCATGTGGAACAGCAAAAGACCCTAAGTATCCAGAGCTATCCTGAGCAAAAAAACAAATGCTGGAGGGATTGCAATTCCAAATTTCAAAAATATTACAGAGATAAAATAATAAGAACAGTATAGAGTTGAGTATTGTTCTTTCCAGGTCTGTGAATAATTGTGTTGAGATTTTGATGGGGATTGCATTGAATCTGTAGATTGCTTTTGGTAAGATTGCCATTTTTACTATGTTAATCCTACCTATCCATGAGCATGGGGGATCTTTCCATTTTCTGATATCTTCAATTGCTTTCTTCAGGGACTTACAGTTCTTGTCATACAGGTCCTTCACTTGTTTAGTTAGAGTTACCCTGAGGTATTTTATATCATTTGTGGCTATTGTAAAGGGTGATGTATCAAGCTTACTCAAGAACCAGCCATACCACTCTTGGGCATATACCCAAGAAATGCTCAATCATACCACAAGGACACATGCTCAACTATGTTCATAGCAGCATTATTTGTAATAGTCAAAACCTGGAAACAACCTACATGCCCTTCAACTGAAGAATGGAAAAATAAAATGTGGTACATATACACAATGGAGTACTACTCAGCAGAGAAAAACAATGACATCATGAGATTTGCAGGCAAATGGATGGAATTAGAAAATATTAACCTGAGTGAGATAACCCAGACTCAGAAAGACAAACATGGTATGAACTCACTCATAAGTGGTTACTAGATGTAAAGTAAAGGATAACCAGATTGCAACTCACAGCTCTAGGGAGGCTACCTAGTAAAGAGGACCCTAAGAAACACACAGGGATCACCCAATTACAGAGAAATGGATGAGATATACATGAGCAAACTGGGGGTGAGTGGGGGTTAATGGAGGGCAAGGATCCGGGGAAAGAGACCTTAGGGGAGCAGGAGGTCCCAGCTGGATCATGAACAGAGTGGGAAAACAAGCAAAGAGATACTATGATGAATGAAGACCCCATGGGGATAGAAAGAAGCAGAATGCTGGAGAGGTACCCAGAAATCCACAAAGATACCTTCTCTATAGACCACTGATCGAAAGAGTACCTGAGCTGACTTACTCTGGTGATCAGATGGCCTAACACCCTAACTGTCATGATAAAACTCTCATCCAATGACTGATGGAAGCAGATGCAGAGATCCACAGCCAAGCCCCAGGTGGAGCTCCAGGAGTCCAATCAGCAAGAGAGAGGAGGGATTATAGGAGTAAGAGATATTGAGACCATGATTGGAATTATCCCTCTGGATAAGTGAGACAGTTGATTAGCTTGAACTGTTTAGGAGAGGCCCCCAGGCAGTAGGACCAGGACCTGCCTTGGCATATGAGCTGGCTTTTTGGAACCTAGGGCCTATGCTGAGACACTTTGTTCAGCCTTGTTGTAGGGAGAAGGGGACTGGATCTGCCCCAATTGAATCTACCAGGCTGGGATGACTCCCCAGGGGAGATCTTGCCTTGGAAGAGGTGGGAATGGCATGGCGGGTGGATTGGGGGGAAAGCTAGGGGGGTGGGAGGAGGGAGTACAGGGGAATCCATGGCCGATATGTAAAATTTAATTAAATATAAAGTAAAAATATTTATAAAAGAACTGTATGGTTCTGGCACAAAACAGACTTGTAGACTAAGGGAACAAAATGAAAGATACAAAATATGAATACACATCATTATATCCATCTGATATTTGACAAAGATGATAAAAGCATGCACTGGAGATAAGACTTTTTCCACAGCTGCTTCTTGGAAAATGGAATATCAACATGTACAAGAATGAAATTAGACCAATATCTATCACCCTGAATAAAAACTAACCACAAGTGGGTCATTATACACAAATTTTCTTTGGAATTCCAGCTCACAATTACTGATACAGAGACTTCTTATTAGTTATGAAACTTTGTCATTAACTTAAGCCTGTTTCCAACTAGCTCTTAAAATGTAAATTAATCCATTTATATTCATCTATGTTTGGCCATTTTCAAGCATAACATTTCAGAGGTTTTCTCAGTCTGGACCTGTCTTTATGCATACCATGGCTCCAGGAAATATTGCAAAGACCTTCCGTGCATCTGCAGGTTCCCTCTATGGCTTTGTTAAGCACAAGGTGCTGGTAGCTGGCTCTGTTCCACTTGAGTCCTTGAGAGCAGAGCCTGATACACATGGACACCAGCAGGGAGTCATGCCTACCTGCCCGACCTCTGGAAAGTTACTGATCCCACTCTGAGGTTGGCAGGAAATCAGATCAGGGTGGGCCACTGGGTAAAGGCACTTGCTGCCAAGGCTGACATGCTGACCTCAATTCCAATATTCAACATCATGGAATTAGAGAATGAATTCCCTTACTTCTTCTAACCTCCATACCTGTAAAAGAAGCATTTTCTTACCCATACACTGATGTATGCATGAGTAAAAAATATACACATATATTTTCTCTCTCTTTCTCTTTCTCTCTCTCTGTACTTTTCTCTCTCCTCCTCCTCCTCTTTCCAATATATAAATGCATAATTAAATGTAAATTAAAAGTCAAAGTGAGGCATTAGACTATATTGTTATCTACCAACATGACATTCCTTCAAATCAGTGCCCTTGAGTCATCATTAATTCAGTTATTCAATCATCCACAGGAGTTTGAGCCTTTTCCAGGCACTGGAATATTCCAAAATAGCAGGGACATTCTGTCTATACAAAGCCCTGGTTGAAATGGGCTAGAAAGCAGACAAACATCTAGAAGGTGAATTCGGCTCTTGTATAGAGACACAAATGGAACATGGAAGAAAATGAGAAAGCAATGCTGTGGAAGTGTCTCAGGATTAAATAGCACATGCTGATCTCCCAGACTATCTGAGTTCAGTTCCCAGCACTTATGTGAAGAGGATTCTGAACCTCAGCTAACTCCAGAGGATGCCCAGGTGACTCCACACACCCTGGGCATCCACTAATCACCCGGGCATCTCCTTCTGAGACAGCATGGATAACACAGCTGCACCAGTTCTCAAGCATTTAACCAACTGCTCTGATGGTCTTATGATGTGTCACAGGATAGCCAGGATCCCAAAGGGGGGTGGGGGACAAGAGGCCAGAGTTCCTTCTGATGACTCCATGTTTTTAGGTATTAAGATTAGCAAATTGTCTCCTGGGGGCAAGCAATAACAGATGTTGCTGATCTGGACAGCTGTCCTATCCCAGTGTCAAGCCTTTTTCACATCTGAGGCTACCTTATCACCATGGCAACATTCATTAGCAATGTGTGCTATCACTGGAAAAAAGACACAGAAAAAATATGTACATCTGTCTCATGCATCATGAGTGACAGACAAGCTGTCTGTGTATGAACACGTATCCAGTGTCTTCACCCTGGAGGCTTTCTCAGGTTTATGTGAAGCAGGAACAGCTGTTTTTCACAGAAGTCAATCTTGGCCATTGGCAGCTTGAGTAGATGTCTGTTCTATGAAGTGAAAACAAATGGACAGTTAGATTTGACTCTAGAACTGAACTACCCAACTCTGGAGAATTTCTCCTATATTCCAAGACTCCAAGGAACACCTATTGGACAGGAAGTCATGTGTTTTATGTCATGCTGATATCACTACTCCAGAAAGGCAAAGGAAAGGGCTTTGCTTTGTACCTTGCAAAAGATCCTGTATCTTACCAAGGGCTATCTCTGCTCAGAAAGACACTGAATTCAAACAACTCTACCATCTGTCTCTCATCATACCTCATTGTGCTCTTTAGAGCAGTAATTATTTGGGGATTGGTCTTAGATCCTGGGTATTAGTAATAATTGTCTCATATAGAGACACTTAGCATCCCATATCCCTAGCCCAGATCTGCCAAACACACTTGTCCCTTCCAGCCAGAGTTCCAGCTAGTTCTTGCTCACTACCTTCTTTCAGTCAGGTCTGCTTCTGAAAACATCTACCTGGGTGTGTTGGATAGATGGTTCAGTGGTTAAGAGGACTGATTGCTCTTGTAGAGGACACTTGTTCTGTTTCCAGTACAGGCATGGTAGCTCATAACCAGTCTGTAAATCTATTTTCAGGGCATCCAATTCTTCCGTTTGGCTTCTGTGGGTACCAGGCATACCTGTGTTGCACAGATATACAGGTAGAAAAATAACCATATGCATGCCAAGAAAGAAAGAAGCAAAGAAAGAATGAAAGAGAGAAAGGAAGAAAAAAAGAAAGAAAAAAGAAAGAAGAAAGAATTAAAGGAAGAAAGAAAATAAAAAAACAGCCACTTGATTTTCTTTTTTAATTTAATTAATTTTTTTTCATTTTACATAACAACTACAATTCCCCATTCCTCCTCTCCTCCCACTCTTTCCTATCTATCTACCCACATTTCAACCCCCAGCCACTCCTCAGTTATGGTAAGGCCTCCCATGGGGAGCTGACAAAGTCCGGCATATCAAGTTGATGCAGGACAAAGCCCCTTCCCTTTTTATTTAAGCTGAGTAAGGTATCCCTCCATAGAAAATGGGCTCCAAAAAGCCAGAACATGCACTAGGAATAATTTCTGGTCCCTGTTCCATGGGCCCCACAAACTGACCTTGCCACACACATTCAGAGGGCCTAGTTCTGTCTCATGCAGCTTGCCCAGCTGTCAGTCCTGAGTCAGTGAGCTCCCACTAACTCAGGTCAGCTATCTCTGTGGGTTTTACCATCATGATCTTGACCCCAACCCCAACCCCCACTTGTAATCCTTCCTCCCTCTCTTTGACTGGACTATACATGCTCAGCCCAGTGCTTAGCTGTGGATCTCTGCCTCTGCTTCCATCAGTTACTGGGTGAAGGTTCTATGATAACAATGAGGGTAGTCATCAACCCGAGTACAGAGATTCGCCTGTTAAGGCACCATCATCTCCACTAATGATAGGATTCTGAGCTATGGTCATCCTTGTAGATTCCTGGGGATTTCCCTATCACCAGGACTCTCCCTATCCCCATAATGGCTCCATCTGTCAAGATATCTTTCCTTGCTGTCCCCCTTCATCCCTTCTACAACTGAACCTTCTTGTTCCCTCATGTTCACATTTCCCATCACCCCTCCCCCCAACCCTGCACTTGCAGTTTACCCAAGAGATCTTATATATTTTCCCTTCCTAGGGCAATCTATGCATGTTCCTCTTAAGGTCCTCTTTGTTACCTAGCTTCTCTAGTATTGTGGATTGTACAATGAACACACTTTGCTTTATGTATAATATCCACTGATGAGTGAGTACGTACCATGTTTGTCTTTCTGAGTCTGGGTTATATCACTTAGAAAGTTTTTTTTATAGTTCCATCCATTTTTCTACAGATTTCATGATGTCATGTTGTTTTGTTTTGTTTTTTGTTTGTTTGTTTGTTTGATTTAACCGCTGAGTAGAACTCCATTCAGTAAATGTACCACATTTTGTTTATCAGTTCTTTCTTTGAATGGTGTTGGGGACCATTTAGGCTTTACCCATCAGGTCTGCATAAAGAGGATGATTGCACCCTGGGACTGATTATAAGTGTGTGAGATGGTCTGCACTTGACTGTGCTGGGAATGGTCTTTTGCTCCACCCCTTGGCATTTCTTTAAATACCCTAGGGCAGAGACATTTAAAGCCCAATAGATTAGGATCCAGGCCCTCTGGAGGATATCCTGTATTTTCTATCTTTCTCCCCTCTATCCTTATAACTAATATTTGCTACTGCTCCTACTCAAGAGTACTCTGAGGAAATGTGGAGGTGAAGGATGCCCCCCCCACAGATGGTAACAGTGAACAGGAATAAATACAAAAAGGAATAGATAGATTGATAGATAGATAGATAGATAGATAGATAGATAGATAGATAGATAGATGATAGAGTGTGTGTGTACTTGATGAGAGTAAGAGTGAGGTCCTGCCAGTTACAGAAGAGGCATCAGTCGAGTTTTGTAGTAAAAAAAAAAAGTTAAATGTGGCAGGGTTTTATCCTTGAGAGAAAAAAGAAAAAACAGACTGGAAAGATGTCTGAGTATAAGGCTGTAGCACAGAAACTTCTCCATCACGATTTCTCTTTCAGCTGGGCAGAGATGGCACATGCCTTTAAACCCAGCACTCGGGAGGCAGAGCCTGGTGCATCTCTGTGAATTCGACGCCAGCCTGGGCTACCAAGTGAGATCCAGGAAAGGTGCAAAGCTACACAGAGATATCCTGTCTCGAAAAAAACAAAAAAAAAGATCTCTCTTTTTGTCTCTCTTTTAATTTCTATCTATGAAAAATAGGAAAGTAGGAAATAATATATTATATATATATATATATATATATATATATATATATATATATATATATAGAGAGAGAGAGAGAGAGAGAGAGAGAGTAAAGTAGGATAGGAATGAAGGAAAATGGCATAAAGACAACTTAGAACATGTTAAGCTACAAAACAGAGAAACTAGGTCTTTAATTTTCTAGCTTTGGGGCTATGAACACAAACTCAGGAAAAAAATCTATCCTCTTTGAAAGAAAATCATGAAAAAGCAATGAAATGAATGAAGGAAGGAGTCCAAGACCTGAAAAGGGAAATAGAAAAAATGAAGAAGACACAAACAGAGGGAATGCTGGAAATAGAAAATCTGAGTAAACGATCGGGAACTTCAGATGCAAGTATAACCAACAAATGCAAAAGATGGAAGAGAGGATATCTGGCGTTGAAGATACAGTAGAAGAAATAGATCCATCAGTCAAAGAAAACAGTAAAGCCAACAAAGTCATGAACCAAGATGTCCACGAAATGTGAGACACGAAATGACCAAACCTACAAATTATAGGGATAGAAGGAGAAGAATACCCACTCAAAGGCACAGAAAATATATTCAACAAGATCATAGAAGAAAACTTTCCCAACTTAAAGAAGGACATGCCTATGAAGATATAAGAAGCCTATAGAACACCAAATAGACTAACCCCCCCCCAAAAAAAAAGTCCCCTTGCCACATAATAATTAAACAACTAAATGTACAGAATAAAGAATATTAAGAGCAGCAAAGGAAAAAAGCCAAGTGACTTATAAAGGCAAACCCATCAAACTAACACCCGATTTATCAATGGAGACTTTGAAAGCCAGAAGGATCTGAACAGATGTAATGCAGACACTAAGAGACCATGGATGCCAGCCCATACTAATATACCCAGAAAAATTTTAATCATCATGGATGGAATGAACAAGACATTCCAAGACAAAGCCAGATTTACACAATACTTATCCACAAACCTAGCCCCACAGAAAGCACTAGATGAAAATTCCAACCTAAGGAAGACAGATACACCCTGAAAAACACAGGCAATAGATAAAGCCACAGCAGTAAACCCCAAAGAAGAGACTTACACACACACTACCACCAAAAAATAACAGAGATGAACAATCACTGGTCATTAATATCCCTTCATAACAATGGACTTAATACACCTATTAATAGACATAGGTTTACAGAAAGCAGCACCCATCTTTCTGCTGAATACAAGAAACACACCTCAAATTCAAAGATAGACACTACCTAAGAATAAAAGGCTGGGAAAAGACTTTCCAATCAAACAGTCTTAAGAAACAAGCAGGTGTAGCCATCCTGATATCCAGCAAAACAGAATTCAAAATAAAATCAATCAAAAGAGATCAAGAAGGGCATTACATACTCATCACAGGAAAGATCCATCCAGATGAAGTTTCAATTCTGAACATTTATGCCCCAAATACAAGGGTACCCACATATGTAAAAGAAACATTACTAAAGCTTAAACCACATATAAAACTCCACACATTAATAGTGGGAGATCTCAACACCCCACTTTCACCACTGGACAGATCTCCCAAATCAAAACTTAACAGAGAAATAAAGGACTTAACTGATGTCATGAAGCAAATGGACCTAATAGATATCTACAGAACATTTCATCCTAACAAAAAGAATATACCTTCTCAGCACCCCATGGAACCTTCTCTAAAATCGACCAGATACTTGGCCACAAAGCAAATCTCAACAGACACAAAACAATTGGAATAACCTCCTGTGTTCTATCAGACCAACATGGTTTAAAGTTAGATTTCAACAACAACAAAAACTACAGAAAACCTACAATCTCACGGAAACTGAATAATGCTCAACTGAATCACCAATGGATTCAGGAAGAAATAAAGAAAGAAATTAAAGACTTCTGAGAGATCAATGAAAATGAAGACACCACATACCCAAACTTATGGGACACTATGAAAGCAGTGCTAAGAGGAAAATTCATAGCACTAAATGTCCACATAAAGAAGTTGGAGAAATTTCACAGTAGTGACATAACAGCACACCTGAAATATCTAGAACAAGAAGAAGCTAAGTCTCCCAGGAAGAATAGATACCAGGAAATTATTAAAGTGAGAGGTGAAATCAATACAACTCCAATTCTGGGGAAGCCAAGAATGCCTCTACTGGACTCTGCATGCATTACATGCAGGTGGTACACAGACACACATGCAGGCAAATCATTGATGAACTTCAACAAACCATGTAAAATTCTTTGAAAAATAAATTAAGCCTAAGTCTAGGGGGAAGTGAGAGGAATTGTGGTCTCTTTGCATTTCCTGGATTGCTAGGCCTATTTCCTAAGCAGGTGTGATCATCCCTTAGCTTCAGTGAGTGTCTGGGTGGTTCTACAGAATTTGGTGGAGCAAAGCAATGTGACATGACCTCATTTCAATTAGTGCTCCTGAAGAACTCATTCACCCTGTATGGAATTATATTCTCACGTTTCTGAATGGTTCAACCTGACTGCTTTCAGATGTGCTCACAATTAAGAGCACTTTGTGGGTGGACCTGCCTTCTCTATTTGCTACCTCGAGAGTCCATAGGCCATATCTTTCTTATTTTTTTATTATAACATTTATTTTACTTTCATATATGCATATGCTTATGTACAAACTGTGGAAGAGCATTCTGGGACCAGGGGATTTTGTGGAATCCCCTAGAGCTTGGAGTCACAGAAGTTTGGTTGTGAATCCACCTAACATAAATCCTAGGAACTGAATTCAGGTTCACTGGAAGAGCAACAAGTGCACCTAACCACTGAGCCATCTCCCCAGGCCTCCATTTTCATTTTCTTGGTCTGTGAATGGGAAAATCCTACTGTAAAGGTATGAAGGTTAGAAGACATGAGGGAGTCATGTCTATCCCTCTACAATGTAGGATCTGGGGATTGTCTCAGCATGTCAGCATTAGCAGCATGTGCCTTACCCACTGAGTCATCTCTTTGGCCCAACCTGGTTGTGCTATCACTTAGAGGATCACCCTATCACAGTTGAGAGCAGTAGTCTTCAAAACATAATGGCCAATTGTGATTAACTTGGAGTAGGGAACATTCTGGCATTTCCCCATCTTTTTAACATTTCCTTATCAACAAGAGCTTCCTGCTGTCCCCCTCTGTCCTCTCTCTGTACTCTGCAAGCACAAACTCTGAGGCCCCTCTCAAGCTCTTATCTTAAGAAATTCCATCTATTTTCTGAGTTCCTCTCCTCTGACCCACCATCAACTCACAGTCACCTCACCTTTGTGTCAGGACACAGGTGTGCAGCTTTAGGCCAGATTCCCACAATCTTAATCAGGCCACATCTCCTGCAGCCCACTCTAGGACAGGGTGAACAGCTGTCTGTGCTGTGACCTGACTACTCTCAGTTTACAACACCTGGCTCCTCCATGCTCCTTGTCACTTACACTACACTGAACTATGTCACATGGTATGAAATTCTCCATCACTGCTAACAGGTTATAAAAGATCCGACATGTCCTTGGTTCTGGGGATCAATAGGATCAATAGAGGGTGTTCTCAGAAGAGGCTCCTCAACTTCCCTCCATGATCACTCACAGGGTAGCTATTTCTCATTCTCTCTCTTTCTCTCTCTAATGCTCTCTTAATTTCATTCTTATTTTAAAGCTTTTAAAAGTACTTCTTTTAGAATTTTTCTACATGCATATTTTATTTACATTACATACTTTCCACCCAACTGTCTCCCAACCTATCTCCTCCTAGGATTTGAGTCCTTCTCTACTTCATGGATATTTCTTTAATTATGATTATTATTACATATATTTGTGAATAAATCAATAAGTAAATAAATGAAATTTGATGGGTCCATTTAGTGATGTCCATATACATACATGATTGTGGTTGACCATGTGGGATTAGATCACTTATCTGGGGCTCTGGAGAACACTGACTCTCCCTCTCTCCAAACTTATTAATTATCTGGAACTCTTTAAGTAGGAGTGGAATCTCTTGAGATTTCCCCATGTATCCTGCTATGTCAATTGGTGTTGTCATTTTTCAGGTCTATTTATGCAGCCATATCATTGAATTTTCTTCTGTGTACCTTCCCCACAATATATAGAAGATACAACGTCACAGTAGACATCCTTGTGTTCTGCCTCTTTCAGTATTTCCAATCCTTTTCTGAGGTGTGCCCTTGATCATCAAATGAGAGGGTTGTGTTATAGATAGATCAGGTTGGACTGGAAACCCCAAAATGTGTCTCTTAGTTAGGGTTTTTTTTTGCTGTGAAGAGACATGGAGGCCATGGCAACTCTTACTAAGGAAAACATTTAATAAGGGCTGGCTTACATTTTCAGAGGTTTAGTACATTATTTCTTAACAAAAAGCATGGTGCTATACAGGCAGGCTTGGAACTGGAGAAGGAACTGAGATTTCCACATCTTGATCCTCATGCAGCAGGAGACTGCACACAAAGTGACATGACAATGTGAAGCTTCAAAACCTGCCTCCACAATGACGAACTTCCTCCAACGAGTAGACAAATACCCAAACAAGGCCACACCTCCTAGAAGTGCAACTCCCTAAGGGCCAAGCATCCAATGCATGAGTCTAGGGGAACATTGCTATACGTACCACCTGTGGGGATATATTGTGTGGCCTAATAAAATTTACCCAGAGATCAAAGAAGCAAACAAGTCCCAGCCACCACCTCTTACATCACCAACTACTCAGCCTGAAAGAGCCTCAGCCGATAGACCTCTAGCCGAATGAGCTTCCTCAGCAAAATGCTTCAGCCAAAAGAGCCTTTAGCTGAAAGGGACACTTCTGTTCAAAAAAAGCCTTTAGTTCCTGTCTCCTCACACTTTATATACCTTTCTCCACCCAGCCCAGCCATCACTTCCTGGGATTAATGGTGAGTGTGCTTCCCAGCACTGGGATTAAAGGTGTGTGCTATCACTGCCTGGCTCAGTTTTCTCTCCGAGACTGAGTCAACCTCGTGTAGTTCAGGGTGGTTTTGAACTCACAAAGATCCAGGTGAAACTCTGCCTCCTCAGTGCAAGGATTAAATGTGTGTGCTACCACTGCCTGGCATTTTTATTTAATCTAGTGGCTTGTTCTGTTCTCTGATCTTCAAATAAATTTTATTAGGTTACACAATATATCACTACAACCACCAAGCATTGTTCACAGCATTTGAATTCAATTTGGATTTCTTTGGTGACCTCTATGCAAACAACAAAACAAAACAAAAAACACCCTTCAATGGGCTAGAGTGACATTTGTACATTTGTCTGTGGAAATAAGGATGTGTATTTAGCATGAACCTAGGAATTAAACTGGTTTAGGAAAGTGGCCATTATAGGTTCTCCACTAGGATGCATAAAATTAGTATCCATGTACATCTGATTGCATTCCAATACCAGCTGTGATTTCTCTTCTTTTGTGCATTCTGGAGTCCATTTAGACAGCTTCTGGTTACCTGCAAGAGAAAACAGACACTCTCACACATTTAGGAATATCTTTCCATGCTGGCCATTCTTACCATTTGTAGGGAGCTCAACTGGGTAGGACAATTAATTGTTTTCCTCTGTTATCACCTTGCATGGAATCTTTAAGTACAATAAGGTCTAGTCCCCAGAGAGGAGGGTTCTGCATCAGATACAGCTAGATTCTGCTGTATTCATGGAGCATTTCCTTATCCAGTCATCATCAGAGGCTTCCTTTGGCAGGAGATGGGAAGAGAACAGATGCAGATAACCACAACAGATACCATGTGTGTCGGGTAAAAGGAAGTACTATAAGGTGTACTCCTCAGAGAAGAGATTTCTTCCTCAGATCCAGCTAGATTCTGCTGTATTTCTCTATCATTTCCTCATCCAGTCATCATCAGAGAAGCTTCCTTTGGCAGCAGATGGGAAGAGAACAGATGTAGACTCCCACAACAGATACCATGTGTTTAGGGGAAAAGGTCAGCCAAAGAACACACTCTGATGCTGAAACCTGAGCCAAAAAGTTATAACAGGCCAGTGAAAGAAAAAAGAGTCAAAGAAATACACCCTGACACTGACCAACTCAGTATGAAAACCAACTAATTCCAGAGCATAAAAACCACACCATCCTGAAAAATCCGACCAATCTCTGAGCAAAAATTCCACTCAGTTTCTAAGGTTATCCAAGCTCAAGGATTCCAATCCAATCAACTCCTACCCTGAAAATCTTCACCCTGAAAAAATGCTGCCCCTAAAAAACTGTACCTATTCAGTGTGAATCTGCCTTTTCCCACCACAGCAGAGACAGCTACACTCCTGGATTCCTCCCTACCAATAAATCTCTTGAATGAAGTTAGGTTAAAACCTTCTTTCATCTGAGAGGAGCTGGGCAGAGAAGTAACAGCTTTAGCCTGAGCAGGAGTAGAACTACTACATTTCTGCAGAGGGGCTCCCTTAGCAAAGCAGAGCAGAAGTGTAATGGCTCTTGGTGGAACAGGAACAGAATTGCTACATCTCTACAGGGAAACTCCCCTAGCAGTGTAGGGCAAAGCAGAGCAGGCCTGTAAAGGCTCTGCTGGAGATGAGTACAACTGCAACATTCCTGCAGGGATACTGTGCCCCACTGGAACAGAGCTGCAGGTATTGCCTGGTTTCCTACCAGGATACCTTACCCTTCCAAGCTGTAGGTATTATCTGGTTTCTGACAGCCAGGAGACATTTTCGTTCAGAGCTGCAGGTATCACCTGGCTTCCAACAGCCAACATACATTCCCCTTCACAGCTGTAACACTTACAGGTATTACTTTGATTCAAGTGGCCGGATAACTTCCTCTTCAGATCTGTAGCACTTACAGGTATTGCCTGCCTTCTAATGGCTGGTATACATTTCCATCCAGAGCTGTAACACTTACAATGTGGACAGTATAAATTGGAATGTCTCCATCAAATAAATCTATATCCTTAGAGCTCCAGGAATCCCTCAGAAGAGGAGGCAGAACCAGAATAAGAGCCAGAGAACATGGAACACCCCAGGAGGACAAGGCACTGCTAATTAACTAAGCAAGGCACATATGAACTCATTGAGATCAAATCAGCATGCCCAGGGCTACATGAATCAGAAGCAGGTTCTCTGCATGTATATTATAGCTATTACCTTAGTATTTTATAAGACTCTTATGTCTGTTCTTGGGACTCTTTTGCTCCTGTTGGGTTGCAGGGTCCAACAACAATATGTTAGTTTTTGCCTCAACTTAATAATTTTTTTCATATTTTGTTATTATTTCTTGAGGCATAATCTTCTCTAAGGAGAAAAAGAAAAGTAGTGGAGCCTCCATAGTAGGGGATATGGAGAGGAACTGGGATGTGTTGAGAGAGTGGGAACTATAAACAGTATACATTGTGTGAAAAAAGAGTACAGTCAATAAAAGGGAGAAAGTTCATACTTTTTAATTATTAAGAAATTTTCTGTTCATTTTACATACTCTACACAGGTACCCTTCTCCTCCCTCCTCCTGCCTCACCCCAACCTTCCCCCCACTACAACTATTTCTACCTTCTCCAAGGCAAGGAATCTCATGTGGACTCAGCAGAGCCTGGTACATTCAGTTGAGGCAGTTCCAAGGCCCTCCCCTTGACTCAAGGCTGTGGACGGTGTTCCACCACAGGCACTGGGCTCTCTATGTGCAAACTGGAGTTGGGGAGGCAATGCAGAGTAGGTAATGGAGGAAGAGAACATAAGGGGATGGGATGATTGAGCTGGAACAGGGACAGATAGGAGAGCAAGGAAAGATTCAATGATAGAGGGATAAATCAAGGAAACAGAGTGCTAGAGAATTTCCCAGGAATCTACAAGCATGACCCCGCCTTAGACTACTATAAATAGTGCAGATGGTGCCTAAACTGCCCTGCTCAGGTTATCAAGATGGGTGAATACCCTACTTTTCATCACCTAGCCTCCAACCAGTAACTGATGACAGCAGACACAGAGATCCACAGCCAAGCATCAGGCAGAGCTCTGGGAGTCCATTTGAAGAGAGAGAGAAAGGATTATATGAGAAAGGGGAGTCAAGAACACGATGGGGAAATGTATAGAGACAACCAAACCAAATTAGTGGGAACTCATGAACTGTGGGCCAATACCTCTTGAGCCTCCATGGGACTAGAATAGGCCCTCTGCATAGGTGAGATAGTTGCTTAGCTTGAACTGCTTAAGGGGCCCCTGGCAGTGGGATTAGGTCTGTACCTGCTGTGTGAGGGGGCTTTCTGGAGGCCAGTGCTTATGGTGGGACACCTTACAAAAAGGTCATTCTTCAAAGTGACTAATGGCATTGACAACATTTTATCAGATTAACTTTGTTTTTAAAAGACTAACATTAACACTAGAAATAAAATTTGAGGCATCGCTGTCCATTTTTCAGATTAATAAACTTTTCCTGATTACCCAATATTGATGGGGGTAACTGTAGACTGACTTACATGAAACAGACATATGTCCAGAGATTCAGCATCTACAGAGGTGGAAGCATGGAGAAACACAAAACTGATTCCATTTCTAAGTCATAAAGCTGAATCAATAAAGACCTTTGACAAATTTGAAGAATTGGTAATGATGAAAATGACAGGGGTAGAGGTTAGGCCCAAGAAGCAGGGGCGCATGTGGAACACCACAGCCAACTCAGTACTCAGTGGGGACACTGACCACTTTCCCTTGAATAAGAGGGTCAACACAAAAATGCTGTGGGGGCCAATTTTCTTCAGCATTTTCCTAAAAGTCCTAGAGAGAGCAATTAGGCAACACAAATAAATCAAATGTGGCCAGTTAATTGGCTGTAAAGTAGATCTCCAGATGATATGAACTTATTTTTGTAAAATCATAAAGATTCTACATATGTTTCTGGAACTGGTGAATGAACACACCCACCTGAGCTCTACTTCAGTAAACTAATATCTCCACAAACAATTAGATATCCTTTTTTGTCACATGCATAGAGAAGCTGAGTAACAAGGAAGACTCAAGTGGGACCCATGTATCTCTCTGGGAAAAAAAAGAAATAGAAAAGATATTGTAGATGGATGAGGGTTATGTGGGCATGAGAAGAGGAGGAAACAGTTGGGGGAAGGTGAGATAGGAGGAGAAAGGACGTGCATTAATGACTGGACTAGAGGGACATTTTGTGAGCAATGTGGAAACCTACCAGAGTGGAAAATCCCTTGAACCTACAAGATTGACCCTAGTAAAGACTCCTGGTAGTGAGGGATAGAAGCCTGAACTAGCTATCTTCTATAACCACTTTTAGCAGTGGGCTTGGGACACCAATCCAGCCAGAAAACATTTGATCTACAATCTCTCCTTCATGAAATATGTACTGGTGTAATAGTGGAAAAGAATATGTGGGAGTGGGCAACCAATGATTGGCCCAAATTAATTCCAATGCCTTGAGAGGGAGACCAGATCTGACTCTGACTGGATGGCCAAGAATCAGAGGCTGGACAGTCCAAAAATTCAGAATAGAATCAAACATGACTAGAAAAACATTTCAATGAAATGATTACTAATAATATTCTGTTATACTAGTAGATCAGTGTCCAGCCTAAGAGTCATCCAAGAGGCATCATCCAGCAACTGATGGGAACAGATGCAGAGACACACCACCAAACACTTGGCTGCATCACAAGAACCTTAGAGAATAGGGGAGTGGTGGATTGTAGTTACCAGAGGGAACAAGGACACCATGAAAACATCAAAGACAGAAACAATTAAGCAGGGCTTAGAGAGGAGCAAAAGACTGAAGAGATAATCACAGACCCTGTGTGGGCTTTTCCTTGGGCCTCTGCATGTACGTTATGGTAATATAGATGGGTATAGTGGTAGTGAGTGACATCTCTGATATTTTGCCTGCCATTTGGACCATTCCTTTCACAGCTCTGATATGAGAGATTGTGGCAACTCTAATATAAATTGCCATGCCACGTTCTATAGATATCCCTGGAGGCCTGATCATTATTTGAAGGAAAACAGAAGAGGAATTGATCTGAGGGACAGAGGAAGTGGGATTTAGGGAAGGGTTGGGGAGGGGAAACTGTGGTCAGGATGTAATATATGAGAGGAAAATAAAAAAGGAAAGAAACACATATCATCAGGAAAAACACTCGTGCACAAGGTCCCACTGTGAATGCCACTCCCAGGATGAAAACAGTATGATCTGCCCTTACAAGAAGGATTTTACACCTGTGCATTAAACAAAATGTGGATCAAAGCTATTTAGAAACCAGCTATGTCCACTGAAACAGGGCAGACCCTTCTCCTGTCTTTCTTCCTCACTTCACAAAGATGGCTGGTGCTCAGGCAGCATTGGGCCTAGGTGAATTAGTTAAACAGGGAATGTATTTGAGCCTACGAGAGGATGTTTTTCTCTAAGCAAACAGTGCACTATTTTCATAGAAGACTCAGAGCATCCAAAACTTTGAGGGATCCTGAAATTAGTTCTCAGGAATTCTGAAGGATCACTATATACTTGAACCACAACCTAAGAACTTTGAATTTTTGTTTACCATATTGATGTCTTTATTTTCCTTTTAAGACAACCTCACTTTAAATGTTGGCCATCTTTGTACACAGGTGTATCCCAAGGTTGTAAGCATGAGTCACCATGCTGGCTGTACCTGATTAGACATTGATCAGTTTCAGCACATAACTTTTCTCCATTAAGTACCCCATTGATAAAGAAATTACTAACTCTACCATAAGATGAGAGGAGAGGTCAGTACTCATCATGGCCAGAAGACTCGGGGACTGGTCTTCGAACTGAATCGGTTGGAAACCTGACACTTATACTCTCCAGCATTCTCTCTTGTGGCAGAATCTATTCTGAGTCCACACTTTGTCGGGGACAGAGTCATACTCTCCGTGAGCTTCAAATTCTGGTTATTGAAGATCCAACGGATAGAGATATCAGTGTCACGTGAAATGCAGGAGAAGGTCACAGATCTCTGCCCTGCGATTACAGTGTCAGTGATTCGTACAGAGGGCTGTGTCACAGACTCTGTGAAGAAAGAGTGGAGGGTACTTAATGACAGGAGTCCAGGGAGCTCAACCAGGCTGACTTTAGTTCAGACTTTATAAAGCTTCCAAGGGGAGAATTAGGAGTCATTACTCTAGACAGATCTTGTGTTGTAGATCTGCTGCCTAAGGAATGTGTGACCCTGATTCAGGCACTGTTTTCTGCATCTTAGTTTCCCTATAATAGCACACACAGAGCATGATCATTGCTATGTACTTAAATAAGCTTAGTTATGAGCAATTGTCTGACCATGGGATGGGGAGCTGCTCATATCAGCAGCATCTGCTACTATTAACCTGCAGAAGAGAATGTCCAAGGCTGGACCCCTGAGGAGAAGGCAGAATCTGGAGTATCTGCCTCCTCTGATTCTTCCCTCAGTGCCTTGACCTTCCTGTGAAGTCTCATAAGCCCATCAGAACAATAGGCTAATGGTCCAGACACCTGTCCACTGAGCCTCAAGAGAAGGAGATGCTCAGGTGACCTACCTAACTGCAGCTGTCATGGCAGTACACAGCTGGTTCTACACTCTATGGGATAGTCCCATGACTGGAGAGTCAGTAAGCTTTACTCCCTGTCAACTCTCACAAGAAATATAAACAAACATATAAAAAACTCCCCAGTGTCACCTTGTGTCCAGCTATGGGCAAAGTTTTGGAGTCAGGGTTTCCTGTTTCTCTCTGTGAGAATCCCTTTGGCTTCCTCAGCCAGGGACTGCCTGACATGCACAGATTCTTTATAGGGACGTGTGCTGGTGAGAGCTCTAAGTGTCTAGGCTGCAGCTGCTATCCTAGGGCTGATTTTACCCAGTACAGATTCTCTGTTCTGCAGGAAATGAGAGGTGAGGGGTTGTGATCTATTACACTTTGTCTACCCAATGTGTGTCCTGCAGTAGTGGCCTGTACCCCAGTGCAAGCACACAATGCAGTGGGGGAGATAGCAGGCACAGGCCAATCTTGACAGTTTACTGTATGAAGTTGGATAAGCCACATCCAGTAGTTGGAGACCAAAGAGAGTCACTTACTCTTTACATGAAGTTCCACCTCTGCTTTTTTAAATTCAGAATCTTTTGTTGAAAAGCCTAGTGTGTACTTTCCATTATCTTTCACAGTGACACCCCGGAGCAACAGGGATCCATTATTGTACAACATCCATCCTCTTTTTCTGTATGTAGGCCACCAAGAGACAGAATTATCGTTTCTGTAGTATTGTACAATTCTAGGTTCCAGGCCGATATACCAGTAAAAGGCTTTCACATCTTCTGGAAGATTATGAACTTCGAAAAGAACGCTTTCCCCTTCAGCAGGATACCGAGGCACTGGTTGGATCATGAGTGGGGAGGCAGTGAGAGGATTACAGAACACAGAAAGAGAAGCTGGGAGGGAAAAGAGAACAAAAAGCCATCACACTGGGATCATTGTGCTTGGTGAAAAGATAGTAAAAACATCCTGAGCAGATGGATTTGTCACTCAGCCTAGATTTGCAGGTCTATGTCGGTGTGTGTGTGTGTGTGTGTGTGTGTGTGTGTGTGTGTGTGTGTGTGTGTAGCCCACTTAATGAAGGGCAGAAACATGACTTTCGAACAGTGACCCTGAAAGTGTCATCTCCCTTGCTTGGTACTGTCCCCTTTGTTATCTACATGGCTGTTCCCTCACTGCCCTCAGTCAGACACTGAACACATTCATGCACACTGGGGTTTGAGATGATGCCTCCCCTGAACTCAAAAGGCCTGGAACTTTCATGTTTTAGTTTATTCTTCAGTTTCTTTTGAGGCAACACTCAACTCCTGATCCCACCTAATAGATGCACTTGCTGCTCTGTCAAGTATCCCTTAGGTTTGAGGCTGTGTGGGGGCTGTGAGCAGTCTCATTTTCAAGGCAGGCTCAGGGCTTTAAAAGGCCTGGGTACTAGGCTGTTTGGTTTTATGACAACTTGACACAGGCTACAGTCATTCTGCAAAACATGGCCTTAGTTGAAAATGCCACCAGATTGGCCTATGGGCAAAACTACAGTAAATATTTTTTTTAACTCAGGATTGATGCAAAAGAATCCAAAGCAATGTAGGCAGTTCATGCCCTGGGATAAGAGTCCTAGATGATATAAGAGCTGATTGTGCAAGTATAGAGAGCAAATAAATAGGAAGGAATCTTCAGTGGCCTCTAGACCAGTTCCTGGATTTTATTTATGACACTCTCAATTTGGAGTTAATAAATACCCCCCGTTTGACATGGATGTCCTAAAAACATTGTTCCCTACCAGCTTTGTAAGAGGAAAGCATTAGAAAAATGCTCCCCTGGATCACTTTATTCCAGCTTTGGAAAAATGACAAGATTCAGGCCTCCCTGGTCTAGCGCTCCAAGAGCCTGGGCTGACTCTGACATCTTAGGCTGAGTTACTTTCCATCAAGGTCTTCCCTGATGCAGGTAGAATCAGAAGATGGAAGATGATCTATGGACATTTGTCCTGTGCTAACTTCTCAAACCTCCTCATGGGGACACAGTGTAGAGGGGAGGGAGACACAGGCTAAGCATGACAGTCCCATGTGTCCTAGCCCTACCCAGCACTGGACAATCACAGAGAATCACTTACCATCCACCTGGACTTTCACAAGTATTTCTTCTGTTTCCAGAAATGTTCTCTGAATTTGTATAAGGTACAACTCTTCCTGAGTGACACTGCGAAGCAGCAGGGTTCCATCGCTATACCATGTCTCTCTGCCAGTGTATGCAGGGCCCAGCTGAGTTGTTTTTTTATCTACCATATATCGGCCAACCTCAACTCTCGTGAATGTATTCATCCATTTGTACCAGATAAAGCCTACCATATTCTCCGGCGGATTGCGAACACGTAGAAAAACATTTCCCCCATGAGGAACACTGGGTGGCACTGACTCAACAGTGGGTCTGGGAGAGGGGGTAAGGCGTCCACAGGTCCAAAGAATATCTAGAAGGGAAGAGAGAGATCGATCTAAATTGGGACCTTAGTATTTGACTGACATGGGTCTCCCATGACAGTGCACTTGCTGGTTCCAAAGGTGCAGGACTTGGACTACTAAAAAGCATCCTGCCATCAGGAGGTCAAAATGCAACCTTTGTGAAATGCTTCTCAGAGCTACCTGGAGCTGAGCCTGGAACAGAGTTCTGGAACCAAGGCATCTTTGTTCTCATATCTCTGTGAGGACCTCAATTTTTTTTCTACCATGCCCAAAGTTGATTCCATCAGGGTCTTTCTTAAGGACACATTCCTATGAGAACCCCAAGACTCTATACAGAGGCTGTTATCCTGGTCTGAGTTACCCACCATCCATTAACTTGTCTGTAAAGTGAAGTCAAATAAAGGACTGTGATCTATTGTCATTATTCTACACCATGTGTGTCCTACACTGAATAATACAACCCATCATAGGGATGCAATGCAGAGGGGAGGAAGGCACAGGACACTCTACTGTGTGTGTCCAAATGGAATGAACGCCACCCAGAGCCCAGAATTCACAAAGAATTACTTACTGTTCACGTAGAGGTATGTGCCTATTTGTGACACAGTATCTGTGCGTCTATTAAAAGCTCGTAGAGAATAGACTCCTGTGTCCTTCTGGTTGACATTTTGGATGAGCAGGGATCCATTTCCATACACTGTCTCTCTACCACTGTGAAAACGCCCTGGCACACTTAAGTTATTGTTTGGTATATATACTATGATTGCATCATTCATGCTGGTTCCCCCTTTGATCCAGGCAAAGGATAGAAGATTCTTTGGCAGATTGCGGACAAGGAAAAGGACGCTGTCTCCATTGGCCACATAGGGTGGGACAACTTCCACACCAAAATGATCAGTGGTGGAAAGGTGCCAGCAGGTTAAAATGGAGGCTAGTAGGGAACAAAGAGAAAGCATCAATATTGAGTGGATATGATCATCACTCTGCTTAGGTGTGTGGTTAGTGGTGTGACCACACTTGGTAGACATGAGCAACATGACTTCCATTCCCTCGGAACCTCTGACTGTGTTATTAACTCTCTTGGAATCCTCTGCTCAGGTATCTGCCTATATGCCCCTCACTGGGGTGAGTAGCAATGCCTCTCTGAACTCCTGCCCTGGAGAGTCCTCACTTTCTGTTATTTTTCTCTCTTCCCATTGTGATTCCAGTCAACCCATGACTTCATCTTGCAGATGAGCTGACATCAGTTCTGCTAGAATAAGGACATTGTGAAGACAGGTATTAGTCCAGTTAAGTTTCCGGAAAAGATTCAAACAAGAAAGGATAAAGGAAAAGAGATGGAAAGAAAGAAGGAAGGAAGGGAGGAAGGAAGGAAGGAAGGAAGAAAGGAAGAAAGGAAGGAAGGAAGGAAGGAAGGAAGGAAGGAAGGAAGGAAGGAAGGAAGGAAGGAAAAAAAGAAGGAATGAAGGAAGTAACTAAGTGAGGGAGGGAGGGAGGGAGGGAGGTAGGGGGGAAGGAAGGAAGGAAGGAAGGAAGGAAGAAAGGAAGGAAGGAAGGAAGGAAGGAATGTTTCCCAATGGGATTATCTACATAGTTCCCAAATTTTGATATACATAATGTATATGTATATTTCTCAAAGCAGGTATCTCAATGTGTGCATGTGAAGGTGTGTGCCACAAAACTGTGTGGAGGGAAATGTCTCAGACATATGTGGGTGTATTTCACATCACCTGTGTGGACTGAGGGGTCTCATTTCACCCATGTGCAGGTGCATGCCACAGCACCTGTGTGGAGGGCAGAGAAGAGACTACAAGAGTCTGTTCTCTCCATCTGCCCTGTGGGAGCTAAGTGTTAAATCAGGTTTTCATGTCTCCACACAATGAGCCATTTCAAAGACCCATTCCTTCTTGAATTCTATTTGGAGTCACCCAGTCACAGTTTGGGACATCAATCTTCAGAACATTGCAGCCAATGTACTGACAATGGACACTGAGTGTTTGAAGCTTTTCTCTTCTCCTCATCACCTCCTACTGCTGAGAATCTCAGGCTGCTGGGCCTCTGTCCCTCACTGTACCTTCTGCCCTATGACTGCAAACAGAAACCTGAGTCTCCTCTCAGGCTCCTGTCCTCTTTAGAACACTCTAGACTGCCTCCTGTTTTCTTTCCACCCACACAGTCAGAGAGTGGGCACACTTACCTGTGAACAGGAGCCCTTGCCAGGGGGTGCATCCCTTGCAGGGAATCATAGAGGACACCTCCATCTTTCTTCTCACTGTGCTGTCCTCCCTCTGAGGAGAAGAGATACAGCTCTAGCAAGGTGCTCAGGCTTTGCTGTCCTTGTTTCCTTTGAGATGCGTTTCCTCTCCTACTGGAGAACTTCCCAGAACCCAATGGACTGTTGGTGGTGGGATCTATGTCCAAGGCACTGCTCAATCACTTCCACTCTCAGTGCTGTCCCGAATCCCTCTCAACTTCCCTTTATGTTTCTCCTCCAATAAACATATTGAGCAACAAGGCTGATAAGCATCCCCATGCCCTCAGAGAAAAAATGGCTCATCCCAGGGCTGAAACTTGTTGTGTCTTGCCTTGGGTGTGTCAGCACCAGATGGAGCCTCCATCCTGCCTACGTGTCTTTGTGACACAGACACCCAGCTGAACACACAGTCTGCTCTGTGTCCTCAATGCTTTCAGAAAATGGTATTTTTTAATCCTAGGAGGAAAGTGACAGAGATGTCTCTGAAGGCTAGAAAGAGATCAGCTGAATGATAACTAGGGATGAAGATGAGTCTTTTATCACTAATGTCACCAGCCAAAGTTCTGAACTAGAAGCAGTCCAGGAGCACTTTTGTGAGGAGTCCTCAGGAGAAGAGGTGACCAACTGTCTTTGAAAGGACTGAAGGCTCCATCTTATTATAAAGGGTTTCAAGTCTACATTCCCGCAATTTGTGTTGGCTGAGCTGTGTGTCTATGACCTCCCTGATTTTCCTGGATCACCTTTGCCTATGTGATTCCCTGGTGGTAATTCTGTCTTCCCCTATGAGAGATGCCAGGATAGAGGGAGTTGTTCATGTTTTCCATGCGGAAAGCTGTTTTCAGAAAGAGCAAGCAGCCAGTAGGTGTGAGAAGAGGCTAGTGGGAGCTCTGGGTTAGTAGGGACTGGGAAGAAAACAAGTCTGCTAGACAAGTTCATGCCTTGCTCAGGGAAGCAATTTTCTGACAGTGAATTGGGCCCTGATATCACCCCTTGGAGAGCACTGGGAGAACTGCAATCTCATGTCTAGGGTTAAGAAGGCAAGGTCAACAAGTCAACTGTGATCTGTCCTGATACCTTCAACACAGGTGGGATTCAGGGTCTGTCATTCTGCTCACTGTAGTCTCCAGAATTACTAATACCAACTAGGATAGGTCTAGGCAGGGTTCCAGATTTGTCCTAGGAAGCCCAGAACTTAAGTTGGAAGCACTGTTATCCAGAGGATGCGCATCTTCGGGAGAAGTATTGTGGTCAGAAAATGTCAAAGTAAAATCCTTGGACATTTCTCTTCAGACTAAAAAGAGAGGACACAGCTGGGCATGGTGGTCCTTGTATGTACTCACAGCTCTTGGGAGGTAGAGGCAGGCAGATCTCTATGAATTCAAAGCCAGCCTAGTCTACTAAGCAAGTTCCAGGACAAATAGAGCTATTAGACAGAGAAACTTAATCTTGAATAAAAGGAGAGGATATTAATGTAGAGGCTGCACATGAATATCCTGGCCCATCACTGGTGTCTAAATCCTTCCTTCTCTTTACCCACAAGGTTCCTTCACAAGTCTGCTCTTGAGTACAGGGAACATTGATTTAAATGGATGCATCATCTGCTCTTCCTGGTACACTTATCTATGTTTCTTTCTCTCATTTGATTTTTTAAAAAATGAACTGGGCAAAATCAGCTTAGGGGAGAGTAAGGGTCCATTTCCTTCTGGGGCTGTGTCATAGTGTAGCACTGAAGGAAATCAAGGAGAAAACATGCTGCTTGCTGGCTCTTTCACTGGCTCACTCCATGGCTCATGCTTAGCTATCTATCTCTTACAACCAAGGACCATCTGCCTAGGGATGGTATTGCACACAATGGCCTGGGCCCTCCTGCACTAACTAAGGCAATCCCTCACAGTCATGTCCACAGCCAGACCTGATAAAGACTCTGTTGAGACTCTTTTCCCTCAGGAAATGGTGGACTATAATAAGGTGATAGTTAATGCTAACAAGCATACTGTTTCAAGGTGCTAAGTCCTCCTCCTCCACAGGAAGATTTCAAAGTTTGTCCCCCATTCTCCAAGGGAGTATCCCTCTTTCTTTGCTGAGGTCATCACATGTCCTTGTGTCCACAGCCCCACATAGCTGGATCCTCAGAGCCAGGGCACAACTCAAGGACCTATATCCTAGGTTTCACTTTTCCCACTTACCAGATCCTGAGCCCAATGACACTGTGATGTCCACCACAGAAATTGTGAAGAAGTGAAACAATATCATCAAATTATGAGTTTCATACAGTCATTAGTTGGACACTCCCACAATTTTTGTGATACCTTTACCACAGCACATCTTATAGAAAGGACAAATTGTAGTTCAAAATTATTGTGGCTATGTTGGTGTCCCAATCACTCTATTCTATATCCCCATTATTAGTAGTTTTAGCTAGGATCACATTCCTAGATTCCTTGGAATTTCAGTTACACTAGATTTCTAGCTCCTCTCAGAGATATCACCAGATTTCAGTTGTCTCTCCCAGTATTTTCTCTAGCTCTCTAAGTCATTCCCTCACAAGAGTCCTCCTGTACCAATCTCCACACCCCCACCCAGATTCCAGCCACTTTTCACCCATTATGTGTATTTTATTTCCACTTCATAGGTGTGGCCTTGTTGGAGGAGGTGTGGTCTTATTTGAGAAAGTGTGTCACTCTGGAGAGGGGATTTGAAGTCTCATATATGCTCAAGCAACACCCAGTGAGAAAGATCATTTCCTGTTGCTTCTACATCAAAATATAAGGATTCTCAACTCCTGTTCCAGAACCATAATGACACCATGATGTACCTTGATGATAATGGACTAAACCTCTGACAATGTAAGCCACCAAATAAAATGTTTTTCCTTTATAATAGTTGCCATGGTCAAGTTTTCTTTTCCCAAAAATAAAAACCTAGTTAACACAGGTATGTCCCTTGTATCCCTGACCTCTTCAAGACTTTTATCATGAAGGGGTATTGGATTTTATCAAAATCATTTTCAGTATCTAATAAGATGATCATGTGTTTTCTTTTCTTTCAGCGTGTTTGTGTAGTAGGTCACATTGACAGATTTTTGTATGCTCAACCATCCTTGCATCTCTAGAATGAAGCCCAGTATATCATGTCCAATGATATTTTTAATGTGTTCTTGGATGTGGTTTGCAGGTATTAGATTAAGTATTTTTGAATCTATGTTCATGATTGAAATTAGTCTGTAATTCTCTTTATTTGTTGAGTGTTTTTCGGTTTGGTTATCAGGGTGACTATGGCCTCATAACATGAATGTGGCAATGTTCATTCTGTTTCTATTTTGTGGAATAATTTAAGGAGCAATCATCTTAGCCCTTTGAAATTGGTAGAATTCTGTGCTAAAACCATCTGGTTCTGGGCTTTTTCTTCAGTTGGGAGAATTGTAATGAGTGCTTCCAATCCTGGGAGAATATAACTATATTTGAATTGTTTACTTGATCTTGATTTAACTTTGTTAAGCAGTATATATTGAAAAACTGTCCATTTCTTTTAGATTTTTCCAATTTTGAAGTTCATGTTTTTGAAGTATATAACTATATTTGAATTGTTTATTTGATCTTGATTTAACTTTGGTAAGCATTATATTTAGAAAAAAAATGTCCATTTCTTTTAGATTTTTCCAATTTTGAAGTTCAGGTTTTTGAAGTATGATCTAATGATTCTTTGTGTTTCTTCACTATCTGTTGTTATATCACCATTTTTATTTTGCTTATGTTAAACTCAATATTGTTTTCTTGCCTTTTAGTTAGGATAGATAAGGGTTTGTGTAGGGTAAAAAAGCCAGCCAAAGAAACACAACCTGACCCTGAAACCAGAGCCAAAGTAATACACTCTGCCCTGACCAACAAAGCACGAAAACCAAGCAATCCTTGAGCATGAAATCTAAGCGTTTTTAAGCTCAGGGATTGAAATCTGTCCAATTCCAACCTTAAAATTCTTCACCTGGAAAAACTAGGCCACTAAAACATCCTATATAGGCTCTGTACCTGTTTAGTTTAAATCTGCCTTTTTCTACCCTGGCAGAGGCAGCCACCCTCTGGGATTTCTTTCTCCCAATAAATCTCTTAAAGAAAGCTTGAGTAACAACCTTTTTCACCCCAGTAGAGTGGGGCTGAGAATTAAAAACTTACACTGGAGCAGAACAGAGCTGTAATTGCTCTTACCAGAGAGGAGGAAAACTGCTACATTTCTGTGTGGAAAGTCTCTTAGCAGGGAAGAGAGGAGCTCTTTGAACTCTCACCTGAGAGGTGTAGAACTGATACATTCCTACAGGGAAACCAACCTCCACTGGAAAAGAGCTATGGACACTGCCTAGCATCCAGTGGCTAAACTGCGTTTCCCTCATTGAACCTTGCCAAAATTAACCACATATTTGATCACAAAAGCAAGCCTCAGCAGTTACAAGAAAGTTGAAAAAAAAAAAAACATGATACGACTCTACTGGTATATGACAGTTTGTCTCTCTTGTTGATTTTCTCAAAGAAACAACTCTTGGCTTCAGTGGTTCTTTGTATTGTTACCTTTGTTTCTGTTTTATTGATTTCACCCCTCAGTTTGATTATTTCCTGCTGTCCTCTGCTTCTCTTGGTTATATTTGCTTATTTTTGTTCTAGAGCTCTGAGGTGTGCTGTTAAGTCACTAGTATGAGCTCTCTCTAATTTCTGTATGAAAACACTTAATGCAATGAACTTTCCTATTAGCACTGCTTTCATTGTGTGCTATGACTTTGGGTATTCTGTACATTGATTTTTACTAAATTCTAGGAAGTCTGATTTCTTTCTTCATTTCTTCCTTGACTCAGTGGTAAGTCAGTAGAGAGTTGTGTACCATTACCATGAGTATGTAGGGTTTCTGTTGACATTAAAATCCAGATTTAACCTATGGCAATCTGAAATATTCATGAAGTTTTTTTCATTTGTCTTGTATTTGTTGAGACTTGCATTTGTGGCCAAATATGTAGTCAGTTTGGGGAAGGGTCAATGATGTGCTTAGAAGAAATCATATTCTTTTGTGACTTGCTGAAATGTTCTGTCCATATTTTAGGTCCATTTAAATCATAACCTCTGTTAGTTACATTATTTCTCTGTTTAGTTTCTGACTGGGCAACCTGTCTATGGGTGAGAGTGTGGCACTCAATTCTCAAACTATTAATGTATGGTCTTCACTAGTTGATTTGAGTTTAGTAATGTTTCTTTTACAAATGAGGATGCCTTGCATTGGGGGTATAGATGATCAGAACTGAGATGTCTTCCTGGTAGATATTTCCTTGAATGCTTATGAGATGACATTAATTTTGTTTGGTTAATTTAGTTTTGAAGTTTGTTTTGCTAGATATTTCTAAAGATGCACCAGAATGCTTCTTAGGTAAATTTGATTGCAGATTTTTTCCCATCCATTTACTCTGAGACACTGTCTATCTTGGATGTTGAGGTGTGTTTGTTATATGCAGCAGAAGGATTCATGCTGTTTTTGCAACCATTTTGTTATCCTGTATCATATTATTGGTGAATTGAGTCCATTTATATAGAGATATTAATGACCAGTAATTGTTTAATCCTGTTATTTTGTTGTAGATTGTGGTGCTGATAGTGTGTGTGTGTGTGTGTGTGTGTGTGTGTGTGTGTGTGTGTCAATGTGTGTGTGTGCGTGGATTTGCATCCTGGATTTTTGTGTTACTTTTTTAGATTTAACATTTTCTTTAACTAATAAATTTAAGTGTTCTATCATGTCTTCAATGCCTGAAATACTCTCTTCCATCTGTTGTATTCTGATGGTGATGTTTACATCTGTAGTTCCTGTTTGCTTACTCAGATATTCCATTTCCACAGTTCCCACAGCTTCTGTTTCCTTTGTTGCTTCTATTTCATGTTTCAGGTATTGAATAATTTCCTTAACCAGTTTGTTTGTTCTTTCTTGGCATTATTAAAGAATTAATATATTTCCTACAATTACAATTATCTTTTCCTCAAATTTTTAAGGGTGTTTTTCATTCCCTTTAAAGGAACTCTATTGTCTTCTTGAAGTTGTTTTTAATATCATTTTCTTGTGCTTTGACAGAATTGGAATATTTAGGTCTTGCTATCATAGAATAGCTGTGTTCTAGAGGTGACATATATCCTGACTGTTATTCATTGTATCCCTGCACTAATGTTCAGGCATCTGGGTTTGGGATAATTAGGCATAGGACTTTATTTCTATTTGTTTTTCTATAATAAAAAGTTTGTCTTCTGTAGGATTGGTTTTTGCTCCTTGGTTTCTGTTTCTTCTTTGCTCTTTTGGTCATTGTGGCCTGAATTTATGGTGGCCAGCATGACCACTGACCTAGTAGGGAGCCTCTGTCCAAATTGGAAGATAGGTGATTAGCTTGGTGTTTAGTGAAGCAGGGGTGTCTCTGTCCTTCTGATTGGTGTGGCCTATATCTGTCTTTTAGATTGATGTGGACTGTATATCAATATCAGAATTCAGCAAAAATTGAAGACAGGCCGGGCGGTGGTGGCGCACGCCTTTAATCCCAGCACTCGGGAGGCAGAGCCAGGTGGATCTCTGTGAGTTCGAGGCCAGCCTGGACTACCAAGTGAGTCCCAGGAAAGGCGCAAAGCTACACAGAGAAACCCTGTCTCGAAAAAACAAAAAAAAAAAAACAAAAAAACAACAAAAAAAAAAAATTGAAGACAGAAATAGAAAACAAGGTGGATGATGAGCTGGGAAACATTGGGTTGTGGGATGGGACTTTGGGAATAGAAGCTAGGGAGTGGGCCAGTTCATTAGACAAATGGGTCACTCATTTATTCATCTTATTGGTGTAGCTTGTGCTTCAAGACTCTGTTCTCCCACCCAAAGATGACTTTGGGCTAAATCAAGGTGACACCAAATGCCAACTAGGACACTGTTTTAATCTGTTACATGCTCATCCTCTACAGAGAGAATCCATATGAAGTTCTCCATTCTCCAAGTGAGCCTCTGATTCTGTTTGTTGTGGTCACCACAGTGCTGCTGTCCACTCAGGATACAGGTCAAGAACATCTTCCCTGAGCGTCACTTTTCCCACTTCCCATATCCTGAGCTCAGGGATACTGTGATGTCCACCATATACACTGTGAAGAGTTAATGAATCAGCATCATCAAAACATAAGTTTAATACTTAGTCAGGAGAGACCTTCCAGGCATGTTCATCACCTGTCTTTTTGCATCCATTGGAATCAGACCAAAAGCCAGTTAATGGCTAGAAAGGACAGGAGCTGGAAACGTTTGGGTTAAAGGAACATGAGAATGTTTAGAAGCTTTAGGTAATCCTTCTGGGTCATGGCAATCATAAAAGTAAAAGTATGGGATAGAAATATTTGAGTTAACTATAGGAAAATCTACTTGAATATAAGGTCAAGTATACAAAGAGACCAATTGCTCACTGCCTAGAAAGTTCTTCCCTCCTGGGGAAACCCCCCACTTCACATTTCAATACCACTCCAAGGTTATCCAAGAGAAATCAGAGATGCCAAGAGAGGAGGAAAAAATCATAGCCGGAATGTCATGAGAAAACTAGGATTTGTTGATGCCTGTGACACAGGCTGAGAATTATTTTCTGTATATATCCATAAAACCAAGGCCTGACCCCAAAGCTTGATGTCATTTAAAGGATCCACTTCAAAGATTCATAATTCTCTTCATGTTGGTCCTACAGACACAAACGTTCCAGTTCTCCACAGGGGAGACATAGGATATGCAATTATTAATAGTGATGTTGGGGATAAAGTTCTCTTGGCAGGATATCTGGGGTTTTCAATTGATAAGCCAGTAACACAGTGCAGGTGGGTGAAAGGAGGAGAAGTTGAGGGTTGACTCTGGATGCAAATGAATATATCTAAGAGGGATATGACCAGGTTGTCTGAACCATCAGGAGCAAACAAAATGAAGCCACATGTGGAGTCAACAGTGGGAAAGGGAAATCCTCTTCTGCAGAAGGTTATAGTATCTTTATAGTAAACATAGTCGAGCACTGCACACCCAGCACCGGTGCAGATGAGTAAACAAGTATTGATGTAGCATGCATAAGACCTGATATATCTCCAGATACACAACACAGCCCTAGGACAATATCATGTGTCCACTGAGCCTGAGTCTGAGATGTCCATGTCTCCATCATCCTGAGTCCCTCTAGGCAGGATACATCCCTCAAAGGCCTGGCCAGCCTAGGTGTATTTGTGGTGAATCTCTATCATGAACTCAAGAGGGATCAGGTATCCTGGTTCTAGCTATGTACATTTAGGCAGTTGCAGTCATGGTAAAAAAAAAATAATCACAGCTAATATCTCTTTGGCACTCACTAAGCTGCACGTTTTATACATAGTGAGTTCTGCATGACTCATAACATTTCATAAAATGAGAGTCCAATTGCCCTCTGACAGCTCAGACTATCACATTCTGAGAGTCTGACCATTTTTCCTCAACAGGTAGATTGTATTCTAACTTTCATGTTCATGTTATAAGGCTACCGTCCTCACCCTCCATAGGGCTATAATTTTTTCTTGTGATGGTGAACTTTAGTAGCAGTTCTGTGCAAACAACAGAGAGAAGTTTGCCCCTGTATCACCTCTGACCCTACCAAAGGCCTCTTTCAACCAGTTAACTATAGGAAACTATTGGTCATTCTTTTTTTTTGTTGTTTGTTTTGTTTTCTTTTTAGATTTTATTATCTTTATAACAATATTCATTTTCCTTTACTTTTTTTTAAACTTTTTTTGTATTTATTTTACAATACTATTCAGTTCTAAATAATAGCCACAGATTCCCTTGTTCTCTCCCTTCTTGCCCCCTCCCCTTCCCCCCAGTGCACCCCCCATTCCCACTTCCCCCAGATCAAGGTCTCTCCCGAGGACTGGGATAGACCTGATAGACTCAGTCCAGGCAGGTCCAGTCCCCTCCTCCCAGATTGAGCCAAGCATCCCTGCATAAGTCCGAGGTTTCAAACAGCTAACTCATGCAACGAGCCCA
Source organism: Peromyscus maniculatus bairdii (assembly GCF_049852395.1). Lineage (NCBI taxonomy): Eukaryota > Metazoa > Chordata > Mammalia > Rodentia > Cricetidae > Peromyscus > Peromyscus maniculatus. The sequence goes on along the minus strand of NC_134852.1, from coordinate 27,667,381 downwards.
GGACTTGGTACCACTGCCTAGATGCCTCCCAAACAGATCAAGCCAATCGACTGCCTCACCTATTCAGAGGGCCTGATCCAGTTGGGGGGCCCTCAGCCTTTGGTTCATAGTTCATATGTTTCCATTCATTTGGTTATTTGTCCCTGTGCTTTATCCAACCTTGGTTTCAACAATTCTCACTCATATACACCCTCCTCTTTTTCACTAATTAGACTCCCAGCGCTCCACCAGGGGCCTTGCCGTGGATGTCTGCATCCAGATTCCTCAGTCTTTGGATGGGGTTTATGACACAAATATTAGGGTGTTTGGCCATTCCATCACCAGAGTAGGTCAGTCCCCGCTGTCTCTCGACCATTGCCAGAAGTCTTTTGTGGGGGTATCTTTGTGGATTTCTGTGGGCCTCTTTAGCTCTTTGTTTCTTCCTTTTCTCATGTGGTCTTCATTTACCATGGTCTCCTATTCCTTGTTCTCCCTCTCTTTTCTTGATCCAGCTAGGATCTCCTGCTCTCTTTCCCTCGAACCTCGCCCCTCTTTGCTCCCACTCATGACAAGGCTGTTCATTTAGATCTCTTCCATTTCTCCGTGTCTTTCTTGGGGTCCCATTTTCCAGGTAGCCTCACTGGTGATGTGAGTAGCAGTCCAGTCATTCTTGTTCCACATCTAGCATCTTCCTATGAGTGAGTACATACCATGTTTGTCTTTCTGAGTCTGGGTTACCTCACTCAGGATGATTTTCTCTAGATCCATCCATTTGTCTGCAAACCTCATGATGTCATTGTTTTTCTCTGCTGAGTAGTATTCCATTGTGTATATGTGCCACAATTTATTTATCCATTCTTCAGTTGAAGGGCATCTGGGTTGTTTCCAGGTTTTGGCTATTACAAACAATGCTGATATGAACATAGCTGAGCAAGTGCTCTTGTGGTATGATTGAGCATTTCTTGGGTATATGCCCAGGAGTGGTATAGCTGGATCTTGGGGGAGGTTGATTCCCAATTTTCTAAGAAAGCGCCATATTGATTTCCAAAGTGGTTGTACAAGCTTACATTCCCACCAGCAGTGGAGGAGAGTTCCCCTAGTTCCACATCCTCTCCAGCATAAAGTTTCTTCAGTGTTTTTGATCTTAGCCATTCTGACAGGTGAAAGGTGGTATCTCAGAGTTGTTTTGATTTGCATTTCCCTGATGATTAGGGATGTTGAGCAATTCCTTAAATGTCTTTCAGCCATTTGAGTTTCCTCTGTTGAGAATTCTCTGTTTAGGTCTAAAGCCCATTTCTCAATTGGACTGTTGGTCGTTTTGATGTCTAATTTCTTGAGTTCCTTATATATTCTGGATATCAGTCCTCTGTCACATGTGGGGTTGGTGAAGAACTTTTCCCATTCTGTAGGCTGTGGCTTTGCCTTGTTGACCGTATCCTTTGCTCTACAAAATCTTCTCAGTTTCAAAAGGTCCCATTGATTGATTGTTTTTCTCAGTGTCTGTGCTACTGGTGTTATATTTAGGAAGTGATCTCCTATGCCAATGCGTTCAAGACTACTTCCTACTTTCTCTTCTAGCAGGTTCACAGTAGCTGGATTTATGTTGAGGTCCTTGATCCACTTGGATTTAAGTTTTGTGCACGGTGACAGATATGGATCTATTTGCAGCCTTCTACAAGTTGATATCCAGTTATGCCAGCACCATTTGTTGAAGATGCTTTCTTTTTTCCATTGTACACTTTTGGCTTCTTTGTCAAAAATTATATGATCATAGGTGTGTGGGTTAATGTCAGGGTCTTCAACTCGATTCCATTTTTCCACATGTCAGTTTTTATGCCAATACCAATCTGTTTTTATTACTGTAGCTCTATAGTAGAGCTTGAAGTCAGGGATTGTGATGCCTCCAGAGGTTGTTTTATTGTACAGGATTCTTTTGGCTATGCTGGGTTTTTTGTTTTTCCATATGAAGTTGAGTATTATTCTTTCCAGGTCTGTGAAGAATTGTGTTGGTATTTTGATGGGGATTGCATTGAATCTGTAGATTGCTTTTGGTTAAATTGTCATTTTTACTATGTTGGTCCGGCCTATCCATGAGCATGGGAGATCTTTCCATTTTCTGACATCTTCTTCAATTTCTTTTTTCAGGGACTTAAAGTTCTTGTCATATAGGTCCTTCACTTGCTTGGTTAGTGTTACCCAAGGGATTTTATGTCATTTGTGGCTATTGTAACGGGTGATGTATCTCTAATTGCCTTCTCAGCTTCTTTGTCCATTGTATATATGAGGGCTACTGATTTTTTTGAGTTGATCTTGTATCCTGCTATGTTGCTGAAGGTGTTTATAAGCTTTATCAGTTCCTGGGTGGAATATTTGGGGTCACTCAAGTATACTATCATGTCATCTGCAAATAGGGAAAGCTTGACTTCTTCCTTTCCAATTTGTATCCCCTTAATCTCCTTATGTTGTCTTATTGCTCTGGCTAGAACTTCAAGTACTATATTGAATAATATGGGGAGAGTGGACAGCCTTGCCTCATTCCTGATTTTAGTGGAATTGCTTTGAGTTTCTCTCCATTTAATTTGATGTTGGCGGTTGGTTTGCTATATATTGCCTTTATTATGTTTAGGTATGTTCCTTGTATTCCTGATTGCTCCAAGACTTTTATCAAGAAGGGGTATTGGATTTTGTCAAATGCCTTTTCTGTGTCTAGTGAGATGATCATGTGGTTTTTTTTCTTTGAATTTGTTTATATGATGTATTACATTGATGGACTTTGTATTACATTGATGTTGAACCACCATTGCATCCCTGGGTTAAAGCTTACTTGATCATGGTGGATAATTGTTCTCAAGTGTTCTTGGAGTCTGTTTGCTAGTATTTTATTGAGTATTTTTGCATCAATGTTCATGAGGGAGATCGGTCTGTAGTTCTCTTTCTTTGTTGCATCCTTGTTTGGTTTAGGAATCAGGGTAATTGCAGCCTCATAGAAGGAGTTTGGTAATGTTCCTTCTGATTCTATTATATGGAACAATTTAGAGAGTATTGGTATTAACTCTTTTTTGAAGATCTGGTAGTATTCTGTGCTGAAACCATCTGGTCCTGGGCTTTTTTTGGTTGGGAGACTTTTAATGACTGTTTCTATTTCCTTAGGGGTTATTGGGCTATTTAAATAGTTTATCTGCTCTTGATTTAACTTAGGTATGTGGTACCTATCCAGAAAACTGTCCATTTCTTTAGGTTTTCCAGTATTGTGGAGTAGAGGTTTTTGAAATATGACCTTATAATTCTCTGGATTTCCTCAATGTCTTTTGTTATGTCCCCCTTTTCATTTCTGATTTTGTTGATTTGTATTCTCTCTCTCTCTGTCTTTTGGTAAGGTTGGATAAGGGCTTGTCTATCTTGTTGGTTTTTCTCAAAGAATCAACTCTTTGTTTCATTAATTTTTTTTGTATTATTCTCTTAGTTTCTAATTTATTAATTTCACCTCTCACTTTGATAATTTCCTGGCATCTATTCTTCCTGGGAGACTTTGCTTCTTCTTGTTCTAGAGCTTTCAGGTGTGCTGTTAAGTCACTAGTGTGGGATTTCTCCAACTTCTTTATGTGGGCATTTAGTGCTATGAATTTCCCTCTTAGCACTGCTTTCATAGGGTCCCATAAGTTTGGGTATGTGGTGTCTTCATTTTCCTTGATCTCTAGGAAGTCTTTAATTTCTTTATTTCTTCCTTAACCCATTGGTAATTCAGTTGAGCATTATTCCGTTTCCATGAGATTGTAGGTTTTCTGTAGTTTTTGTTGTTGTTGAAATCTAACTTTAAGCCATGGTGGTCTGATAGAATACAGGAGGTTTTTCCAATTGTTTTGTACCTGTTGAGATTTGCTTTGTGGCCAAGTATGTGGTTGGTTTTAGAGAAAGTTCCATGGGGTGCTTAGAAGAAGGTATATTCTTCCTTGGTAGGATGGAATGTTCTGTAGATATCTATTAGGTCCAATTGGGTCATGACATCAGTTAAGTCCTTTATTTTTCTGTTAAGTTTCGATTTGGGAGATCTGTCCAGTGGTGAAAGTGGGGTGTTGAGATCTCTGACTATTAATGTGTGGGGTTTTATATGTGGTTTAAGCTTTAGTAATGTTTCTTTTACATATGTGGGTGCCCTTGTGTTTGGGGCATAAATGTTCAGAATTGAAACTTCATCTTGGTGGATCATTCCTGTGATGAGGATGTAATGCTATTCTTGATCTCTTTTGATTGATTTTAGTTTGAAGTCTATTTTGTTGGATATCAGGATGGCTACACCCGCTTGTTTCTTAAGACCATTTGATTGGAAAGTCTTTTCCCAGCCTTTTATTCTTAGGTAGTGTCTGTCTTTGAATTTGAGATGTGTTTCTTGTATGCAGCAGAAAGATAGGTCCTGCTTTCATATCCATTCTGTAAGCCTATGTCTTTTTATAGGTGAATTAAGTCCGTTGATATTAAGGGATATTAAGGACCAGTGATTGTTCATCCCTGTTATTTATGGTGGTAGTGTGTGTGTACTTCTCTTCTTTGGGTTTTACTGTTGTGGCTTTACCTATTCCCTGTGTTTTCGAGTGTGTATCTGACTTCCTTCGGTTGGAATTTTCATCCTAGTGCTTTCTGTAGGGCTGGGTTTGTGGATAGGTATTGTTTAAATCTGGCTTTGTCTTCAAATGTCTTGTTCCTTCCATCTATATGATTGAAAGTTTTGCTGGGTATATTAGTCTGGGCTGACATCCATGGTCTCTTTGTGGAACAATTACAGCATTACATCTGTCCAGGTCCTTCTAGCTTTCAATGTCTCCATTGAGAAATCGGATGTTATTCTGATGGGTTTACCTTTATAGATCAATTGGCCTTTTTCCATTACTGCTCTTAATATTCTTGCTTTATTCTGTATATTTAGTTGTTTAATTATTATGTGTCAAGGGGACTTTTTTGGGGGGTCTAGTCTGTTTGGTGTTCTATAGGCTTCTTGTATCTTCATAGGCATTTCCTTCTTTAAGTTGGGGAAGTTTTCTTCTATGATCTTGTTGAATATATTTTCTGTGCCTTTGAGTCGGTATTCTTCACCTTCTATCTGTATAATTCATAGGTTTGGTCTTTTCATGGTGTCCCAAATTTCTTGGACATTTTGGTTTTTTGACTTTGTTGGCTTTAGTGTTTCCTTCGACTGATTTTTCTATTTCTCCTACTGTAGCTTCAATGCCAGAGATCCTCTCTTCCATCTCTTGCATTCTGTTGGTTATACTTGCATCTGAAGTTCCTGATCTTTTACTCAGGTTTTCTATTTCCAGCATTCCCTCTGTTTGTGTCTTCTTTATTTTTTCAATTTCCCTTTTCAGGTCTTGGACTGTTTCCTTTATTTGTTTCATTGCTTTTTCATGATTTTCTTTCAGTACTTTATCGTTTTCTTCCAGTACTTTATCGTTTTCTTCCAGGACTTTATTGTTTTCTTGCAGGACTTTATTGTTTTCTTCTAATTTGTTTGCCCTTTCCTCTAGTTGCTTACAACATTCTTCCAATTTTTTTTGTCTTTTCCTCTACACAAGCCTCTACCTTCTTCATGATGTTACACATAAGGCTACTTTCTTCTGCTTCTTCCAATTTTTGATGTTCAGGTCTAGATGTTGGAGGAGGGCTAGGTTCTGGTGATGCTGTATTGCTCTTCATTTTGTTGTATGTACTTCTGCCTTGATGTCTGCCCATCTCCTTGTGGTTCCTTCTTGGTCTTATCAGTGTACTTGGTTCAGAAAGAGCTGACAGATTCAGAAAGTCTCTCTCTCTTGGTCAGATGGGAGTTCTCTTGTCCAAATGGGAACTCCGGGGCAGGATGGAAGCTCTTATCTGGACTGGAAGTCTGGGGAAGGATGGGAGCTTTTGTCCAGACAGGAAGTCCAGGGTAGGATGTTCGCTCTCTGGTCCAGAAGGGAAGTTGTGGGCCCAGTGTTGGTCACTCTAACATCAACTCCCAATCCATGTTTTTGCGAACTAGGTAGAAGATGACTCAGTCAGATAATGAAGGATGTGAGTAATCAGAAGTGGTGGGTCTTGTGTGATGTGTGGGAGAAACACTGTTGCCATGTGTGAGCTGAGCAGCAGAGCATGATGATACAGACCTAGGATCTGGAGTCAGATGCCCATTGTCTCTCCTGGTCCAAACTGACCCACTCCTGTCTGACACCTAAGAGTGCTGTGTCCCTCCTGCTGTACTGATGCCCACTGCAGAGCCTGGGGCAGTGCCCTCTGAGGCACTGATGTTCAAGAAGCCTACAGGATAGAACTACATGGCCAGAGAGAGGAGAAGAAGACAAGAGATTCTGTAGAGGAGTGGCAGATTATATCCTCACCATGAGGCCACAGAAGGCGACAGAAATACAGACTGGTTATGAGCTGCCATGCCTGTACTGGAAACAGAACATGTGATCTCTACAAGAGCAAGCAGTCATTTTAACCACCATGACATCTCTCTAACACACACAGGTAGATATTTTCAGAAGCAGATCTTACTGAAAGAAGGTAGTGAGCAAGAACTAGCTGGAACTCTGGTTGAAAGGGACAAGTGCATTTAGCAGATCTGGGTTAGGGATATGGGATGCTAAGTGTCTCTATATGAGACAATTGATACTAATACCCAGGATCTAAAGCCAATACCCAAAATGATTGCTTCTCTAAAGAGTGCAATGAGGTATGATGAGAGACAGATGCTAGAGTTGTTTGAACTCAATGTCTTTCTGAGCAGAGAGAGCCATGGGTAAGATGCAGGATCTTTTGCAAGGTACAAAGCAAAGCCCTTTCCTTTGCCTTTCTGGAGTAGTGATATCTGCATGACATAAAACACATGACTTCCTGTCCAATAAGTGGTCTGTGGAGTCTTGGAATTTAGGAGAAATTCTCCAGAGTTGGGTAGTTTAGTTCTAGAGTCAAATCTAACTGTCCATTTGTTTTCACTTCATAGAACAGACATCTTCTCAAGCTGCCAATGGCCAAGATTGACTTCTGTGAAAAACAGCTGTTCCTGTTTCACATAAACCTGAGAAGGCCTCCAGGGTGAAGACACTGGATACGTGTTCATACACAGACAGCTTGTCTGTCACCCATGATGCACAAGACAGATGTACATTTTTTCTGTATCTCTTTTCCAGTGATAGGACACATTGCTAATGAATATTGCCATGGTGACAAGGTAGTCTCAGATATGAAAAAGGCTTGACACTGAAATAGTATAGCTGTCCAGATCAGCAACATCTGTTATTGCTTGCCTCCAGGAGACAATTTGCTAGTCTTAATACCTGAAAACATGGAGTCATCAGAAGGATCTCTGGTTTCTTGTCCCTCCCCTTTGGGATCTTGGCTGTCCTGTGACACATCATAAGACCATCATAACAGTTAGTTTACAGCCTGAGAACTGGTACAGCTGGGTTCTCAATGCTGCATCTAAGAAAGAGATGCCCAGGTGATTAGTGGATACCCAGGGACTCTGTGGAATCACCTAGAGCTGGAGTTAGGCGAGGTTCTCTAGCCTCTTCACATATGTGATCGGAACCTGAATTCAGGTACTCTGGAAGATCATTGTATGCTATTAAATATTGGGATTTCTCCCCAGCCCTCCTTTCTCCTTTACTTCCTTATTCCCTTTTAACTTCTATTCAATAGCTGAATTCACCTTCTAGATATCTGTCTGCCTTCTGACCACTGAAACTAGGGCTTTGGGAAAACAGAATTCCCCCCACTCTTTTGGATGTTCTAGTGCCTAGAAAAGGCTCAAACCCCTGTAGATGAATGAATGAATGAATGAAGGAAGGAAGGAAGGAAGGAAGGAAGGAAGGAAGGAAGGAAGGATAGATACAAGGGCACTGATTTGTAAGAATCTCATGTGGGTAGATAACAAAATAGGCTAATGTCTCAGTTTGAATTTTAATTAACTTTAATTATGTATTTTATATATGTGGAAAGTGGGAGAGAGAGAGAGAGAGAGAGAGAGAGAGAGAGAGGGAGAGAGAGAATCCAAAACACCCTTATGTCTTTCAAATGAAGAGGAGCAAGACATTCATGTACGAGCTATGAGATACATTAACCTTATGTAGACACCAGCCCTAGTTGGAAATCACAATGTGTGTGTGTGTGTGTGTGTGTGTGTGTGTGTGTGTGTGTGTGAGAGAGAGAGAGAGAGAGAGAGAGAGAGAGAGAGAGAATATTGTATGTTTACTCATGCATACATCGGTGTATTGGTAAGAAAATGCTATTGTATGTGTATGGAGGTTAGAAAATGTGGGGGAATACATTCTTTCATTCCATGAAGTTGAATCTTGGAATTGAGGTCAGCATGTCAACCTTGGCAGCAATTGCCTTTACCCAGTGGCCCACCCTACACTGATTTCCATTTAGAGGGGCACCCTGTTGTTGCTGGGAACATTGTCTTTCAGTAATTAATGCCCATGATAACAAACTTTGAGTAGAAAACATTGTGGCTCCCCCTCCTCTGACTGTTTCCACTTCACCAAGGGCTTCCTGCTGCTAAACCTCTATCCCCCTCTGTCCTCTCCTTTGGAGCTCTGAGAAAAAAAACCCTGGTCCCTTCTCAAGTTCTATCTTAGAAGACTTCAGTGGTAGTCTGTGTTTCACTCCTAATATCTACTGTGAAGACATGGTCTCAGCAACTTTGGTAGGGCATAGGCCTGAGGATTTAGGTAGGGTTTCCACAGCCTTAATCAGGCCACATGTCCTGCAGCTCACTCTAGGACAGAGAGTAGGGGTTCTCTGTGCTCTGACCTGACTACACTCAGTTTGCTATAACCAGCTCCTGCATGCTCCTTGTCCCTTACACTACACTGAACTAAATACATAGTATGACATTCCTTTATTTATTTCCTTTTTTTTTGCAATACATATCTCAGAAATATTTTATTCCATTTCTTTTCTCTTTTGTTTATTACTTTCAGTGCCTTGAGGGTTCAAACAGAATGATGAAAGATTATTTTAAGGGTTCGCTTTTCTTTAATGTTTGCTTCATACTCAACAGAGCAGAAAGATCTAATACTTGGAAGAGATTAAAATTAAATTAATCTTACTATTTTGGTTGTATCTTATATTTCTTAACTTCAGGTCAGAGCAAGAAAGGGGGGAAAGATGAAAGGGTCCTGATAGTGTGACATTTCTATCGGCCTCTATAAGATTATAGAAGATCAGACTTTTCCTTTGTGCTTGGGATTGGGACAAGGAAGACTGCTCAATGATGCTGCCCAGAAATAGGGGCTGTTTTCAGAAGTGGTTCCTAGGCCTCCATTCATGATCACTCCCATGGCACCTATTTCTTGTTCTCTCACTCTTCTGACTCTATTATTTTAACTCATTTCAAAAGCTTTTTAAAAGTTTTTTTTTTTTACAATTTTCTATATGCTCATTGTATTTACACCATTTGCATTCCACAGTTTTACCCTCTACATCCTCTCATACCTTCCACTTTCTCTCAAATTTGGGTCTCTTCAGCAAATTATTATAGTTATTAATATTGTTATTATTGATATTATTATACATTTATTTTGGAAAGATAACTATATAAATATAATATGCTGTGCCCATTTACTATTTTTCATGTGTATATGTTTATCACTGACTATTTGGGATTGGATATTTTATCAAGTGCTCATCCATTAAGAATACAGACTTTCCCTCAGCACTCATTATTTACTATAGCTCTTTAATTACAGGTGGAGCTCTTTGAGATTTCCTCATCCATGCTGCTCTGCATGATGGTGTAGTCATTGCTCCAGTCTAATTCAGGCAGCCATGTAGCTGAGAATTCTTGGGCACAGCTTCCTTGTAGTATATAGAACACACAGTCTCGTGGTAAACATCCAGGATACTGATACTGATACTTACAATCTTTCCACCTCCACTTCTGAGATGTCCCATGACTCAAACAGTGGCATTATAATATAGTTTAAAAAAGGAGGGCTGGACACTGTGTGCTGTCTGTTGGTCTACATATTTGAACAATTTTGGATTTCTTTGCTGGTCTCCATGTATGCAAATAGAGGCTTTGTTGATGACTATTGCATCTACACTTAGTGGTGAGCATGAGAATGTGTGCTTAAAATCTACCTAGAAATTCCACTAGTTTAGAAAATTAGCCATAGTATGTTCTCCTCTATGATCTGTGATGTTACTAGCCAATTGTAGTTGTCTAGAATTCCAAATACCAGAAATTATTTCCCTCCTGTCAAGCAGGCCTTAAGTCTAGACAACTTAGAGAGTTGTTGGTTACGTCCAAGACATAAGAGCCACTTTTGGAACTTCATGAATATCATAACAAGCTGGTCATTTCTATGATTTTTAGATATCACAACTGAGTAGGACTACTGATTGTTTCTCTCAGTTGTTAGCTTGCAAAAACATCAGTGATACAAGGTCTAGTTCACAGCAAGGAGATTCTGGGAACAGACACTGTTACACTCCTCACAATCTTGTGTTCTGTAAGTTCAGAGTGTCTTCAATAATAAGGACCTATATTCAAATACTAAGAAACAACCAGTGGCAACAATAATAACTTATATTGTTTGTGGAATATTTTGGTCTACCAACAATATGTAGGGAGGTTTCTCATCCCTTGTAATGGGTTACTGTAAATCTTGTTTAGGAGCATTCTCACCACAAGTAGTGCAACTCCATTTAAATATATTTGACATTTATATATTTTTACATGATGTATTTTTAGGTAAACATAGGATTATGAGTCCCTATGACTTTCAAACATTTATGTTATTTATCTCTTCTTTCTTCTATATTGCCCTTATTCCTCTTCCCCAATTAAGAATGGACCATTATCTATTTCCCCCTTTATAGCATCAGTACCCTGCTCCCTCAGCCTCATGATATCTTTTAACTTTCCTATTTTTCTGTCTATCCTGTTATGTCCACCCATTTGAAGATTCAGAGCTGGGAACTACAAATGTGAAAATACATATGGGTGTATTTCTTGGTCTCAGTTGCCTCAGTCATATTTTTCTAGTTTCACTCATTTACCTGCAAATTGTGTTTTTATTTTCTTATACCTGAATAGATTCACTGGGATATGGACCACATTTAAATGTAAACCATATAAACATTCCAATAGATGTAGAGAAATGCTTTGACAAAATCTAACATGGCTTCATGGAAAAAGTCATGGGTAGAGTAATCATGGGGGGAGCATACATCAATATAATTAGGGCTACATAAGACAAAGCAATACTCAACATCATTCCAAAAGAAAGAAACACTTGGCATAAACCCATTAAATCCAGGAATAGGACAGGGATTTCAACTCTCTCCACTCCTTTTCAATATTGGTCTGGGAGCACCGACTGGAAAAATAAGACAAGAGACAGAAATTAAAGGCATACAAATAGGTAACAGAAGTTACTGTGTTTGCAGATGATATTATGTTATACAGACTAGACCACAAAATTGCACTTAAAAAATTCTAAAAGCAATTAACAATTTTACCAACATTTCAGGATACAAACCAAATGATAAAAATGAATGTTTTCCTAGATGCCTCTCAACCAAAGAATGGAAAAAGAAAATGTGGTACATATACACAGTGGAGTACTACTCAGTGGTGAAAGACAATGACATCCTTAATTTGCAGGCAAATGGATGGAACTGAAAAAATCATTCTGAGTGAGATAATCCAGACTCAGAAAGACATATATGGTATGTACTCACTCATAAGTGGATAGTAAATGTAAAGCAAAGGATAACCAGACTAATGGCCCACAGGTCCAGAGAAGCTAGCTAACAAGGAGGACCCTAAGAGGGTTGCATGGATTACCCTGGGAAGGGAAAATATATGAAATCTTCTGAGTAAACTGGGACAAGGGAGTGGATCAAGGGTAGTGGATAGGGGATGAGAACATAAGGGAACAGGAAGGTTGAGCTGGATCACAGACTGAGTGGAAAGGCAATGAAAGAGATATCTTCATAGAGAGAGATATCATGGAGTAATGGAGAAACCTGGTGCTAGGGAAGTTCCCAGAAATCCACAATGATGACCTCAGTTTATACCACTAGCAACAGTGGAGAGGGTGCCTAACCTAGCCTACACTAATAATTAGATTAGTGAATACCCTATCATCATTGACCCTTCATGCAGTAATTGATGGAAGAAGATGCAGAGACCCACAGCAGAGCACTAGGCAAAGCTCCAGGAGTCCGTTGACAAGAGCAAAGAGAGATTACATGAGTAAGAGGGATCAAGATCATGATGGGGGACACTACAGAGACAACCAAATCAAGCTACTGGGAACTCACAAACTGTAGAATAATAGCTGTAGTGCCTGTGTGGTACTGTACTAGGCCCTCCACATAAGCAAGACAGTTGTGTAGGTTCTCCTGTTTAAGGCGCTGCTGGCAGTGGGACCAGGATCTATCCCTGGTGCTTCAGTTGGCCTTTTGGAAGCCATTACCTAGAGTGTGACACCTTGCACAGCCTTGATGAGGGGAGAAGGGATTGGACCTGCCTCAACTGAATGAGTCAGGTTTTGCTGACTCCCCACGGAAAGCATTATCTTTTTGGACAAGGGCATGAGGGATGAGTTGGGTGGAAAGCCTCGAGAGGAATGGGAGGATGGATGAGAATGGTATCTGTGGTTGGTATGTAAAATGAATTTACAATTTTTTAAATAAAAATTATTGTTTTCTCTACCCACCGACCTTAAGCACACTAGGAAAATTATCATGGCTAAAGTCCTATCCACAGTGGCCTCAGAAATATAGGAATAAATATAATCATGGAGGTATAAGACCTCTACAATGAAAACTTTAAATCTTTGAAAAAAATATCGAGGAAGACACAAAAACTGAAAAGACATGCTAATGGATTGGTATAATAAGTATTGTGAAAATAAACATTTGTAGACTCAATGCAATCCCAATCAAAACCCCCATAACTTTTTCACAAAAAAAGTCCTAAAATCCATGTGGAACAGCAAAAGACCCTAAGTATCCAGAGCTATCCTGAGCAAAAAGACCAATGCTGTAAGAACTGCAATTCCAAGTTTCAAAATATTACAGAGATAAAATAATAAGAACAGTATGGAGTTGAGCATTGCTCTTTCCAGGTCTGTGAAGAATTGTGCTGAGATTTTGATGGGGATTGCATTGAATCTGTAGATTGCTTTTGGTAAGATTGCCATTTTTACTATGTTAATCCTACCTATCCATGAGCATGGGGGATCTTTCCATTTCCTGACATCTTCTTCAATTACTTTCTTCAGGGACTTAAAGTTCTTGTCATACAGGTCCTTCACTGGTTTAGTTAGAGTTACCTCGTGGTATTTTATATCATTTGTGGCTATTGTAAAGGGTGATGTATCAAGCTTCCTCAAGAACCAGCTATACCACTCTTGGGCATATACCCAAGAAATGCTCAATCATACCACAAGGACATATGCTCAACTATGTTCATAGCAGCATTATTTGTAATAGCCAGAACCTGGAAACAACCTAGATGCCCTTCAACTGAAGAATGGAAAAATAAAATGTGGTACCTATACACAATGGAGTACTACTCAGCAGAGAAAAACAATGACATCATGAGGTTTGCAGGCAAATGGATGGAATTAGAAAATATTAACCTGAGTGAGGTAACCCAGACTCAGAAAGACAAACATGGTATGAACTCACTCATAAGTGGTTACTAGATGTAAAGCAAAGGATAACCAGACTGCAACTCAGAGCTCTAGTGAGGCTACCTAGTAAAGAGGACCCTAAGAAACACACAGGGATCACTCAATGACAGAGAAATGGATGAGATATACATGATCAAACTGGGCATGATGGGGGGGTAATGGAGGGCAAGGATCTGGGGAAAGAGACCTTAGGGGAGCAGGAGGTCCCAGCTGGATCAGGGACAGAGTGGGAAAACAAGCAAAGAGATACCATGATGAATGAAGACCCCATGGGAATAGAAAGAAGCAGAATGCTAGAGAGTTCCCCAGAAATCCACAAAGATACCTTCACTATAGACTACTGATCGAAAGAGTGCCTGAGCTGACCTACTCTGGTAATTGGATGCCCGAACACCCTAACTGTCATGATAGAACTCTCATCCTGTCACTGATGGAAGCAGGTGCAGAGATCCAAGGCCAAGCCCCAGGTAGAGCTCCAGGAGTCCAATCAGCATGATAGAGGAGGGATTATATGAGTAAGAGATATTGAGACCATGTTTGGAATTATCCCTCTAGATAAGTGAGACAGTTGATTATCTTGAACTGTTTAGGTGGCCCCCAGGCAGTAGGACCGGGACCTGTCATTGGTGGTGTACCTGATAACTCCTCAACTGTTACACCAGCACCACCCCCAGTGATGCAAGGCCTTGGGCAGATAGCACAAAAATCCCCTACTTCCGTGGGGGCACTCATGGATGGATTAGAATGAAAAGAGCTAATGTTGCAGGTTCCCACAAATTCTAAGGAAGAAAATGTAAAAGTAAAAAGATTGTTAGGTAACCCTCACTCAGCTCATGCAAACTCACAAGAAAGAGAACTTAGGAAACTGGCAACTCCCACAAGAATGGTTGGAAAGTACATTCAATACCTTATTAATGGGAAATGCTGGACACCCCCTCATTGGAATCCCAGAAGTAGGAATTACTTAGATCCACCCCCTTTTACAGGGGCTTATGACTATGAAGGGAATCAGTTGGGTAAATCATGGGGGAAAAAGAATGTTGTGGAATCAGTTGCCTTTTATGGAAGGCTGGCTAGAAGCAGAAAGGTAAGGTTTACATATGATAGGCAGACAAGGTCAGCTATATTGAGGGGTGTAGCACCTGTGCTAAAGAGGTGGGCTAAGGCTCTTGGTGAGGACTTTGTAACTATCTTTAATAAATTACTAGAAATGGATTACCAGTTATTAAGTACATGATCTGGCTCTTTGGGTTCAGGCCACAGCATGTCTCTGTCTGAAAGGATTAATCATTCTGAAAACCACACTGTGTGACCACAAAGGATTTCGTCTATTGCTTTCCTTTTGCCACTGGGCTTAGTTCCATGTTAAGATTGTATAAAATCTCATCCTGATGTTCAGTAAACTTGCAGCAGTTTCACAGCATACTCTGGTGTCTGTGTCTGTTTGTCATCACCGAATCCCAATTATCCTGAGCACCTTCATCCCGTACTCCCTCAGTCTGGTAGCCCTACTGAGACCCAGTCTGTGGCAAGGCATTAGCCTATATTGCTATCTACCAACATGAGATTCCTTTAAATCAGTGGCCTTGAATCATCATTAATTCATTTATTCATTCATCCACAGAAGTTTGAGCCTTTTTCAGAAACTGGAATATTCCAAAATAGCAGGGACATTCTGTCTATACAAAGCCCTGGTTGAAATGGACTAGAAGGCAGGCAGGCATCTAGAAGATGAACTCAGCTCTTGTATAGAGCCACAATGGAACATGGAAGCAAATGAGAAAGGAGTGCTGTGGAAGTGTCTCAATATTAAATAACACATGCTGATCTTCCAGAGTACCTGAGTTCAGTTCCCAGCACTTATGTGAAGAGGATTCTGAGCCTCACCTGACTCCAGATCCAGGTGATTCCGTACACCCTGGGCATCCACTAATCACCTGGGCATCTTCTTCTGAGACATAATGGATAACCCAGCTGTAACAGTTCTCAAGCATTTAACCAACTGCTCTGATAGTCTTATGATGTGTCACAGGACAGCCAGGATCCCAAAGGGGAGGGACAAGAGGCCAGAGTTCCTTCTGATAACTCCATGTTTTCGGGTATTAAGAATAGCAAATTATCTCCTGGAGGCAAGTAGTAACAGATGTTGCTGATCTGGACAGCTGTTCTATCTCACTGTCAGGGCCTAGTTTATATTTGAGACTACTTTATCACCATAGCAGCATTCAATAGCAATGTGTGCTATCACTGGAAAAGAGACTCAAAAAATGTGTACATCTGTCTCACAGGGTGTGGGTGAAAACAAGTTGTCTGTGTACAACTATGCATCCAATGTCTTCACCTTGGAGGCCTTCTCAGGTTTATGTGGAGCAGGATCAACTGTTTTTCACAGATGTTAATCTTGGCCATTGGCAGCTTGAGGAGATGTCTGTTCTATGAAGTGAAAACGAATGGACAGTTAGATTTGACTCTAGAACTGAACTACCCAACTCTGGAGAATTTCTCCTATATTCCAGGACTCCAAGGCCCACACAGCAAATTGTGTGCTTTCTGGCATGCTGATATTACTACTCAGAAAGGCAAAAGAAAGAGCTTGGCTTTGCACCTTGCAAAAGATCCTGCATCTTGCACAGGGCTCTCTATTCTCAGGGAGTCAGTGAATTCAAACAACTATAGCATATGTCTTTCCTCATGTCCCATTGTGCTCTTTAGAGAAGCAATCCTTTTATGGATTGGACTTAGATGCTGGATATTAGTAGTAATTGTCTCATACAGAGACAGGTAGTATCCCATATCCCAAACCTAGATCTGCCAAACACACTTGTCCCTTCCAGCCAGAGTTCCAGCAAGTTCTTGATCACTACCTTCTTTCAGTCAGATCTGCTTCTGAAAATATCTACCTGGGTGTGTTTGAGAGATGGTTCAGTGGTTAAGAGGACGGATTGTCCTTGTAGAGGACACTTGTTCTGTTTCCAGCACAGGCATGGCAGCTCATAACCAGTCTATAATTCTATTTCCAGGGGATCCAATTCTCCCTTTTGGCTTCTGTGGGTACCAGGCATACCTTTGTTGCACAGATATACAGGCAGTAAAATAACCATAGGCATGCCAAGAAAGAAAGAAGCAAAGAAAGAATGAAAGAAAGGAAGAAAAAAGAGAGAAAGAAAGAAAAAAAGGAAGGAAGGAAGGAAGGAAAAAAGAAAGAAGTAAAGGAAGAAAGAAATAAAGAAAACAATTCTTGAAACCAAGGTTGGATAAAGCACAGGGACAAACAAACACACAAATGGGAACACATGAACTATGAACCAATGGCTGAGGGGCCCCCAACTGGATCAGGCCCTCTGAATACGTGAGACAGTTGATTGGCTTGATTTTTTTAGGAGGCACCTAGGCAGTGGTACCAGGTCCTGTACTCATTGCATGAGTTGGTTCTTTGAAACCTGGGGCTTATGCAGGGACGCTTGGCTCAGGCTGGGAGGACGGGACTGGACCTGCCTGGATTGAGTCTACCAGGTTGATCTCAATCCTCAGGGGTGTCTTTGCCCTGAAGGAGATGGGAAACAGGGGTGGGCTGGAGGAAAGGGGAAGGCGGCAGGAGTGGGGAGAACAATGGACTCCGTGGCTGATATGTAAAACTGAATGGTATTGTAAAATAATAAAAAGGAAAAAAAACAGCCACTTGATTTTCTTTTTTAATTTAATTAATTTTTTTTCATTTTACATACCAACTGCAATTCCCCCTCCCTCTTCTCCTCCCACTCTTCCCTATCTATCTACCCACAACTCAACCCCCAGCCACTCCTCAGATAGGGTAAGGCCTCCCATGGGGAGTTGACAAAGTCTGGCATATCAAGTTGATGAAGGACAAAGCCCCTTCCCCCTTTATTAAAGCTGAGCAAGGTATCCCTCCATAGAAAATGGGCTCCAAAAAGCCAGAACATCCACTTGGAATAATTTCTGGTCCCTGTTCCAGGGACCCCACAAACTGACCTAGCCACACACATATAGAGGGCCTAAGTTCTGTCTCATGCAGCTTGCACAGCTCTCAGTCCAGAGTCAGTGAGCTCCCACTAACTCAGGTCAACTGTCTCTGTGGGTTTCCCCATCGTGATCTTGACCACCCCCCTTGCTCATGTAATCCCTCCTTCTTCTCTTTGACTGGACTATTGGTGCTCAGCCCAGTGCTTAGCTGTGGATCTCTGCCTCTGCTTCCATCAGTTACTGGGTGAAGGTTCTGTGATAACAATGAGGGTAGACTTCAACCTGAGTACAGAGGTTCGCTGTTAAGGAACCTCTTCTGAGCTATGGTCATCCTTACAGATTCCTGGGTAGATTTCCCTATCACCAGGACTCTCCCTATCCCGATAATGGCTCCACCTGTCAAAATATCTTTCCTTACTGTCCCCCTTCATCCCTCCTACAACGGAACCATCTTGTTCCCTCATGTTCACATTTCCCATCCCCCTCCCCCCAACCCTGCGCTTGCAGTTTACCCAGGAGATCTTATCTATTTCCCCTTCCTAGGGCAATCTATGCATGTTCCTCTTAAGGTCCTCTTTGTTACCTAGCTTCTCTAGTATTGTGGATTGTAGCCTGATTATCCTTTGCTTTATGTATAATATCCACTGATGAGTGAGTGCATACCATGCTTGTCTTTCTGAGTCTGGGTTATATCACTTAGAAAGTTTTTTATAGTTTCATCCATTTGTCTGCAAATGTCATGATATCATGTTTGTTTGTTTTTTTTTAACCGCTGTGTAGAACTCTATTCAGTAAATGTACCACATTTTCTTTATCAGTTCTTTGTTTGAATGGTGTTGGGGCACATTCAGGCTTTACCCATCAGGTCTGCATAAAGAGGATGATTGGACCATGGGACTGATTACAATTGTGTGAGATGGTCTGCACTTGGCTGTGCTGGGGGATGGTCTTTTGCCCCACCCCTTGGCATTTCTTTAAATACCCTAGGGCAGAGACATTTAAAGCCCAATAGATTAGGATCCAGGCCCTCTAGAGGATATCCTGTATTTTCTATTTCTCTCACCTCCATCCTTCTAACTATTATTTGCTACTGCTCCTACTCAAGAGTACTCTGGGAGAATGTGGGGGTGAGGGATAGCCCCCCACGGATGGTAACAGTGAACAGGAACAAATACAAAAAAGAATAGATAATAGATAGATAGATAGAGTGTGTGTGTACTTGATGAGAGTAAGAGTGAGGTCCTGCCAGTTACAGAAAAGGAATCAGTTGAGTTTTGTAGTAAAAAAAAAAGTTAAATGGGGCAGGGTTTTATCCTTGAGAGAAAAAAGAAAAAAACAGACTGGAAAGATGTCTGAGTATAAGGCTGCAACACACAAACTTCTCCACCAAGATTTCTCTTTCTGTCTCTCTTTTAATTTCTATCTATGTAAAATAGGAAAGTAAGAAATTATATATATATATATATATATAATTTATAATATATATATAATTTATATATAATATATATATATATATATAGAGAGAGAGAGAGAGAGAGTAAAGTAGAATAGGAATGAAGGAAAATGGCATAAAGAAAACTTAGAATATGTTAAGCTACAAAACAGAGAAACTAGGTCTTTAATTTTCTAGCTTTGGGGCTATGAACACAAACTCAGGAAAAAATCTATCCTCTTTGAGCTTAATGGGCAAGAAAAGGCTCTTCTTTGAGCTTATCATGCAGAAAAACATTCCTATGGAGGCTTTTGGCCTGAGGACAGCTGAAATGCTAAGTCCACACAGCAGAGGAGAGAGATTTCCCTTGCACAGATGTGGACACATGAAACACAAATCCTGTTGTGTGTCAGCAGTGCCTGAGAAAACCTGTACAGCACTATACACTCAGAATTACTTTCCTCCTTGCCATGAAGCCAAAAAGTTTAGAGAACAGAAGTTTGGGGAAAACTTGGTAATCTTTCTCTCAAACTAAAAGCTTTCTTAAAAAACTTAACTTCCTCTAAAAATTTAAAAAGCTTTTCAGAACTTTCTTTCCCAGTTTCAATTTCTGTAAGGGCAAAATTCCTGGATGCAGGAATTTACCTGTGGTTTGCTCTAAGAAAAAAAATAGAAAGACCTCTTGAACAGGGCAAAAACTTCTCTGCTAAGTTCTGTCTCTCTAAGCTAGAAAAAACAGCAGCCAGAAGTTCCCTATGGTTATAGCCTACAAAAATAGTGCAGGGCAGCTTGAAAAAGCTGCTGGTGCAGTGAAAGCAATAAAACCAAGCTCTGTCTGTGGCTACAGTGGTAGCAGTGTCAGAAGCTCTGCATCTGGTAGGAAGGAACAAGCAAGACTAAATAAATGTCTATCAAGGAAAGTCTCTCTGAAGGAGCTGTAGAAAAGCTTTGCTTTAAGTGCTTTTGTTTCTTTACAATGACTGGCTGGGGCAAATGAACAAGCACCAAGAATATTTTGGTATCAGGAATGCCAGCCTCATTGTTCACTAACAGGGTAGGTGTGATTCTGATCCAGAGCCAGTATCAGATGAAAGAGAAACACCTAGCAATGCAATCTCAGGGAGCACAGAAATCTTTTGACTCAAGAAACCTACCATAGTAAAGAAAAAGGCTCATTTACTCTTGATTTTTTCAGTACAAAAGCAATCGCAGTAAAAGGGACCCAGAAGTTAACTCCCAGACCCAAAAAAAACTATGGGAAATGGAGTCTGAAAGGTAGCTCGTAACAGCAGGCTGATATAAGAGAAATGCATTCTGGGGAAGGTTGTTTTTCAGCTAAAGTTAGTGATGCTGCCAAGAAAGACTTTTTCTTCAACTTGAAATGAAGTTTTTTTTTTTTTCCCCAAGCATTGCTAGAAAGCTTAGATTCACTTCCCAAAAAAATTGAGAGCAAATGAACAGCTTGCCTCACACGAGATAATTAAAACAAACAAACAAAAAAAGCTTATGAGAGTGAGTTGTATTTAAGATTCCAGAGAAACATTAATAATATAAAAAGACACTCACGGTAATCTTGAAATACAGTTTTTGAAAAAATTAAGGAGGAAAATGATCTGAGAGTTTGTTGAATGTCAGCACCAATGAAAAACTGTAAGAAAAAGGAGCTCAGAACTATGTCACTTTTCCTTCTTTGGGAAAATGCATTATATTGCCTAATAGCTGCCCAAGATTTTAGCTAAGGGCTTTACTGCAGTTCAATATGGTATTTTCATCCTCATCCTTAGGTGAAGCTTTTCATAGAGCAAACCAAAAGTTCTGCAGTAACAGAAATGCTTGTCTGAATTATGGCACAGGGAAGCTATTATGAATTTGGGTAAAGGGACAATACCTAGCTAAGAAGTCATGTACCACAGGGTAATTCTCTGCTGGTTCTAGAATGGCTGAGAGAGCCTGGCAGGAAAGATGACTGGAAAAAAATAACTTTACTCCAAGGATTACAGCCTTAACAATGACACTATATTATATAAAGAGCTAAGTCACTTAGAAATACATTATGCCTTTTAGAAGGTTTTTCT
Source organism: Peromyscus maniculatus bairdii (assembly GCF_049852395.1). Taxonomy (NCBI): domain Eukaryota; kingdom Metazoa; phylum Chordata; class Mammalia; order Rodentia; family Cricetidae; genus Peromyscus; species Peromyscus maniculatus. The sequence continues at coordinate 27,646,226 of NC_134852.1, read as the reverse complement.
TCTCATTCCCTTTTTGGTTTTGAAATGAAGTCCAAAGAAAATTACTCTCTGCTTTGTTGTAAGATAATGTAACATCTCTTCCAGGTATTAAGTAATCTTTTAGGTGTTTGTTAAGTTAGATATTTGCTAATGGTAGCCCTGTAGTGAGTTTGCTTAATACATTTTTATAAAATAGATCTATAGAATTTCTTCAAGACATGTAGTAATAAGCTTGTAAGAAGTAAAGACATGTAGTGAATGGCCATGCTAGTTGTAAATGTAAGTTTAAATAAGAAGTGTATAAGACTATATTTGCTCAGGTAGTCCTATAGAGTATCTTTAAATATAAGCTGGTAAGAAATAAAGTAAATCATAACAATGTGGGTTTATATATTAGGATAGGATATTTTTTATCATTGTAAGAATATAAGTTTGTAAGAAGCTTTAGGCATAAAGAGGCTTAAATAAGACTTAGGTATATAATAGGCTTTATGTCTTAGGTACATGGTAAAAGTTTGTATAGAGAGTATAGGGTGAAGGGACCTGGGACACAGAAAACAGCATCCATAGCAGACTGCAAACTGTAGATGTAACCAACCATCTTATTAAATAAGAAACACAGAACCAATGTAAAAGAGAAAGACAAGAGTTCAGAGCTCAGAGCTAAAACCTTACCCTTCCTCCTGCAGTGGTCCTACGTCTCCAAAAGAGACCTACTTTCTGTGTGTTTGTCTTGCTTTAGTCTTTCTGTTCTGCCTCCTCATTGGTTGTAAATCCAAACCCGTGACTCCCTTGTCACTGCCTGTAGGTACAGCCCTCCAGGTCTTAAAGGTGTGTTTCTCCAATGCTGGCTGTATCCTTGAACACACAGAGATCTACCTAGCTCTGTCTACCAAGTGCTGGGATTATAAGCATATGCCACCCCTGCCACGCTCTTGCTATGGCTCTAATAGCTCTAACTCCTGGGCAACTTTTTTCATTAACATACAATTAAAATCACATTTCAGTACAAATAAAATACCACCATATTTCCCCTTTTCTATTTTAATGAAAAGAAAAAAAGCAAAAGGTTATAATTAACATAAGAAAAACTATATACAAAAGTACAATAACTATATACAATATATACAAGTAATAAATACTTAAACAATGTCTAGTCCATTTGTATTTGACAAATCAGAGAAAATAATTCCATTATCTATCCTATTTTGGTAAGTCCAACATGTACCTAATTCACTTTCTATCCTAATTAATCTTCAACTATAACTAACTAACCTTCAATGATAACTAACTAATCTTCAACTCCCTCAGAGACCCAAGAAGGAAATAATATTAGCTAATAAAAATAAAAACAGGAAGTGCATGAAAGCAACTTCCAAAAAAATTGTGAGTTGACAGAAACAGCCAGCTGCCTGGACAGTCACCTGAGGTTTCTCCACAGTGTTGGGGCATCATCTTCAGCTTACAGGCTTAGCATATCTGACAGACTCATTTGTGAATTAGGATATACACAAGGTCAACAGTTCAACCTCACATTGGGTAAGATCAGTCCATGTACCAGAAACACCTGAATTCCACTAGTGTCCTGTCATGATTCAGAATTTTAAATTCTAGAAATTGTTGATGGTTTTTTTAATTCAGCTGTCCATTCTTATTGGCTGTGTATATGTGGCTTCATCTCAGCAGCAAACTTGTCGGTCTGAGTGTTTTCAGAAGCCATAGAAGCTTCTAAGAATGGCAGACACCAGAGCCAGCACAACCACAGTCAGGCATCTGTAGCTGAGAGCCATGGAACATCAATACAGCAAAGAAAAACCTGGGCTAGCAACTAAAATGTTGTAGTTTCTATTCAATAGCTAAAAGGAAGTCTCTTCTGAGAGGACTTTGCACCAAACAGCTCTTATGAAACTAATAGCTTTCATCCTGAAAGTAAAACTTCCATAAAATGCTACAACAACTAAAAATGTCTCTAGCCTGAGAACAAAATTTGTAAAGATGCTTGTTTGAACTAAAATTGTTAAAGGCAAAACGTTTTTGGTTGTAAAACATTTCCTTTTCTTTGGAAGTGAAAGTCTAGTACCAGAATTTATTTGAACTTTTTGAACTTAAAAAAAATGAGATAAAACTGCAAAAAGGTTTTGATTATACATTTCTTCATATTTGGAAGGCTTCTACCAGAATTTATTATTTGAATTTTGGGACTTAAGATATGAATTGGGTACCCCCATAGGACTGGACTAGTCCCTCTGGATATGGGAAACAGTTGTTTAGCTTGGATTGTTTGGGGAGCCCCCAGACAGGGGGATTGGAAACCATCCC